>NC_045477.1:82483477-82808917 GCF_009650955.1 Corvus moneduloides
GTATTTGTTTTTCACTTAGAGTAAGCCTTTATTTTTAACTTGTGTTTTTTTTAAAGCTATGTCTTTTCTTCAAATGGCTTAGTTTGAAAGTTTTAATGTGTGCAACTGTCATTAGGAAAAATGCATGCACAAAATCTCTTGATTTGAGCAGTAGTGCCTGGCAACATGAGACTCTTGGTGGATGAACTGTGGGCTTGAATGGCTTCTGGAGGAATGATTTAATGCTGTGCATATGATTAAAGAAGATATTAGAGATATTTTTGCCTATTGGGCTATCATAAATCATTTAATGTTTCTCATGAGATGCCTTTCGACAGCAGTACTTTGGCACGCTTATTAAGTTGTGTGGTTCTGCAGATGAATGGATTTTTGCACTCCTGATTTGTAAAAATTCATTATTTCTTGATGTGCAGTGTCACTGCAATAGTACTTACTTCCAGGCTTACAGGAATCCTTCCTGTTTCTTCAGAAATACTTTGTTCTGTCCTCTTTTTTCACTGTTGCTGTGTCTGGTTGTGATAACAAAAATGTACTGCTCTGTTTCCACAATTGCAATTACTTTAACTGTGTGTACTTGTCTTTTTCCTCATTACAAATGAAACTTGCAAATGAAATCCTATGTAATTCTCTTCTTACACTGATAATATTATTTCCTTTCACTTTCTGCCTCTTTACTCTTGATTTGCAATCATGCAGACAAGCTTGTCTGGTTGTGGTAAACTCTGTCCATTCTGGTCTATGGTGATTTGTTAATTTGTACTGTTCTGTTTAACTGATGTAAGCTTGTGTGGTAACCTTGCAAATGTGATGTCCTTCTGTGTTTCTAAAATCAGTTTTAAATTTCCCATTAGTAATAGTGGAGTTGGATTTGACATGAATGCTTAAGAGATATGTGTTTGAAATCAGAACACTTGTTGCTCTGTGGATTCTCATTTACTTTTGTGGCAAGACAGATGAAGCTTCAGCTTAGAATTCAGCATTGTTTCCTTAATAATCACTTCTGTTTTCTGCCTGCATTTTAAGAAATTATGTATTTTATAGTGATTGATGATCTGTGTTCAGTAGATCTACCTTACAGATTGAACACTTAAGAGTTTATATATAGTCTTCATAAAATATGCATATCAAGAAAATTAATTCTTACTTTAAAGATGAATGCAACTTAGTAATGGTTTTTTTTTTTTGTGCACTCTTACAGTTGAAATATATTGGAGCAATAATGTGCATGGTAGTACCGTTTTCCCTATCACAGTGTGACTATTCTGTTTTCTACTGTGGCTGAAAACTAATTTCAACAGGACCAAAATCAATCTACTGAATACACACTTCACTAGCCAAGATGTCTTCTTACAACATGTTGTATTTTCATAC
Organism: Corvus moneduloides; assembly: GCF_009650955.1. NCBI lineage: Eukaryota > Metazoa > Chordata > Aves > Passeriformes > Corvidae > Corvus > Corvus moneduloides. Next base: position 82,484,849 of record NC_045477.1, read on the forward strand.
ACAAGGGGTTTTGTTATTGACAGTGGTGTGTTACATGAGGAGGGATATAAACATGCTGCGTCTCTTTCATCCCAAGGCTAGGATGTGATTACTTTTGAGGGAAGTTTTGAGGAAGTTTTTAAATTTAATTCTTGAAGCCTTGTTTAGCTTGGGTTGACCTGCTGAAAAGCAGCTCTGAGAAGGAGGACCTGGAGGTCCTGGTGGACAGCAAGCTGTCCAGGAGCCAGCAGTGCCCTTGTGGCCAAGAAAGGCCATTGCTATCCTGGGGTGCATCAGGAAGAGCTTTGACAGCAGGTCGAGGCAGGTGGTCCTGCCCCTCTGCTCAGCCCTGGTGAAGCCACATCTGGAGTGCTGTGTCCATTTCTGGGCTCCTCAGTACAAGAAAGACAGGAACTCCTGGAGTGGGTCCAGGGGAGAGCAACAAAAATGATCAAGTGACTGGAGCATCTCTCTGGGAGCTTGACCTGTTCAGCCTTGGGAAGAGATGACTGAGAAAGGACCTCATCAATGTCTGAGTGTCTGAAGGGAGGGTGCCAAGAGGGTGGAGCCAGGCTCTTGGTGGTGCAAGGAATAGGGTAAGAGGAAATGGGCAGGAACTGATGGATAGGAAGCTCTATGTGAACATGAGGAAGATGATCTTTATTGTGAGGGTGACTGAGCACTGGTGTAGGTTGCCCACAGAAGTGGAGTCTCCTTCCCTGGAGATATTCAAAGACTGTCTGGAAGTAATCCTGAGTAATGTGCTCTAGGGGTCCCTTCTTGAGCAAGGAGGTTGCACTAGAAGACATCCAGTGGTTCCCTTCTTACCTCAATCTTCTGTGATTGTTGTGACAACTGATAAAATGTATTTGTGTCTTCTTTTGGTTTAGTGACTTAAAAATAATGACATCCTGCTGAGTCTTTATTCCTAATTCACACCCTATAGTTGCCTCATTATGATTTGAATTGTAGTGGATTTTGAAATGGACTGACTGCTACTTTAGCTGTGGAAAAGGATGCTAGCTGAAAGGTTTTTTGTTAACATGTTTCTAAAGATGACCTATTATCCTGGACTGGGCAAAATTTTTTTGGTGGGACTTTGTTTTTCATGGTACATATTTTGACCGTAACCTTATTTCAGGAAATATTTTCTTGAAATTAGGGCTTAATATCATGTTAAGTTATTAGAACTTAGTTTCATAAACATAAGAATTGATTTTATACATCTGTTTGGTTCCTTTTATATTGTTGTAGTTGTCTTGATTAAAACTTTCGTATAGGTGTTTAATATCTGTACAGTATATAATGTTGGTGCTGTACTGTAAAGTTTTCAAATGTTTGGAATAGTTTCTGCAGCAGCAAGACTTTACCTACTTGTTTGTTTAGTATACCATAGGATTTGCTTGTTTCAGTATTGCTTCCTGGGCAGGAGACTGTCGTGTAGCCTCTCTGGGGTAATTGTTCTCTGTGGTGTGAGAACTGCTCCAGTTACCTCTGCATGTTGAGAGAATCACTGTTAATATGCCAGATACAGTTGGTTGTAAAAGTGAATTGAGACACTGTATTCAGGCATGTCAGGGTTAAATAAGGTTTTTCAGTCTTTAACCTGTTTAATGACACTTTAACTTCTTAGCCATTCAATTACTATCTTCTAGATTGTTAACAATATCTTCCAGCTGGTTGCACATTTTTATTGTATGGTTGTAGAATGCATAATTCAGTTGGACCTGGTTACTACTTTAGCTATCAAATACAGTCTCTATTTCACAGAAGGATTGAGATTGGAAGGTATCTCTGGGGATCATCTGTTTTGACCCCTCTGCTCGAGCAGGGATACTCAGAGCTGGCTGGCAGGACCATGTCTGGTGGGCTTTTGACTCTCCAAGCACGGAGACTCCACAACCTCTATGGGCAACCTGTGCCAGTGTTTGGCCACCCTCACAGTCAAAAAAAGTTTCCAGATGAAAGGAACTCCCAGTGTTTCAGCTTGTGCTTCTTGCCTCTGATCCTGTCATGGGACACAACTAAGCAGAGCCTGGCTCTATCCTGTTGGCATTCTCCCTTCAGGCATTGATGAGATCCCACTTAGACTTCAGACTGAACAGTCCCAGCTTCCAGCCTTTCCTTGCAGGAGAGTTGCTCAAACAAAAAATCTGTGAACATATCAACATAAGCACCACCTAATAGTAACTTACCTGGTTTGTCAGATTTTGTCAATGAAAGCTTTTACTGAGTGCCAACAGGAATTATGACCCCCTGGTAAGAGTAAGAATTTAACAGATTCCTTGCAGCTACCTTATTGTGTTTAGTGGTTAATTTTGTTCATTTTGCAAATCTTTTAAAGAATTCCCTGGAATTTTAAAAAATATCTTTAAAATACATCTTCCTCATTCTTATGAATGTATCTGCCTTTTCACTTCAATTCTATTTGAAGGTTTGCTTACAAATAAGCTTTGTCTATTTTCACAGCATATTTCCTTAATTTCTATTTCAGACTGAATGAAAGTGATCAATAACATTGGTAGCTTAAAGTACTGCATCTACTGAACACTTCCTGCTGGAGTTATGGGGAGCATCATTAAAACACTTAGCAGCTGGAATGTTTTCAGCAATGAAGTTTTGAATTAACACATGTATAAAAATTGATTTCCTAAAGCTAAGTGATGTGTTTTGTGTAGAACCTAGCAAGTGCTTCTTGCTCCCTGAAGGCCAACTCGTGTGTTCAGCTCCTGAGGATCATGTTACTAAGCCTGTGGTAGACTGCTGTTCTGACTGTGACCAAGAGATTACTTCTCCCAGTGGCTTGTTGCTGCATGTCCCCGTGAGGGGTTATTGCCCTCCTTGGATGTGCTGGAATGACAGTGACACCTACTCACTTTGTAAACCTGTCAAAATTATCTTTGTTTAAACAAATCATACATCCCCTGCTCCTAAATGCCCCTATTTAAGTCTTTAGGTTAGTACAGCTGATTCTAGCAGAAGCAAGTTAACAAGTTTCTGCTTTACTCAGAATGAAGGCAGACTCAAAGGAATGGTAGCTTGGGATTGAAGTAATAGGGTGTGAGGAAAAAAATAAGCAACTGAAGTTGATGAACTTCTAACTTATTTATAGCTGAATTAGTATTTGACAGAAACCTTATTGAGAGGGACTTAGGTACTTAGTTTAGGCTGGTTCAGGTACCTAATTTAGCTTTTTAAAGTAATTTCTGAGTTACATCTGTTTTCGATGTGTCTTTATCAAAAACGTTATTTAGTAAAGCATTTGAAGAGCTTGATTAACCAAATAATCTTTAAATAATTTATTTCATCCACAAAATATGAAGATCCCCAAAAATTGTCTCTGCCTCCTCCAGCATATAGATTTACAGTAGCTTCTTGCAACATTGATAGTGTGAATTATTAAAAGCTTTGAAACTTGGAATGATTGTATAGTTGGTAGGGCTTTTATTGCACTATGGAGTGCATCACTGTTAGATGCTATGGAGGCAGAGGTGTTGTTTTCTGTGACTCTGCAGGCCATTGCTGTTTGGAGAAGATTATTTTCAGGGTCTTCACCTGCCTGTGAGCATAATAGGAAGAGAGAAGTTACTACAAGTTGACTTCCTAACCTTGAGGCTTATTTGTAGCTAATTGTATTTTATTTGATCATCTAAGATCTGACAGTGTTAATGCTGTAAACCTAGAAATTTGTGTTGTCATTTATGATTTTTTTTTACTGATACCTTGAAAGGTTTAATGGAAGATTAAAAATAAGGCTGTTGTCAGCGTGCGCACATTTGTCCATCATCCCGATTTTTGTATCAGAACTGTGTAGGAAGCATACACCTGCTGAACAGTGTCTCACTGTTTAGAGATGGGTTCTTTAATTAATACTCAGTTATGGCTTTCAGTACACACAGGGTTAAGTGAAAAAGTTGCAGTAATATCTAGTGAGCTTTTTTCCTTTAATGTGCTCATTAGCAGTGGCAAGTGCAGGTTTTAGCACATGTCAGTAATTTACATTTCATTGCTGAGTGGCCTGTTCGAGTTGTTTTTAAGCCTGATGAATATACTTGTGTTGGGAATAAACTGAGTAGAAGAATTGAAAGCCAAATACCCTGCCAGGCTTTTCAGTTGGTGCTGTAGTTTCTAGTGGGTCACTGATTAGTAATGCATGAAGCAGCAGAAAAATGCCAAGATGATGTCTAGAAAGGTTACTTCAGGTAGATTTACCCTCAAACCCCTCTTCCTTTTGTAACTACCTTTGCAATTATTTTCCTCAAAATTTCATTTAGCAGGCCTTCTCTTAATACAAGAATGTGGTAGGTTAGATGGACATCCCAACTAGGTTACTTATTTAGAGGTGGTACAGAAGAGTAATACTTGTGCAGTGAATCCTAGAAATGGATGATCTTACTGGCTGTGCAGTTTCCTGCTCTCAGCTCATGATGATAGGGATCTCAGTGAATATTCGCTCTTGTACTTTTTCTTTCCTCTGCCTCATCTCCCACTGACTGGCTTGAAGATGTGTGTGGTTCACTGCAGTAATGGCAAATATGTGTGTGTTGGGATGCAGTAACACTGTGGTTGGCAATTCAGATGCAAAATAAAGGTTGCTTTTGGGGGAAAATTGATGCTTTCATGTAACAGCAGCTTAGTTTGGTAATAAAACCATATGATTAGCTAAATGTATTCTTGATGGAGTGATATTCGTGCTATTTTCCAAGCTACTCTATTTTCAGAGCACTATGTGGAAACTTATACTGTGGAATTATACTTTCCTTTGTAGAGAGGCCTGCATATATTTTCTGTCTGAAAGGATAGATATTGCTGAATTTACATATGTACACGGACAACGAAGCATTTTTATTCCAGATGCCTGTTAGGATCATACTGACATGTTCTTCAGAGCTCTTGCAAAAGAGTACTGGTGCTTGCTCTTTCTCACTTTCACTCTAAGGTATTGTGAACACTGTTTATATTGAAGTTACTTATTATACAGTTTGAGGATGGGGAATGCATTAAACATTTAGAATGGGGGGGAAAACCAGCAAAAGATATTCCAGAACATTCTTGTGAATAAAACCTGCCAGTTTGTGTAAGAATTTTTGAACCCTTTTATTAGCATATCTGAACATTAGGTGCACATATTTAAATGAGAATGTTTGCAGAAAGTAGAGCCATTTGAATATTTTCCACATGCTGAAAATATTTTCATGGCTGCCTTGGTCAAGTTTGGAATTCCCGTTGTTAATTGTGAAATAGCTATTTGGGTTGTCTGGGAAGGCTGAGTCCTCTACCTTTCCTGTGTTAGCATGGAACTATCTGCAGTGGTAATTGAATGATTGTGATTAGACAACAAATACTAGTTTGAGTTAACAAGCAGTAAAGTGTCTATGGATGTTACTGGAAAGACATTTTTGGTTGTGAGCCACAACTTTTTTCATGGTTTGTTATAAAAAAATTTGAGGAAAATTATGCTTTTCTCATGAAAAAAAACTTGTGTGAGATATTTTGCCTCATGGTTAGGACACTTTTACATTCTTTACTCTCTTAGAAATCTGGAGATACTTGTGTCGAAGTTGTTGAGACTAAAAATCAGTAGAGCTTGCACAAAAGTGGGGAGAACATTTTATCATTTAAACTTAGAATGGTTTTAGTTTCTTTTTCAGTTGCAACTGAAGTCATAAAGTATTTGCAGATCTATGTCTTAGAACTGTACTGTGGTTCTAAATGGATCAAATGGAGAGGGGGCTAAGAGTGCTTTCAATGAAGATTTTGTGTTAGAGGTTTATGGTAGGGCAGGCTTCTGGGCTGGGGGCTTAGTCTCTACTGAATAGGTCCTCTAGCTCTGACCTACTCCTGCCTGGCTGAATGTGCTTCCTGATGGCTAACAAAGCATGTCCTGTGGCTGTTGTGGGTGCCACTGCCCTCCCATGTAATTTAAGGAACATGAAGTTGTACCCTAAGGCATTGTGTATTGTATATATTTGTGTGTAGGGTTGTGCAGTTGTTGAAGGCAGGTGAACTGTTCGCTTTCTGGATCTTATGACTTTTTGGAGAATTGATCCTCATCTTGATTGAGCATCTTGTACCTTTCCTCTATGTACTCTGGTAGGAATAGATTATAACTGAATGCTGGGGCAAAGCTGTTACCACACTAAAAGTAGTTCTTGAGTAGGTGACTGATTCTTTGGTCTTTGGAAGAGGATCTGATCTCAAAATGTAAGATGTTCCTGCAGGTTGGTAATTTTGCCATTTTTCTGGGAGGAAGTTGTTTGTTCTCATAGTTTAAATTTAGAATTGGCTTTCTATGAAACAAGAGGCAGATTCTGGTCAGCCAAATTGGTGTAGCCGATAACCATATTAGTCTTCAAGGGGATTTTTGGTAGAAGGTGTCTAGGGAATTCAACACCCATGCAGCCCATACTGCAGTGTTCAAAGGATAATTTTCAAGTTCCTCGATTTAAGTAGCTAGTATTGTGACATGTGATACTTCAGGCATTAATTGTTGTATTCCAAAATGTGATTAAAAAATTTGTCTTTGGGAAGGCAATAAGTACACATAAGTTAGGAATGAGTTTAAGAAGCCAGAGAACAATATATACATGGGATTTGGCAATCTCTTATTTTCAGTGTGTATTTTTTTTCTGCTTGCAGAAAGAACATGTTATTTTAAGGTTGTCCCGAACTGAAACCCTTGAATTTTGTAAGACTGTTACTTTTATTCATGGGTTCTGTTTTAATAATGTAGATAAATGATTCCCATAGCAGCCATATTATAAAGCTGTGACTTCTTTTGGTAAATGACTGTAGTGGGCTACCCAAATACTGCATGAGCTATTGCATGTACAAAAGCTGAAAATGCATTATGTCTGTATATGGAGAACATGCCTCTTAGCACAAAAGGGCTGCTCAAGAATCCCATGTGTAAATTTGCTTTTCAAAGGCAGGCAGCAGGTGTGCTGCAGAGTGGTGCTTCCGCCTATCCCACCAGGAGAAGTTCAGTTTAATTTGCTCAGGCTGGAATTTAGAAAGAGTAAGTTCCCTGCCCAGACTTTGGGGCAAGGCATCTTGCTGGCAAGCTGTGCTTAATCTTATGGTATTAAATTCAAACCCACCATACTAAAAGAATATCAGGCTATTTAAAAACGGATTACTAAAAAGGTAAAATTGCCTGAATGAAGATTTGGGGTGCATGTGTAGGCATTGACACAGTTTTGCATTATGTAGTTGCTTGCTTGTTTACGTGGGACTCTCACCTTTCTTGAAGGCTAAGTATTTCTTCATGTTTGTTCTTCAGTGTTTTGCTTCCAACAGTATTCAAACCTTGCACTGGACACATGTATATTTAATTTATCTGGGAAACTTAGTCCATTTCTATAATATTTGTGAATTTATACATGTTAATATATTTATTCCCAAAATACCCTGATGCTCGTGACCAGAGCAGAAGAGGATCCTGTCCTGCTACTTCCTTGGATGTTTATTCATCTTTGTGTTCAAGAATGTCATGGCTTTTCATCCAGAAGGCACAGGAAGCTCAGAAAATAAGAGGCCTTATTTGCAGTTCTTTCCAACTCCAAGGAGCATTTTCAGATAGTCTGTGTGTCTAGTGGGTGGAGTGTGCTCTGATTGTAAAGAGTTTTCATGGTACGTTACTGCTAGACTCTCCCCAGAAGGTGGTCCAAATGGAGGTTTTCTATGGCTTATAAACTGAAACATGGGTAACTTTTTCCTGAGAATAATAATGGCTTTATTTATGATATACCATGCTTAGCATGGTACAGTATGCCTTCCATTCTGCTTTCCTAGTTGTTAACTGAAGCCTCCCAGCTTCTGTATGAAAGTCCTTTTCACCTTACTGGGAATAACAGTTTAAACAGTATTACCGCTGTTCTTTCTGAGTTGTTCTTACAGAAAATTCTTGTGCAAGAAATCTTTGGAGTGGAAGACTTGAGTCCAGTGAGATTTAGAATTTGACAAATGTATATTCAAGCAAGAGTTTCCAAAGAGTGAATGAAGGGCTCTCTGGGTTCTGCTCTTGTATAGATTGTCTCTATCTCTCTACTATACCTTATACCAAAATGTCTGTATGATAAGAAATTAATGCTTTAGCTACAAGATTTTGTTTCAGATATGTTAGGTTGCATAGTAGATTATAACTGTATCTTCTTCAGTTTTACAACAGGTTTTGTTTTTTCTGTATTTAGTCACTTCTAACTATACAAAATACTTCTCCAGTCATTTCAGTGCTTGATAACTTTAGGGTTCATTGCCCTTGTACATTTTTCAAATTACTAGCTTCCGAGTGCACACGGCTTTAATTTACCCCCTACTGGTATCTTTAAATGGATTTTCAAGAATTTTGAAAGTGGACTACTATAGTTGTATTTCAGTATTGGTCCTGACTGACACAGAATTTCTTAAGTAGCCTCTACAATTAAAGGAATGGGAGGTTCAAACGACTCCTACAGCAAGAAGCCAAAGAGTCTCTTACATAAATTTGTATTTGGTTTCTCAGAATGTTTTTGCTTTCAGTATTTCTGGTAATTTGCCTGTTGCTTTTGCAAATGCTTTTTTCTCTGATGTAACTTAAATATGTTAATTTCAGTATCTGTTCTTCTAATATAATATACTTAAGCAAAGCAAATGTTTTAACATTAAAAAATAGTAGATACAAATCTGTCACACTGCATGCCTCACAGCACCAAAATATCCATAAAGGACGGCTTAAAGAGTTGAGTACACATATTGTATCCATGGATGAGTGTATTAATGTGTCTTATGTTCTGAATATAATTCAGGCTATTGTTTTAGCTCCAAGTGCCAGAAAACTACAGAACTATTTTCCTTTGAATTTACAGTTTGAATTTTCTATTACAGACTAAAATTGAAGAAGTGGCGATAAAGTATCTGTAGTATGTTCATGCCTGAACTGTAGTCTATATCAGTTCAAATCATTTAGCATTCTGACACATTTCTGTGGAAAAAGTATCATTCATGAGGACTTAAAAATCAGGCATTCTTCTTGCAGTTAAACCCCAGTGTTATCTTTCCCTCTCCCTCTTGAATCTGTTTTCTGGTAGATTTTTTTTTCCAGTTTCTGACTACTGTGGGATTTAGGGGAAATACACAAATCTGTTTTCATATTTGATGTTCTACAGTACAGGAGATTAAGAAATTTGTGACCAAAGTTTAAAACCAGTTAAAGAGCAGCAGAAGAGTAGGGGACAGAAAAACCCTACCAACCCAATCTCCCAAAAGTTCTTGTCTGTGTATTAAGATTCCAGTCCAGCTAATTCTTAGAAAGCCTGCATTATCATTCAGTGCAGGAATGGTTTCCTGAATGTGTGACTCCGAGAGTGAAATACTTACATTGCCATGTATTCTCAGTGTCATGTAATGGCACATCAGTCTTGATAGACAGTACTATAAAAATGAAACCATTGCAACTGCCTTTGAAAAATAGTGAAAGAAATCAGAGCCTTTAGGAATAAGAAAATGTTATTCCCTTTTAAGGAGTTTCTAGTGTAGCATGTTTATATCTTGGTCTGGTAGAGTGAAATAAAATCTGATTATTGGATTCTGTTCTAGGAATGACAAATCTTCCTAAAATATTTGGACTGAAAAGCTACTGCAGGGATAAGTTAGAGGAGTTGAAATGGAGACGGAACTTGCCTAATGAAAAGCCTAGGTAATCATTAGGTTTCAGCATGGATAAATAAAACTTTGTAGCATGTGTTCCTGTGATAGTTGAATGCCAGTGATAAATGAGTGATGTAAAATAATTATTGTTACTATTAAGAGTTTAAATTTAACTTCTGGTTGCTTACTCTTGAGTATAAAACTCATGGTTTGATCTTGTATTTCCATATATAAGATATCTGGAGTTTGGCCTTTGTTACTGTCTTGTAACAAAGTTATAAGCCTGAAGTTTCTCTTTCATGTTGGACTGTATTTTGAGGATTGCAGTGAAAGCTACAGGTATCACTATAATATAGTAGCTTATGCTCGTTATGCCAAAACAGAGATTGGTCAGGATGCTGTACTGTTGCAAAGTACAAAAACTTGAACCTCAGTTTTAAAATTGTCACAAAGTTCTTGCCTAATGACTTTAAGGTTAGCTTTTGAGCAGAAATTTTTAATTATTTTTTTTTAAGAATACAAAAACACTGAGATGCTTTGGTGGGCAGGAAAGAAATGCTATTAGGCATCAAGAAGTTGGTATGTCTTACTGCTTTTTGAATTGTGTGCTTTAAAGGATTTTAGCATTCAGCTACATTATCTGCATTGTAGTAGATAATGGAGATACTTCCTTAAAACAAGGATCCAGTGTGATCTTCCAGGGAGTTTTGAAACTGCTGAAATATGTCACGGTGATTTAAAAAAAACCAATCTGAACTGTTTTTGTATACTATAACTTTCCATTACTAAGGCAGCTGACATTTGCTGGATAATAGTATTTATGTACAATAGTTAAGGGCCTTAATTCTCCATGCCTTTCTAAAAATTAAACTGTCTATAACACAATATGTGAGGTGATGTAAATACTCCTTTTTGGATTACAAAAGCATATCATAATATGAATAAGTGGTAAATATATTTAGACCAAGAGAAGAATGTTTAATATATTGAGCATTGTCAAATTAATTTTACTTCATAGATTAATATAATGGGGTTCAAATTTGTTGTGGAACTGGAACTCCATATAAGTGAGTAAAACAGAAGCTGTCCTTTCACCAATGTATTCAGCCTGGTCATGAAAAGATGTGGTAAATGGACCAGTGAGAGAATCATTATTAGACAGCAGAAGTGTAAAATACCTTTACAAATATGTATGCTTACATAAACTAGTTGAGAGATAATACATTGAAAAAAGACCTTGAGGTTATAGAGTGAATGTAGTTTTAATTTTGTGAATGGCAAGAACTCTTGTATGAACTGCTCCAACATCTGCAGTGAAGAGATTTGCATTTTGCGCAAAGGTTGCTCTATGTCTTTTCTGATCTAAGGCTGAAGAATAAATAGCAGTGAAGATGTAGTCCTGGAGCTGAAAAAAATTTGCGTGAAAGATCAAAGATAGAAACAACTTCAATCACATTTTTGACTGTTTAACACTTAAATGACTCAGTTTTTTAAGTGTAATGATGAATATTGCTAATTATAACAAATGTAATTACCTTACAGGATCACTGATGTCTGTTGTTGTCTTCATCTGTATTAGAGCAAAATCCAAAGAACCTGATTATGCTCACTGCATTCCTGTTGTGCTTGACGTCATGTGCACATGTAGTGAAAAGCTGGTTTATGTCTTTTTCCCCTTCTGTTAACATCTGAAGAAAAATAAAAAGGAATAAGCTAAAAAAATAAACAGGGAAGAAAAGTCTGTGGTTCTAAATGGAAAACCTTAATGTCTGCAATCAAAAAAAGGTCTCAATCCCCACCATTCTTTAAAAAAAACGGAGACATGCAAGCAGTCCTTGTGGCTGAGTAAAGCAGTATTTAAAGGTTTGGGCATTTGTCTCTCCTCTTTTCAGTTACCTTTCAAGCTTCTGTAGTGGGAAGAGTCTTGTGCTCTCCATTAATAGCAAGTTTTCAACATAAAACTTCTGACCAGCGAAGGCCAAAAATTTTCTAACCTTAGGATGCAATATCATCAATATGATGCTTATGATGCAATAGAAGCTTAAGAGACTACTTAATGTAACTTTTATTTTCTTAAAGAATAAGCTCTTTGTATTAATTCATAAAACCCTACCGGATTAGGGGCCTGGTATCTGTACAGTAGTCCTTAAAATTAGAGGGGATAATTGCCTGGAAAAGTGACAGCATTGGTCTTGGTTTCTATATTTTTGGAACTTTCCTTTCCTATATGTAATATTTTTGAATTCTTTTGGAATGTATTTATATTCAGAGTGGAAGACATTATTTATTCCAGACATGAGTTAATGAGTTCCTTATTTTCACATTTCTTTCCTGTACTGAAAATCTTGGAAGCCAGGATCTGTTTGTTTGTTCTTCTGAAAGAAGTCAGTCCCAGGCACCAGCTCTAGCTCATAAGTGCTTTTCTGTATGTGAATATCTTCTGTCAGATTAGCTCCCTTGTCAGTTCTTATTTAATTTTGTTTTTTTATTTTTGAATTTCCAATTTGTTGGAGACATGATGAGCACCAATTTTACACACAGGGACTAATAAATACACTCTTCAGATTGTGGTTTTTTTTCAAAAATATACACAGACTGAAACTTGGACATAGAGAAGAAATAAATTTAACTTGTCTCCAAGCAATTAATGAAATCATTTATTATAATAAATGTAAAGGGATCATTGTAACACCGTATTTAAAATAACGAGTTATTTCTCATTGAAAGTGGTGATTCTTACTTATTTTAAAACTTTGTAAAGCTAATCCTTTATGTTCATAGTATCATGCTTACTTTGTATCCACTTGAGATTATTTGTGATCTGGTAGAGCCTGAAGGATGAGGCTTGGGGAAGGAGTTCTACTGATGCAAAACTGTTTTTCAGCAATAGCTCTGCAGCTTGTCAAAATTTCTAATTTGGAGCAGGTCTTTCCAATCTTTCATCTGATTAAAGGCATACTTGTTTTGGAATTGGGGAAGATAGTTCTTTTAACAAGTGTTCAACAGGCAGTGTTAATTTTTCTAGAAATTTCAATGATGGAACCTGTTGCTTTTTAGGAGGAGGATATAGAGCTTGCATGGTAAATTCCTTTCTGTCCTAGCCTTTCTTCCTCCCGGGACTCCAGAGCGAATGTTTCAAGTCTAACTCCTGCTGCCAATGGTACTTGAGTTGCTCCTACAAAGCAAGGAATGGGAGCCATAATACCATCTTACATCTTGTGCACATTTGTGCAAAGATGCAGTTTCATAATCTCTATAAACTTAAGTTTTCCTGCTGTTGTAAGGAGGTGTTGGCCCTGGTCACATGTTCCTGCCATCTCCCTTGTGCTGTCACTACTATTTATGTAGTCATCTAGAGCAAACTTAAAAGTAATCTGACAAGAGAAATTATCAAAATGCTGTGGATGAGGTGTGAAAAATGCAAAGCCTGGAGGTCAGGACCCCTCTTTTTTTGTGGCAGAATGGCACTATATTCTGACTTTGTTACCATGGTAGAGCACTTCTCACTGTTGACAATTAAACTTCCTCTTGGGCTGAGCCCATCCAGAGAAAGTGTCTTGCTGCTACCTGATACATTGTTAACAGGTGACCACAAGAATGATGAAGGGACTTTGAGACTGTACAATTGGACTTTCAGGAGTTAGAGCATGTTGGGATTAGAGTTGCTCTGCCATGCTGTGCTTGTTCTCTCGGTACATCTGTGCTGTGATGCAGTTGTGGTCTTTCCTTGTCTCTTTGCCTCTCTGGTGCAAGAGGTAAAATGTAGCCTGTTGTATATACTTATGGATGCTTTTTTATTGCTAAAGTCTGAGTATATTCTACCTTTAAAGATTTTTCTGTAGCTTTGAGGAACATTTAGTTGCACATACTTTTCAGCATTCAATTTGCAAGTGAAAATCCAGTTTACTAAGAATTTTGAGGTAATCCTAGCTCAGCATGTAAATTAGAGGTTGGACTTTGGAGCTTGTTGTGTTTCACCATTTTTATATAACTTACCTGAACTACTAAAGTAGAAAACATTTTCAGGGTGCTGTGGTTTTATTTACCATCTTAGTCACTTCTGGGACATCAGTTTTTGTTAAAATGAAACATACAAAAATTTTGATAGTTTTCTAGTCTCTGTTTACCCTAGTTTCACTCCCCTCTTGCCTTTGAAAAGAAATTAATATCAACTTTTCAGAAAGATTGCCATAATATACAGGCTTATAACCCTCTACAGGCTAAAATTTTGAAATTTAGGGCCTGCAACTGTTTAAGCATGCTTAATTTCAAGCACATGCTTATTTACAGGATCCAGATTTGTTTGTCTAATTACTTTATAGCATGAGTGAAGCCAGACTGTCCAACTCTCAGGCCCATCTGTTGGGAGGGGGAAGGAGGAACTTGATTGTGTCTGTTCCAAAAAGCTGTTTCACCCATAGCCACCAGATAAAATTTGTTTCAGATTCAGAGTTGGTGGTATTCAGGAATACATGGTAGATACTTTTGTCATAATACATTATCCTGAGCTCAGAATGGTTGTGGTTCATTGGAACGGGACCACAAGGGGATCTCATGGATTGCTTCATTTTAAGTGCCCGTAAATTCTCTGGTGCTACATATTGATACAATTTATTGACTTGTTTTATTCATGACACTGAGATAGTGAGATGTTGTCCCAAAGCTGTAGCATTTTGAATGATGTAATACTGCCTGTCCATCACATTTTGTTCCAGAAGTTTGAATGTGCCAAATTCCACTGTTATTTCCTCATGCTAGCCAAGAAGTATAACTTACATGTACTTTGAAAATAATTTGAAACTTTTATAGTATTCAGTGGTGTTTATTATCACGTGTAATTCTTTGTCTTCAGTGTAAAAATAAAATTAAACAGCCAAATCTGCATGTTTCATTCATGTAAGAATATGTGTGAGTAAAACCAGGACTTGTGGAAAACTCCAAATTTGTATATACGAGTATACAAGTCCTATTACTTAAAAGAAAAATATTATTCCTAATTTTATTATCTTTAAGTTTGGCTACAAAAGCACCTGAACCTTTTTTCTTAATTTTATTTGAACATTTAAAAGGACAACATAATCACACGCATCTCTGCCCATAATATCTAATGTAAAACTACGTATAAGTAGAGCAAAAATAGAAACTGGAGGAAGAGCTATGTACATTGACTGTTAAACCATATAGGGAAAAAAAAGAATATTTTCTCAGAATGATTTTCAAAGGGGAAAAAAAGAAGAATTAATTTTTAATTTACTTATATATAGTGTATTGGGCCTCTCCTGGTGGGCAGCTGTAAGAGCTCGTTATCTTTCATTACAGGGTAATTAGTCCACAGTTTTCTCCAAGGAGCTGTGTATAAGATTTAAATAAGAACATCTTCTATTAGTAATACTACTACATGCATCTTTTTGCAAAGAAGCAGTGAAGGAGATAACACAGACTGTGCTTAGTGGAATTCTGTGGAATGGTATCTTCGCTGTGACTGTGTTGTCTGACATTGTCCCATCGGTACACTAGTACTCGCTCAACTGATGAGAGGGCATCACATAAGTGCTCCCTTACCATCCTCCCTCAGATTGTAGCTGCTTCTCCCAACTTCTTCTGTGCCAGTGCTGGTGTAGAGAGTTCCCTCTTGTCCCTGCTTCCCTCTCAGCTGTGTCTTCCTAGCACCGTGCTGTATCCTGTGTTGACCTAAGACAATTGGGTAAGCTTGCCTTTCAGAAATGGGAACCTTTGGATTTTTTTTAAAACAATTATTTCATTGATCTAATGGTGATAACCTGTCTGCAAAGCTAAAGGAACAGCATACTTTAGTACAGATGTAGAAATAAATGGCTAGAGACATCAGTACCAGCAGTTATTAGAGAAGAAAGATCAGTATGACAAGGCTCTGCTTTCTCTTAAAGAAATGGATGTTGTGAGATTCAGTAGGAAGATACAAATCCCTTAATCTCAGGCAAAGTTTGAGGGTCTTGTTTATTTTGTGATAAGGAGTGTGCCTGGCTTGTTCTACTTTTGGTTTCTGTCCCTGACCAGAGATTATAATATTCCTGATATTCTTCACCTAGCTCTGTGGAGTAAATGAGTTTAGAAGGGAACTCTGCAGACTAGTCCCTTTCTTGAAGTGGCATCAACTGGAACAGGTCACTTCGGTTCATATCCAGTTGAGTTTGGAATATCTCTTAAGGATGGCGACTCCACAGCCTCTCTCAGCTACCAGTTCCTGTGTTTGACTGACATCTTCCAGTATTCCTTGCCTTTCTAGTTTGCAGCTATCTCTCATGTCGCTTGTCTCATCACCACTGCCATGACAGTACCTCCGTAACTCCCAGTTTTTGCCTGCTAGTGGCTGCTGCAGCCATCTCTGGTCACAAATGTAGTTTTCAGTCAGCTTCCCTCTGCCTTTCCTGCATGCTTCCCCCCAGGTACCCTGTTATAGGTTTGGTGACAGTGTATTTGTTGACAGTTGTCTCTACTGCCATTATCCCTTCTGGGGACCGTCCCTCAAAATCCTCTAAGCACCTTCTGCCCCTTTAGCTATTTTTAGTTCATATGATTCCCAAACTGATGGCTGCACAGCTGCTGCTCAGGGTGTGAGAGTCGGGAGGAACTGGGCCCTGGGGTGGGGGTACTGACTTTTTGGGTAACTACTCTGTGATAATTGCTGTGACCTTTGGGACAGCATCCTGTCCTTGGGTTTTATAATGGCTTTGTGCTTGAGCAGCTATTGCCCCAGTCCTGTTCTTCCCTTACTTGTGTGATGTTTTGTGTTTTTCAGTAATTACAGGGTTAATATATCCTGGCTTTGGTGGAAGACAGTCTGTTGGTTCAGTGAATTAAACCTGATTTGGTGCGCGATGAAGAACAAACAAAACCAACAAATGTGTGCACGTGCACATTTTGTTGCTGATATTTACTGCTTCTTTGGTTCTTAAATAATTGTGACTAATGTAACTGGCAAAGTGATTTTTTTTTTGCATAAATATGCCTATTTGTCATTTAATGTTGTTTTTTGAGTGTCACAAATTAAATTTAATTCATTTAATTGCTCTCTTCTTGTGGGAAAATAACTCTAGTTTACTAACAAGATGAAGATGCTTCCACTTTTCTGAAGTGAACTTGATGGTTTGCTCTGCATCTTCTAGTGTAGTTTGTGGAGTCTTTATAAACTCTCTGAAGTTCTTCAAAACAATCTTTATCAAATGTTTGTTGATGACTATTTATATTGACACAGTAACACTTGCAGCTATTTAACAGGAAGTAAATTAGTAACCTTCTTGTGAGCACAGCAGAGATGATTTTTAAGTCCACTGGCTGGCTGAGAAAAGGGCGCTGTAGGTCAGTAAAAAGGTGTTACCAATGTTAGCATTTGGTCAGAGCAGTGGGCTTTTAACAGTCTTGTTTTTATCAAGAATGTTGCTTATTCAGTGTCTTTGTCTGTTACAATGTCTTAGAAATGATGCTTTTTCAATGTAGTTATTAGAGGAGATGATTATTAGGAAGATAATTCTAGGGTCACTTATCTTCCTGGCTGTCAACACCAGGGTTCCTTCTGCTTAAATCATCAGTAAATTCAGGGTCCTGTGAGCTTGGACAGTCATCATAAGTTTTCATTTGGTTTCTGAATGTGCAGTATACGTATAATCATAGTCACCTGACTTTGAAAGCATTGTATAATGTTTGGAAAAATACCAGCCAGATTTTTTTTCGACACACAGGCATACAATTAATACCCTTTGACTGCAAGCTCAGTGTACCATCTCAGTAACACAGTGCTACTTTTTCATTACTTGTTCACTTCTAAATATATTCTCGTGTTTTGGTTATTAATTTGGCCTCCCTTTGAAAAACACAAGCTACGGTATTGCAAAGTGCACTTACTGATCAAACTATATGTTTGTGTTCTCTATTAATTTGCAAAGCTTTGCTTTTTTGGCTTTAGGACTGGAGAAATAGTATGGCTGTATTAAGAGCATGTCTTGTGTCCATGCATTTTCTTCATTTGCTCTAATATTGGAGTTTTTGAAGTGTTTTTTATTCTATTTGTCTTCCCTGCTGAACAGTTTGATACAGAAAATTTTGTGTATGCTATAAGCTTGGTAAATGTGAGGCATTGTTTTAGAATGATGCTCCCCTATTTTTCCCACTTACCATTGTCCTGTTTTTCTCCATGACTGCCTGGTTTTCATTTAGACTAATGTATATTTTGTGTTAAATATCTCACTGAGTGTTTTCTGCCAAGCTGAAGACATTTTCCAGACTGAAAACCAAATGGCTTAGAAAAGAAAGTGCTACTAACTTTCTCTGCTGAATTCAGTACAGTAATTCCAAGTGCTTTCCCCCCTCCAAACAATTTAAAAATATGTAGCTTGAATCCTAATTAAAAAAAAGTAAAGAGAGTTAATACTGTTCAAGAGTAAATAGTACTTGTGTTTTGAAATGAAGTAGTTAATAGCTTTATCTATTTGTGGCTCAAATGTATTCTTTAATTGATAAGATGGAGTACTTATCGATAAGCAAGGACTCTTTCTTACCTTGCTAACATGTTCAAGCTGGCTTTGTGCAACACTGGCATACTACATTTTAAACTAAGTTTGAGTTAATGATTAAATAAATGCTGCTTTTACATAAGGCAAAATCTTGTGTGGCCATGCAACTAGTAGAACTATTTTGTGTTGCATGAAAAATGAAATGGTCTTCCTGAGGCTGGATGATTGGGAAGACTAAGATTGCACTTGTTAGTGTTTGCCATTTCCTTTGTGCATACCTGATTTCTTCTCTTTATCTTCGTGTAATCAGCAGCTATATCCATTGCCAGGATCTAATTGAACTTAATGAAGAAAGAGGTTCTGCTGTTAAGCTTCTGCATTTTCTGCTCTTTGTGCTGCTCATGGTGCTAAAAAGAGATGAGTTAACATAAACCTGAGTAGGCTGTTTAACCTTTTTTCTCGTCTGGAAATGTAGATGCAATAACATTTGCAGCTGAAAAGGCTCATTCACAGTTTCTAATGTTTAAGGATGCAAATGAAGCATTTTGTCTTTTCTGTCGCCTGGAGGTGTTAAGCAAGGAAACAGAAAGAGGTTTCTAGGATTAGTTCCACAGATTTCTTTTATCATGTAAAAATCAAGGGTGGTTTCAATGCCATGAAGTGAAGAAAAGCAATATGGAAACCATCCAGGGAAAATTCTTAAGTTTCCGTTTGTTTCTCCCTAAATTTTCTGGGCGTTCGTTTCTACTGATATAGGTGAATACTCAAAACTTTTTCTAGCATACCAGGGCTGAGTTCCTGTGCCTCGGGTGGTGTCTGTGTCGTGTTTCATATGTGATAAAGTAATTAATCATTTACAGCGGCATGTCATGCAAACTCCTGTATGTTCAAATTTTATAGTTTATATTTGAGAAATACTTCTGAACTCAGTTAATTCAATATTGTGTTTAGGTTCCGGACAAACATGTAATATATAGGCCATCTAAAGCCTTAAATTGTTTCAAAGTGAAATTACCAAGTAAAACTTCAGCTTGCTGATCAGATCCAAAGTGAAAACTTGTATGTATAGAACCAGAGAGGTGGTGCTTGTTCTTCTCAGTGTCTTGTGCTTTGAGCCCTTGGGAGAAGCTGACTCTGCTCCTTTCACGTGCAAAGATATGACTGGGAACCATGTCTTCTGCTTATAAGTTACAATATACACTATGAATTTTTGGTAAGGGAGAGTTTTTAATTTCAAAACGCAGAATTAAATCAATGCAAGCACATTTACCCTTTGTACATATAATCCATGATAATAATGGTTCACAACTTGTATCTTGTTAAGGATGTTGTCTACAGATCAGTCTGGTTCTTAGTTTTGACTTTGTATATTTATCACTTCTGTGGAATTAAAGAGGAGATGACTTTAAAGTTTATTTAAAAAACTATTTTCCATGCAGCATTAGTGCTTAAGGTGGTGCTGACAGTTTGGATTAATTCTGGCCGCTCCCTGGTGTTTGTGCAGAAGGTTGTGTACCTTTTCTGTGGTGTACACTTTTTTTGGACAGTGGAGTTAAGTTGCCTTGGATTGTTTATACTGGCTCGGCAACTGTGCCTTTTGTTTAAGCTGAGCTTTAGAGTAGTCTAACAAATTGAGTTCTCTCTTTCCACCCCCAGTATTTGAATATACACATACTGCATTTTAAAAAACATAATTATGCCTATCTCTCTCTATATTATATATAGCTATATGCTATTCCTGCGTTCTATTCCTAGCCTGCTTTAAAGAAGGCATGTTTGGGGCCTGGATAAGACCTGTTTCCATTTGGTCCTGCAGAAGTTTGTCTGGCCCTATTGGTAATTGATTAATGGATTTTCATGCCTCTGCATAGTTTAAACTATACTTCCGAGACAAGTATTAACAGATTCACACAAGGGTTAAATAAATCAGTTAATATTTCTTAGAATGATGGTTTAAAGGCAGTATATTAACACATCTTCCTCCCCATAGTAAAGGTTAAACATGGAAACTGGCATCTGTTGGCTTATTTTCAAGTAAATGAGTGTATTCTAGTTTTCATTTTTTTGGGTATTGCTGCCCAGCAATTATCTTCTTAAGGCAGCAAATTATTTAAAAAGATTTGGAAATGCTTTAGTGTTCTTTAAATTCAATTTTAAGAAGTGAGACAGACTTCTTGCAGATGTGTTCAATTTTAGGTAAAGCCTTTTTATTCTGCTAGCTTTTTCTTTTCAAAGGAAACACTCCCAATGTATTACTTTCTCTTACAATACATAGTCCTGTTCATGACAGTGAGTACAGATATTTAAAGTGGCACAGTGCAGTGTCACAGGTAGTGACATAGCTTATGTGCTAAGTTCTGACCTCTACATTGCAGTATGTTTTGGAGCCAAGTAACAGTTCAGATTTTGAAGCAGAATTTGGAAGAAGCCATGAGGTCTGACAGGCTGGGCAGCACAGTTCTTTATTACGACTTTCCTTTGCAAGTTGCATCAGGCACTATTACTTTTCCAACTGCCTATTTACATTTTGCTTTTGAGGCTACTTGCTGTCACAGTCTACCTGCCTTGTGCTTCTGCAGCTCAGGGTAATCCATCTCCTTCCAAAGCCCTCAAAACAAAAGCCAAACCTCTGCAGAAATAACTGCAGTAGCCAAAGGCAGGTGCAGTCAGAGAACAGTAGGATGCTACAGCCCATCCCTGTCTTGCATATCTATCCTTTTGCTTACACCACATACTGTTTTCACTCTGCCATAAGCCTGTACAGAAGGCTTTAATTTACTTCAGCATGGCTCATTTTGTAAAAATACCCATTCTAATGAGAGATGCTACTTGGAAGTGTTGTCTTTTCTCTCACGTGTGTTTTTGTAAATGTGTGTGCATTGTAAAGATCCTTTGACTTCAAAAGTTCTGCTTATTTCATTGTAAACAAGATTGGAGGAACTTTTTTTCACTGAGCTGCTGGAGAGTTACTACTCTTGGTGATTTATGACAATACCTAGGTTTTGTACTGTTCAGGCCTTTTCTACCTTAAAATTAATCTGCAGGGAATGAAATTTCTATTTATTGGTACTAAATTTGCAGGCTGATGCCTGGACAAATCACTGGCCACTCCTGCATATGTTCTTATTCTGAGCCTTCAAGATGGTAGCAACAGGGCCCAAGCGCTTGAGCCGAAAGGTTGTTTCTGTGTATCTAGCAGAAAGCTTCGGGGTGATTTTTCATGTCCACCACATTTTATTGTAGCGCATTTTACTGGTTCAGTATTTCCTAGGTTATTGAGCGGATGCTTCTTATTATATATTCTTACAGTAGATTTCCTTGAGGAATTCCTTCCCAATGTTGAATGGACAATTCCTGTATTCTGAAATGTTTTATGTACCCACCTTTGCAACAGGTGTCAGTGTGCCTGTGTTGGTGGTATTGTTTATTGTGGTGTTTTTTTTTTTTCCTGTTTTTCTCTGGTAGTACTCCTGAATCTTATCTGTCTTTGGATGTTTCATCTGGATTTTTCTGTTCTGCTTGTTTTCTTTCTAGGTTGTTTATACCTCTGTTGGACCTTCCTTTTGATGGCAGCTCAGCTTTTCAGCCCTGCATTTAGCCCTGCATGTGACTTTGAGGTTTTTTAGCCCAGCTATCTATTCCACTCATCCTTGTGGTGTGCTGCTTATCTGCTCTGCTTTGTATGTGGGTGCAGGCAGCTGCACGTACAGGTCTGTGTCCTTCTGGTGATCTGTGAGCTGTACATGGGAGATTGTATTTGTGGATGATCCAAATTTTTCTGGAACGCTGTGGTTACCAGACTACTTGTGCCTATTCCCTTCCCCCTTGGGTCTGCCTCCTTGACTGGCTGTGTGTCAAGAGGGCAGTATGATGGTGAAAGAATTAATCAGCTGCATGTAAGTATTTCATAGAAACCTTTTTGAGTTTTTCCTGTGAAGAAAACTTAAGGGTTAAGACAAAACTGCTCTGAAAACCAGGCCTATGATAAAGTTTCTACTGGAGTTCTTATGTCTGGACCTTCCTTCATAATCTTATTTACCAATAAATTCTTCAGTAAGTGTGCTAATTTGTGCTGCCCACACTTTCTGATCTTGCTGTTACCTCACTGCCACAGAATCTTGTTTCTGTTTCTCTTCTGCCCCATGGTTGTTGGAATACTTAACACCACATGTCTGAGTTGCTTTAAGCAGTGGATTTGATGCTTCAAACTTCAGCCATTCTGTGATTCAAACAGTGCTTCTCAGAGAAGCATCATGTTTGATTTTTAAAATAAACCTTAAAACAGTAATGCAGACTTGACAAGAAGAGCAGGTCAATATGGCAGCATGCAGCCCCCCTCCAGAGCACCTCAGAGTTTGAGGGTGTGCCATCTTCCCAAAGAAGGTTCTTGTTTTCAGTTGCATGCACCAGGAGCTCGTGGTCCTTCCTTCAGTGCCCATTAAGATTTTCTGTTTAGCTCATTTTGTCTCATGAAAGTGATGGAAAACACTTATTACAAAAAAAATTAGGCCATTGTCTGCCATGTTGGTCAGCTAAGTCAGCTGAGGAATGTTTAAGCCTGATGTTAGAGAAGGGGGATAGATAGGACTATGGGCAGGCATGTGCAGGAGAGGGAGGAGAGAGAATGAGGGAAAAGGACTTTGGTTGTCTCAGTCACTTAAGAGCTGTTACTGTCTTCCATAAGTATCACCCTGAGTTTGGGTAATCTTGAAAGTGTCATGTGTAAGTCTGAATTTGAGAACCTATGATTCCGTGGCAGCATGCAACAGATTATTTGGGTTCTCCTGTAAATTTCATGAACTTGTTTAAAACCAGCTCTGTGTTTACATAGAAAAGCTTATTTTCAATAAAGCAGAGCAGCTATAAATGTTTGTGAGATCTCTATCCTCTCAGCCATTTTTTCCTCAGAAATGGGAAATATTTTCTTAAAACTAGTTATTTCAGGTACTAGGGAATGAACAAGCACAAAGCTTGCATTATTGTCACTGCTTCTGTGTGGTAAGATAGCTATAGGGGCTCTTGCACCTGGAAAAGCTGTGCAGTTGGAGTATGTTTTGCCACATCAGCATGCTGCGAGTGGAAAAATCCCCTCACCAAATGATCCTGAAGGAGAAAACACGAGATTCTTGATAGCAATGTTTTTGTACATGGCATATCTCTTTGTTGGTTGAAGCTGCTCCTCTTAAGCTGATATTACATGCAGATTCAAATATCTTGGCTCACATGAGGACACCAAGAACTGTGTTTAATTGTCCATAACTACCATAGTAAAAGACAGAGGAGAAGTTTTAGTATCGTTTGTTTTGTCTAAAGCTGAGTTGGAACTGTTCAATCATTTCCTGCAGCTCCAGGAGGCCTGGCGGCTTTGCCACAGATTCATAAGCCCACAAAAAAAGTATAGGTTGCCAAGTATACGTGTGTAGAAGTTACTTATGCAGTTTTCCCTCCTTCATGCTTTCTATCTTTAGTTCTGCTTAGGCTGTCACTGAGGCTGAATCTACTACTTCACACAGTAATTGTGAATATCTGCATTCATAATTTCCAGGAGGAGGTGCAAAGGAAACTCCTCTTCTAGACTAAGTCTCTTCAGTTACCTCAGGCCCACAAGAGTTTATCAGATGGGCAGGTCCCTTCCAGATGTTGAGAGTATAGTGACTTACACTAACATAGGTCTGTTTGGCCCACTCTGTTCCCAGAGCAGTCAGATGTTTGGCAGACTGTGACTGCGAAGGTCACAAACTCAATCATGAACTTCGCAAAAGGATGTTCAAAATCTTGCCCTTGCTTGTTGTACTTTACACTGTGTTTAGTTTTTGCTATATTAGGGGTCCTGCATTCCCTGAGGGTAGACTAAGGCTTTTGTGTGGCTTAAAAAAAACCAACCACCAAATGAAAAGGAAGAGAGAATAATCTGCTCTCAATTCTTATGGCATGACTGTTAGACCTGTTGTTCCTGCTTTCAAAAATAGTGGGCTGTTGGGGAAAACTCTTCAATATCTACTACTTAAGACAGCTAAAAATTAACTTTTTCAGCACAAATATATTATGAAATTGTTCTTTTATAGAATATTCCTTATTGGTTGCCTGTACCTTTGATTATGCAAAGTAGAGCAGTGATACATAGATATCACAGGTATGTTTCTAAACAAAATGCTGGTGAATGTTTATGGTGAAACTTGATGTGTTTTCTGCAGCCAGATAATTAGTCTTCATGGCTGAAATATGCTGCTGAATGTGTGAAAGAGTAACAGAAGTTTTGGAAGAACTTGTTGATATTAAGTGTGTAAGCTTGTGTATGTACAGCAGAGGTTTTGGTACTTGCTGCCACACTGACAAGTCTGTGTGTGAACAGGCATCAGACACTGCAAGTTTTTCTGTTAAGAGTTTCACCACTTCTGTCTGTTCGATAAACTAAGGATGCTAATGGTTGAGTGCTGGCAAATCTTTCTGGGAGCTGAAGATGTTGCCACCACATTCTTTCTTATGGTCTGTTTTTGGCATTTTCAGAATTGGGCAGTAGACTTTTGAACAGATTGTTTAGTACATTGTATGAGTGTTGGCAATGAAGAAGTTGGGACACTTTTCTGGTGAGGGCTTGAGCAAGCATCTTTGAGTGATGACATATTAAATCTTAGTATAGCAAGACTTTGTTTAGTAGTGCCTGAAGCTGACAAAGTCTTTTTTTTGTGTGCTTAACTGAAGTTAGTTGCAAGTTATGTGAGAGAATGCACACCTTTTCTGTGTAAGAAATGGTTAGACACACTGCCTGGAAACCAGCAGAACCTCCTAGGTTTGTTAACTGTGAGAAATGAGACAAAAAGATTAATTTATTGAAAACAGAAAAATTGAAAAATTACAGAAATTAGAAAAATATAAAAATTTGGGATCCTATGGCTCGGTAGATGGTATGCCCCAGGAACGCAGGGATTTGAGATCTTCTGGCTGAGACAGCACTAGACCTCAGGTAGAGAAAAAGACTTGCAGTGCTGGGCTAGCTTTTGGCTGGTCCAAAAGTAAAAAAATTACTAAAGGCTCCTTAAAAGGAGTAAGGCTTTGAATGCCCAGCACCGACGTCTACCACAGCTAGCCTGCAGAGAAAAAGAGAGGAAAAGAGACCCTGCCTCGCTGCCTTGTTGTTTTTATAGTGTCTTTGCTCTGCCCACAGCCCGCTCACAGCCCGCCCCTTCGGTTTAAAGTGATTGGTGCTTTCCCTTTGATAGATCATCTCCGTCCACCAATGGCTCATCGTTGTCAGAGGGGTGGTATCAGTTGAGATAAGGGAGCTGAAATCTCTTCATTAAAATTCAGGTTGCCGTGGAGGTTGCCTACAGGGTAATGGCCATGGGCTAAAAATAGCTGCTGGCTGTTAGAACTGGGGTTTTTTGGCCTTGGAACCAAAGAGCAAGTAAAAACACCTAAAAAAAGTATTAAACTACATCCAACACATCTCAAAACACTTGTAAAAGTATACAGTAAACACAGGAAAGGTAACTCTTATGGTGTACCGGTGGTTTGAAGTTTGAAAAGGGGCAAGTTGGTGATTTTTAACTGGGGAATTTTTAACTGGGAAGGGTGCAACTCTCTTAATAAACTACTTTGAACAATTGAAAACACTGATAATGGAACTGGATTTTTGTACCTGGGCTGATGGGTTAATTTTAAGATTCAATTAAAAAATATTTAGCTCAAAATTAATTAATTAAAGCACTTAATATGCAAAGACCAAGCACAAATAGGGATTTCATGTATGACATTAACTTACTTTTGATTTATGGGTCTTGCAGAATGCAGAATCATGTGATCTTGGGTGTCCTGTGATATCACATTGAGTCAAACTATTTTGTTTCCTATTTTGTTGATGGAAGATGGATGTGGTGACTGCCCCAGTTGACTGATGTTATGAGGGAATAGCTGGTGGTACTATGCTGCTGCCTTTTTACCATGAAAGGGCTGATCTGTGTAAGGTACAAAGGTTCGAAGCAATTAGAGCCAAAAGGTGCACAGGTAGACCAGTGCAGTTTGTAAATTCTGAGTTATGAAAAGTATACATTAAAAAAGACAAAATGCAGGTTGCACCAGGTGATATTTGCATTAGAGTAATGGGAATCTGCTGCACATCATCCGGGATTTAATTTTTAGTAAGTGTTATTGGCTGTATCCATGTGGAATATTACAGCACTACAGGATTCATGTAACAAATATATTCAATGCAGAGATTAACTTCTTGGAATGGCCTGCAGTGTTCCTTCTCAGGTGGTTCATGAATCTCTCCTGAATGGTACTGTTCTCTTCTTATCCAGCTATCTGGACAGGAGCAGGGAATGAACTGGGCACTTTGGAAGTCCATGCCACAAATCAGTGAGATGAGACAGTAGGTCAAGCATGATGTCCCCTATGTGCATTTGGCTGGAAAGTTGCATGCTTGCTGATGCCATGAATGTAATTTCCACCCTCTCCTGTGACCTCCAATTTGAATGAAGATTTTTTACTTTCTGTCTGAACGAAGAGGGGAAAAGAGAAATACTGTAAGAGTGTGGAAGTAGACTGCAATCTGCAAGTCTTGGATGGTCCGTTAGGCTGTTAGGGCAGCAAAAGTTTTGGACCCACTGTCTTCACCTCTGGACATCCCATGTTTTTGACAGTGAATTCTGAGAAAAAAGTGAGGAGAGGAAGCAGTATGTGGTAAAGTGGTATTGGTCAGGATGCAAATGCCAGTGTTGTGGCAGAAACTGTGGAAACAAGGTGTTTCCAGGTTAGGAGTGATACAAGAGGGACAGTGTAATCTGTTGTCAAGTATGTAAGCTAACCTTTTCCACAAGGCTTTTTGAGATTGGAATACAGTCTGATGACAGAAGAGAACTCTGCCTTACCTCCAGCTGTATGCAGGTACCTATTTGTGTCTCTTGTTAAGAGAGGAAGAGTTATCAGTTTTCAGGTTGTTTCTGAAACAGTCAGCTCCAAACTTTGTGTCACTGTGGTTTCATGCATCAACTCCTTGCTTTGTTTCCCTTCTCCTTTAAAAAGTGAATTTCTTAAAGTGACAAAGGATCTGAACACTAAATAATTACAGATCTGCACCCTTGTTTTGGTCCTCCTATCTCTTCCTTCTTTCTATTGCAGTCTTCCTAACTTCCTAAGACAGTTATTAATCAAGTTGTTAATTCCAGAGTTGCTGAGCTAAGAAGCCCAATGCAGTAGAGAAGAGGTGGGCAGAGATAAACCCCCAGATGGTTCATTACGAGTTCAAGCTAACAATCCTTTGATGTAGCAGAACTGATGCTCTGCACTTGGTTTGGGTGTCTTTGCACTGAACTTCCTCGTCTGTAATGCTTACTTGATCTTTTCTAGATAATCTCTAGCACCCTGCTAGCTAGGATGGTGGGAAATCATCTACACAGAGCTTCTGCTGTTACACTGGTCCTGCTAGGAAGCTGCTGACAGTGCAAACAGTGACTCCCGAGCATCTTGAGATGTCTCGGCTCCTAGAAGATCGCAAATAGGAGGATGTTTTCCAACTTAAACATGTTTTTCCTGTGTTTTGGGATTGGATCATGTACTGCCATCACATAAATACACAAAGCTTCAACAAATGACTTTTTATTATTAGTGACTGTAACTATATGGTTTGTGCAGCAGAAGTGTGTGTCAGAAAGACAAAATATGACATAAATTGTGATATAAGAAATTGCTATTTGCCATTTTGTTAGTATTGGTATTAAGTAAGCTGCCCATTGGCTAGAAACAAGTTGTTTTTAGGCATTTTACAGGCGTCTTAGAATTGGGGAGAAGAAAATAAATGTAAAAAAATGTGCAAGGCTTTTTCTTTTTTTTTTAATATTTTTTTTTTGTCCGTACCCCTCTTTCATCCTCTCTTTCCCCCTCCAGTACAAAAAACGTAAAGTTACCTGAAACATGTGTACTTGCTATTGCATTAGTAACTTTCAGTGGATAGTTCTGATAGAATTGCCTTTAACTTACTGGAGTACTGACCTGAAGAGGTTTGAAAAAAATGCCTCTATCTGAATCACCTCGCTGAAGTCTGTTGTTGGCATAGAGAAACAGGAGGAAGAAACATGCAGTTCAGTGTTTTACCTACATATTAATGTCGAAGTATTAAAATATTTTATATTAACCTCTTTCCACATTATTATTGGAAAATAATTGCCTGAAAGAATCAGGAAATGTTATTTCACTTATTGCTTTATTTTCAAGATCTTAAATATGTTGAGTAAAAGACTGCATTTTCATTGTGATGTTTCATTGAGGTTTGGTTTTAGGAATGCATACTAAATAGAATTTTAAACTATGTTATCATTTGGCAAGTGCATCTTTGTAAATCACTTTTGGTTATTTCAGTGGTGAATTAACAAACCTCTGTTTTCTGAAGGGATATTTCTAACTTTCAGGCTGGAGTACTTCCACTTGCAGCTATTTTTCTCTGGCTAGCTTTTGCTTTATACAAATGCTAATTATAAGGCTTTGAGTCTGTGTGTATACATAGTTTCACAAGGTCATGCGCATTTTTAATGAACTGTGTGAAATATTTATATATTGCTCTGTTACGTAAAGAGATCACTGTCTTATAAGTCTTTTTGCGTTAGCTCAAAAAGAGAAAAAAGTTAATATCTGTGTATAGAAAAGCTGATTTTTTTTTTTTGTCTCCTAAAGTTTTTTCTTCATTGTCTTTGCAGGCATCAGAAGGTGTCACCTTCATTGGACCTGACACACATGCTATTCAAGCTATGGGAGACAAGATTGAAAGCAAACTGTTAGCCAAGAATGCAAAGGTCAACACGATCCCTGGCTTTGATGGAGTAGTCAAGGTGAGAAATCATTTAATTACTGTCTGCCCACTGTAGGAACAGTGTCTAAATCAAAGTACACCCATTGACAGTCTGATGCAGAATCTAATTATAATTTCATCTTCTTTTTCAGTAAAATGTAATTAAAAATGGAGTACAGATTTTTACTAACAAGAGAGCTTTGGAGAAGAGAGAAAGTCCTTGATAATAAATGATGTATTAGGAGTTCTTCAATGGCATCTCTAAAAATACTTTGCTTTAAATTTAACATGAAGGCAGGTAGATGTGTTAAATGTCAGGTGTGGATTTGACTTATTTGCACATCTTTGCATTTCTCAGGTCTTGTTGGCCAAGATCTTGACAGCTCTGAGTTAAGTGAAGTTTGTTAAACTGTGTGAAGTTTCCATTTTATGGTCTGTTCTCATGCACATTTCCATGTGTTGCAAAATTCAGGGTGAGGATGGAATGGGGGGAAGTTGGTGGCTCTTTATCAGAATCTACAGCTAATATTCTTCATGTGATTGTAGAAGGAATGTCTTTCAACAGTTTAGTAAAAAAATTTTTGTTGTTCCTTTATAGTTTGTAAGGTTAAATAAAGTGTATCTTCATTTTTGTTTATTTTGTGCTATAGCAATTGTGTTGGGCTCTTGCAAGCTTTCCTGTGTGTCTTAATATATTTTCTATGTTAATGTCGTTAAATAAGCTTTTGTCTTTTGAAACCTTCATTGTATACAACTAAAACTTGGTGCATTATAAAATATTGACCTCCTGGGTTGACATTTTTTGTGCTTGAGATGTCAAATCAGATTTTTTTCAAATGAAGTTTGAGTAGAACTTTAAGTTGCTTGAAAAAGCGTGTAGTAGCTAAGTTGGATTTTAAACTCCCTCCCAAAACCCGACTAAAAGCAAAAGGTAAATAGAGTACCAACGGGCTAAGCCTCCATAAAATTACCTGGTCCAATGAGGCTGCCTGGAGAACTTGACTAGTGAGAGAGAATGATAAAATCACAAAATAGCTGAGGTCAAAATGCCCAAGGGAATTTTTCAGTACTTGTGATGGAAGTGCATGGTCTATGTAATGACTGGTAGCAGGATATTGCTGCAACATGTAAAAGGGCAAAGACTTCTTTCTTTTCTGGAGGGCTCCATGTGAGTGTTTGGCAGCATTTGTGGCCATGCTGAAGTCTGGGAGTGGCAAATTGGCAAATTTCAGATTTTTGTTGCATGTTTTAGCAATCCCTTGTGTATGTGGTCCTTTAGCACTCATAAGACTTAACAGCAGCCAAGCTGTTGTGCATAACATTCTCTGTTCTGAAATCCTGTTTATTGTTCTAGAAATCCTGAAAGTAACTTCCAGAAAAGTATCTAGCTAGGAGATAACTTTGAATTAATCATTTGAACACCACAAAACGTTCTCTAATGCAGCATTAAATACTCAAAATGCTGGTTTTGTCATTGTATCAAGTTAAAACTTATGTAAGGGTCTGTTATTCTACTAATAAAAAGAAACAAACCTGACAAAGTGGGATAATGGTTAATGAACAGATAGACCCATAACCAGTACAGCTGAGCTGCTAGTTCTTGTATGCACTTGTTTTGTTGACCTTCAATTACACTGTTTTTGACAATTGTCTGATGTTCCTGACACAAAAAGGAAACTAAAGTGATGTGTTTGGCAGTGGGCTATATGCAACAATACCCTTAAAACCAAATTAACTGTAACGAAGGACTGAGTTGACAACTCCAGTCCTTTGCTATTGAAAGGAACTATGTGGTGGTTGCTTAATCCCTAAGTGTCCATATTATATCAATTTCACGTACCTCAGCCCTGCACCAGTTCTGATTGTCTGAAGCGTGTTGATGAAAAAGAGTACATAACAAAAAAAAAAAAAAACAACCCCAAACCCAAGCCTGCAGTGTGCCTTCCAAATCAGAAAAAGGGAATTCCGCAGACATTGCCAGCATTGTAGTCTCCATCAAAAAGTGGAGTTGCAAATTTTAGGCTAACCAGTGCTTTGATTACCAATTATAGGAAATAAAGCTGCTGATAATTGATAATGTCATACTTGCTACGGATCTTAATATGTGCCTGTGTTTGTTCTCTGATTTCCTTCCTGTGACAATGTCTTTTGCTCAAATGAATACCCAAATAATTAGGTCATACAGGAT
The DNA here is from genome assembly GCF_009650955.1 of Corvus moneduloides. NCBI lineage: Eukaryota > Metazoa > Chordata > Aves > Passeriformes > Corvidae > Corvus > Corvus moneduloides. Next base: position 82,515,915 of record NC_045477.1, read on the forward strand.
GCCTGATATTTGGTTAGAGCTTGATATACTATTTTGCAAATTCAGACTAAGATAGGAAGGGCAAAGTATGATACCAGCTCTAATCAGAATAGCAACAAAGAACTAGAGACTCTTTAGGATTTCTGCCATTCTGTGGGAGACCTATTTTAGTCACAGTTATGAAGCTTTCAAAATCTTTGAGGGCTCTTTTTCTTGAGAAATAAAAATTTTAAAGGTCTTGGCAAGGAGCTAAGTGTCTGCTTGATGCTTAAGGTGATTAGAGGTGGCTTCAACTTTAAAGTGGAGTCTAGTAAACCTGGAAGAAAAGTGCATTCATGCCTCTGACAATGCTAGAAATTAAGACAGATCTGTTGCATGTATTCTTTCTGGATCAATAGTTAAAGCAAACAGAGTAACAACTTCTAGTGCTTCATTATTCAACTCAGGACTGCACTGAAAACCTTTATTAGTAGAAGAGTTGTCTGTATCCTTGTTAAAAAGTGCTGCAGATACTTAGGTCCTTAATGAATAAAGGATATTTTTCCTATCTTGTTTATGTTGCTTAGCATTTACACATAGGAGACACTGTAGTTGCTCAGGTTTTGTAATAACACCTTGGAGAAGTTGCATGCAGAAATATTCTGAGTAGAAATTAAATTAGAAATTTAAAAGAAAGAAGCCCTTCAACAGTATACTTAAAGCTGGAAGGATTGAAGTGTGGGTAAACATAAAAGGTGGAAAAGCTCTTAGGTGAGAGAAGAAAGCAGGTTTCAGAAATAAAGCAAAAATAATTTAGGAATCAGCTCTGGCTGCGAAAACTTGAAGATAGAAGAGGATACAATTATACAGCAAGCAAGGACATTAAAACAATGGTTTCTAGATTTGGCTGAAATAGGTTTTGAAGGTGCAAAAAATATGCTTAGCAAGATAGGTTTAAGCTTAATAATGGAATATTGTGCATTGTTATATAAAGGGATAACAAGCAAGTATTGTATACCACAGATGTACTGCGCTGTTGAGGATCGGTTAAAACAGTTGTCTGTAAATTTTAGAAGCATGCTAATTGGCTAAGAAGCTTTTAAGAATGCTCTGTAACCAGGAAGTCTCTGGATGCCTGTGATGGCGTGAACTTTGTACCATCTCTGTCTCAACTCTGTATGTGAGACTGATAATGGAATAAAATAATAAAAAGGCTCCTAGAACGCCTGTCCAGGCTCCTGGTCCTGTTTGTTGCTGAAAACGCCGACAAGGAGGATGCTTGGCCTAACAGACACAACTACCTATTCTTGTACTGGCAAATGCTCTAGCTAATATGAAACTGTGGAATGAGAGTGGAGAGGGCAGTTTCACAAAGAGTAATTTTCTTCTCATCCCTGGTTCAGTTTCTCAGTTGGCTAGGGCAAGGGTTATCCAGTCTGCACATGTAAGGAACCAGAGTCTTGTGCTGTTTGCTAGAGAGCCAACAAAAGCATTCAGAGATAATTAGTTTCAAAATGTGTAACTACAATTAGTTTTTTAAAACCTAATCGGGAGGGGTAGTGGTAAAAGATTTTAATCAAAAGAATTAGCATTAATCCATGTGAGCAATGGCTATACTAAAGTTAGGGCTGAGATGATGTATTGACTGTAAACAACTGAAGGGGAGTAAGTGACAAGAACAAAGTGGAGGCCGAGTAACGAGAATAAGGATGTGCTGTGGTGAAAAACTGGCAAAGGAATGGCAAGGGAAGAATGATTTTTGTATTGTTTCACGACATACAGCCAGTTTGGTTTTATGGCTGGTAGAACAGGGCTGGATGTAGACCCAGAAGAGTAATGTCTGTGTCTACTTAATTTCACTGATGTCAGTAAACACATCAGAGGTCTTCAGCAGGGCTCTGAATTTACTGTAGTTATGTTTTGGGTACCTGTTTTAGCTGAATTCTTGCATTGGGGTATTGACATTAGGATTGAATGATCACTGTTTTGCTGGAGAGGTTGTGAAGAGGCTGGATATGAACTGGAGGTTCTGCAAGGCTAACACTTTCAGCCATGAAAACTATTATGTGGTTCTTCATAATTAATACAATGTTTCACAGTTCTAGGAGTCTCTTAAACAGCTTTATCCCGGCATTCCCCTACATCAAGACAGTTTTGTTTTTCTGTCTCCACCTGCTGGTACCTGGTTGAGAGAGAGGCATGTACATGAAATTAGGAGGTTAGGAATTCTTATGCTAAAGGAGTATTTAATGTCTCTTTAACTTAATGGAATCACCTATTTGTGAAAACACTATGACATAATTTTATAACTCTTAGGATTTTTATTAACTTCTACTATTACTTGAACTTTTTTATTTGTACAATAAAAGGTGGTGCTAAAATTATATATTTCTTTACAGTCTCCAGGTTATTTTGGGGAAATGGTAGTGTAGCTAATGTGCTTTTGGAGGAAACAGCAGTAAATCATTGAGGACTTTTGCTTTTAAAAAATAGTTTAAAATGCTTTTAGTACCAGTGTGGTTTTGTATAGTTTGCACATATGGACATGTGTGTTAGGCAGTATCATAGCATTCAGTTTTTGCTCCTCTTGTGCAAATATTGTGTATCTATCATAAGTTTTATGTACCAAAAAGCAAAAATAGCAGTCCTAACTTTTTCTGTTTACTCGAACTGCTTCTGTATTTATGTAATCAGCAAGTGAAATTCATGATATTTTAAATATACAGTCAACATACTTTCTTATGGACAAAGATCAAAAGACTTGCCAGAGATTTCAATATGTCAATTTCTTTCTTTTTTTTTTTTTAAATTTTTTTTTATTAGTTTTCCTCCTTAAAGCACAGCGAATTTTTGTTTTCTGGTTCAGAAATGCTCTTTGAAAGCGAAAATTTGAGTATGCGTTGATATTTTTCCCCCCCCTCGTATCTTAGAGTTTGGGTTCTAATATGTTAGAACTGTAAAAGAAACAGATGTTGAAACAGTGTAAATTAATAACTGTGCTGGCAGATGACTGAAGTCTTTTCAAGCCAGAACTAAGACAATTAGTGCTGCTGATACCAATCTGCTTGTTACCTAAAGTTGTTGTATGCATGTATAAAAATACAGTGGCAGTGAAAAGTTCCCCTGTAATGATTTGCAGCTTGTCTTCCTGTGGACTGTAGTGTATCAGTTAGCCACTTGTTTGCAGGTAACTAAGTGAAAAAAGATTACCCTGTTTGCTTCCCCCCCTTAATTCTATTTTGCAAATATATGGGTGAATTTGCAAGAGAAAAGAAATGTAAAAGTTTCCTTCTCGACTATAATCGTGGCTCTTCATCAGTCATCACTCTTCCTGCATTTTGTTCAAGAGGCTCTAATTGTCTGCATTTGGCAGGTTTAACACTTCCTGACAGAGAGGCTATTAAGGGGAAGTATTCTCGCATAACTGTCACAGGCAGGAACAAAGAACCTTCAAACTCAATGTGTGGAAACCACTAACATTCTTAAATGACCCTTTTCATGCATTTTATCCCTTTAAGCTAAAATTTGGAGGGTGCAGGGTCATGGAAAGCAGCAAGGTGTAATAAAACAGTAAACTCTTGAGGATTTTTTGGGGGGGAGCAGTGTGAGGGGCAGGGGTTTTTTTTGCTAGATTTATCTCTTGAGTTAAAAACAATTGTTATTTGGAAAAATCTCATTAACAGATGTGACTGGAGTAAAAAGACTTAAAACTGATGTTGCTTTCAGGACCGCTTTGAACTTAACAAGCACCGATTTGTGGAGCAGACTAGCTAATGAAAGGAAATTAAATTTTCTGACAACTTCCCCTGCCAGCCCCCTTATTCTTCATGGGGCTGTTACTAGGTACTGAAGACTTTTAAAGAGGATTTTGTTTTATTATCGGACATAAATGAACCAGGTATGAACATTTCTTATGTATTTTTTTTTTAAAGTTCTGACCTGGGTGCTTTTAAAATGGATTGCCTTGAAAGCTTTAAAAATATCAGGTTTCAGTTTAATGTTCATAAGTCAGCCCCCATAGTTTCAGACACAGTTAGCAGCTGGTGGTTTCCAGACATTAATACCTTCTATACAAATTTTTTAATGTATGTCATGGGATAGTATAAATATTAGCAAATTTGGATGGAATTTTCAAACTTAACCCGTACCACTGTAATTTAACCCTTTTTCTTTCTGATTTTGTATAATGGAAATGTACTGTTATCAGTAGAAATAACCAGAATTAACTACTGCAGGAGAAGAGATTTGATTACTGAAAAGTAAGCAATTCAAGTATTTTGGTTTTTTATTCTCTGAATTTCTCAGGATTTTTTTCTGTACCAGGCTGCAGTAGTATGAGACAGCTACAGCAATAGGTGGCATCAACAAAAGGATTTTTATAGTTGTTGTATGCTAGTAATGTGTAACTTTTAAATGAAAACAATTACGGGAATCTTCTTCTTTCAGATATAGTTTAAAATGATGCATTTAAGGTTTATCTTGTCTTCAGAATGCAGAACTTTCCAAACTGTGAAGTGCTTGTGTTCCTTCTTGAGTAAACAAAACCCATTTGTCTTTAAAGAAGTTCTGCAAGATTTTTTTTTTCCTGAACTTGAATTACTCCCAAACAATAGAGAATCAACTCCCCCTACTGACAGCAATCAGGAAAACACAAGGAATACCTGTGAGGACAGAAACAAGCTGGTAGTGGACAAACTTTAACGATCTGATTTATGGTCCATTATTGATTGTAAACTTCTAAATTCTAGCATTAAATTCCTACAACTGCAGAAAATCATTTTGCCATCCTGGTTGTGTTTCCTGTCAGCTGATTCCTCGTTGCTTTGAGTTTCCCAGTGCACTAATGATGAGGTAGAATTTACATTCCACTTATGGTATTAATTTTACATTCCTCTGGCTGAAAAGGGTCAGAAGGTTGTAAAATCAAACATTAAATGAATCGGAGGAGACAGTAGTGCAATATATGACTGCCCTCAGGACATAGTGCAATGGCTGATGGGATTAACGTTGGGTCTCATTTCCTGCTTTTACAGGATGCAGATGAAGCTGTCAGAATTGCAAGGGAAATTGGTAAGTTCTTAAATTAGCTATGGTGGGATTTGTGTGCCTCTCAGCAGACATGGCTGACTAAATTGAATGTGTAATAAGTAATCCCTATAGAACAAATAATGTTTTAATAGTTTTTAAGTTCCCTGTTGCCCATAGGGCTGGAAGAATCTAGGAATTAACGCCCTGTCTCTTAAATCATCACATTTGAGCTTTTCAAACGGGACTTTGCAGAACAAGTGCAGCCATGATTTGTGGAATGACTGTAATACGCAGTAATGAGTACCTCACTAAAGGGGTTGTCTGAAAGTATATCTGCAATTGGACATGACAGTCAGAAGCTCGGCATGGTACATTTCCCTTTATATGGAGACTGACACCGGTGATGTTATGATCTTCATTCTTCATCACTGTGTGGACTGTAGCTAGCTTGAATATGCTCCAGAGCACCAGCCTTCTGTGCTTACTGGAATAAAGTCACTATTCAGCTTCAGAATATCTTGTAGAACGGTGAAAAGAGCAACCAGCAAATGAGTCTGGGACTCATTTTGATGAAGGTTAAGTGTAATGTGTGTTTAATGAGTTTTGGCTTTTATTTACTAAAGCTTGATATTGGTGAAAATACTAAACCACATGCTTGAAATTACGCATGTTTTTAAATGCTTTCTAGAAGAAGAATCTAATACAGTAAGATGTATGATTTTCCTTTAATTTTCCCTTTGAGACTGTAACCATGAGAAGCTGTTTAGGTTTATCACAGGTAGATAAACAGCTTTTCACCTGTGTCAAAAGCTATTGCTGTGCCTTTATGTGCCAGATAAAGCGGGACTTACACCGCTACAGATAACTTCTAAGCAGTGTAAGATCTTTCCTCTTTAAGTTGGGCCTTTTACCCTGCACTGGTTAACTGCCCTGAAACCCCTCCTAGGCTTGGCTGACTTTTAGGCTGACACAATTGAAGTCAGCATTTCTTTGGGTCAGGCTTTGTCCTTGTTGTGAAATCCAGTGATAACTGATCACTGTCATTACCAAAAGAAAGAGATTATTAATCAAACTGGAACATTCAGAAGAGAATGGTAAATAAAATTGGGTTTAGTCACATAGTCTTGTGACTTTATTTCAGTTCAGTTTCTCTTCAATAGTCTTTCTTGCTCTTGTGTTTTAAAGATTTCCTGCAAGTATTTTTTGAACAGTTTTGATGAGTATAAGTCAGAAGGCATACTAGAAGTATAGAAGGAAGGCTTTCTAGACACCCTTTAGAATACATTCTTTTTTAATTTTCCTCTGAGTTCTTCGGTGTTCTGTTGACTGGTTCCTGTCTTTGATATCAGTAGCACTTCAGAGGTCATTTTATCAAGGCAGTCTTAAATCTATGATAATAAAGTCAATTACAGACAGCTGGGTGGTGCTTTATTTAGATGGAAAATTCTTAAACTGTTTTGATACAAGAAGGGTTTGTACTATGATACCATGTAGTGGAAGAAAAATGTCCCTTCTAGCTTTTTCTCCCCTCATGTTTCAACAAGTTGATGAGTTGGGTTAAGCTTCTGTCTGATTGTAACCACTGACCAGAGTAAAACGTAGTGATTTTAATTTTGATTTAAGATTGAATGAAATTATAGTGTCTTGTGTGTATATATATATATATATATATATATATATAAAAATATATATATAATGTATTTGTCCTTGTGTATAAAGCACTTGATATGCAATGGAATACTTTCAGATTGTTTTCTGATTTCATTAATCCAGAGTTTCAGTCTTCTAAGAAGGCTTAAGAAATTATTAAAAAAATAACCATGGGTCAGCGCTTAAAACACTAAAACTCTGATGCTCTCTTGCTGCCTGTGTTTTTTTCCTGCTTCTCCCTGCTGTGTTCTGGCCCAAGATCCTGTAGTAGTGGAGCATGGCACCTCACGGTTGAGAAACACAGCCTTTACCTGTTTCAGTGACTATTATCTATGGATAGACATTTTCTAGGTGTGGGAAGGAAACCGTCTTTTTGCCCCTGATTTGAGAGATTTTCCTGAGTTGTCAGGAGAGAATGTGACACAGATACTAAGCTAATCGGAAATTGGAAGAAGTTCAGGCACAAATTGCTGTATTGGCTCCTTTCTAGAGTCTCTCTTCTTTGTTGGTGTGGGCTATTTTGCTCTTGTGATCCTTTCTGTAGTGCTTAATTACATTGGCCCTTTTCCCATGCTGCTTTTAGGTCTGTGTGTAGAGTTGTACATTAAGAATTGTTGGCTTCTTGATTCTGAAGCATTGATGAAACTCCAGAAAGTTTGACTCCTCTATTTTAAAGGATTGAACAGCTATGAAGTGCAGTCAGTTAAAACTAAATGAAAGTCTGTACAAAACTGAAGAGGTGAAAAAGATGGTTTTTTGTCATGTTTCATTTGACATGGGTTTAGTTAGTGCTAGCTTTTAATAATGGATATTGAAAAGAATCTGATATCACCACATGCAATATTGTTCAAACTGGTATTGCACAATGTGTGCTGTGGTCTACTATCTGCAGCTTTATAAAAATGGTTAAATGACATCTAAAAGCCACGGTGGCAAAGTTCTGGGAGCTAACAGCTGTCGGACATCAGAAGTTTGTTTACTCCTTTTATCATTCAGATTCTCAGAATAGTAACTGTCCTGGAAACAAGCAGTCCTAACTTAATAGTACCTATTTAGCAGCAAAAGTAGGTGCGGTGATCTTCAAGTTTGACAGCTTTTTAGCTTCTTGCCTCCTAAGATCTTTAGACCCATCTTTAAGAGGCATCATGAGAATGTAAAACAAGAGTAGGTTTTAATCTCATATGCAGTTTTAATTTCACATAAATTGGCATCTAATTTGAGGGAAGAATTGAAAACCTAATACCTACTCAAAAATTTGTCTGCTTTGTGAGTCTTTTCATTGCTGTTGTTGTGGGTACTTATAAATGGTGTTAGAAATTGTTTGTATGCCTCTCCCTTCCCACAACTAATCCAACCAATCCACGTGAACATACTTAAGCAATTTTGATTGCTGCTGAGTAGTACAAAAGTGGGGAGTGTTGAGTAATGCATTCTGATCCCAGTATCCTATACCCAATATGCGTGCAAAACTTAAATTTTACAAAACCTTTCTTTCAGTGTTTGCTATTGGCTAAAGAGCTGCTCTAAAGTTTAGTTCAGTGCCACCAAGAGCAAGGAGTGTGTAACCTCGTATTTGAGCAAAAGCTCCAGTACCCTTATTTTCAGGGGACTGGCTAATTTACGTGCTAACATGTAGAAGAAGTCTGTTGCAATTTTTACTTCTCAACATGAGAAGCTGCATGCATTTTTTCAAAACAGGCCTTACTTTAAAAAAACCCCAACTTTATTTTAATTATATAGTAGCTCTTGGGAGTCTTTAACTGCCTTGCCTACAAGCGTGGTTGACGTATAATCGCTGTACATAAAAGGTGGGAGGGAGGGGAAGCAAAGTGGTCCTCCCGTACTTGATGAATGATACTAGTAGCCCATGTATACTCTCTGATAATTTAATCATGTGAATTGTCATATATGAATTACATTTTGGAGCATATAAAGACTCACCGAGGCTCACTTTCAGCACACCTGTTTTGCTTTTGAAACTAAAGAACAGTAAATTAGGACTAGACTCTGCTTACAGAATTAAAATCAGCAAACCATTCAAGAGACTGATATTGTTAGACTGAAATTGGTAGCACAATTGATGATGATTTTTTCAAGTATAGGTAACACTGAATAAGATAGATTAGGTGATGGAAATTGCCATAATAAGGTTGAAAACAATGTTTGTTTCAAAATTTCAGTCTTTCAGCTATTTGGGTTGGACAGGGTCTCCAGATGGGGATAGTATTGCTAGAGATTTGCTAGTGTTATCCAGTAAAATCTCATTTCTTGCATAAAAGTTATACAAGATGTGCTTTTTCCTTTATTTCAAGATATCCAGTGGCTTGTGTAGGAGCCTGGTAGCTGCCAGGGATCTGGAAATGCAGCTACAGCATCAATAAAATGCTCCTGTGTAGATATTGCATATACTGAATTTCATGAAAACTGGCTGAACTTCACTGTTGCTGCACGTAATCTAGAGTTATTTTGCCTTTAACCTCTGAGATTGTAGAGGCCTGGATCAAACTCATTGTTACTTGATTTATCCTGTACCCCTCTATGGGTAGTATCAGGTATTTCATAAGAAAATCTAAGAGAGACTCTAGAAAGGTTATTTGCATGGCTCTGTTTGGTCTTAACCTCATACGTTGTAACCAGAGACTACTTTAGACTCCAAGGCATGAAGATTTATATAGCCTTTTGGTAATGCATGCCCATAGGAGCTTGGTTTGTGCTCTACATATGCTTAACTATTACCTCTCTACAGCTTTCAGCCATGTGAATGCTTTACAGCCTGGGGTTTCACAGTCTAATAATGTGTTAAGTTGGAAACTATTTTATTGATTTTCTTTTTCTTTGTTAATTTAAAGTTCTCTTGTATTGTTGCTCCTTTCCTGCCTTCCAATCAACACTACTGTTTCTTATGCTTGTCTCATGCCTTTTTTTCGGTATCTATTTCAGACTTTTTAAATAAAAAAAGGTTTTCTAGATCTTGCTGGTTTTAATTATCTTCTCCTGAACCTCCTTTCAGTTAGATCACTATGAAGGGGAGGTGGGCATATTGTATTGCTGCCGCTTGACAGAGCAAGGGTAGATCTACATTCCAGAAAGAAACTGTAAATACCAGTAACACATATGACAGTAGACTGGACCACTTCTAGGAACCATATTCAAATGTCTCTTTCTGTCCCCAGATCAAAGCCTTTTATAGAATGTTTCTTCAATTCTCAAGGACTGATAGACTCTTCTTGCCAGACAATATCAACTGGTCTGATATTTTCCTTAATGTTGTGATTTTCATTAAACATACTGGAGACCAAAGGCATGAAGAATTTTCTGGTATCCTAGAAATGTCAAAAGCATTTTAATCAGATCCTCAATTTTTAGTTTTCTACATGTTCGTGTAGAGAAAGGTGAAGTTCTCTGGTATGAAGAAATTGTTGCAGGAAGTTGCTTTGAATGAAAAGATTGAATTAAAAGAGAAACAATCATTACTAAATCTTCATTTAAACGGTGTACTTTGTTACTGTAATTTTCTAACTTTCAGAAAATGAAGGTCCTGCCTTATATCTGTATTATAGTATCTTGTTCTACAAGTAAGATATTGCCGGTTATGTACAATGCTGTCAGATTTATACTGCTTGTTTTTTCTTACTACTTGTCAGTTTGGGGAGGATACTTTTTTTATTGTAAAAAAAAAAAGCAATCTCTTTTCTGATACTATTACATAATGTCTAAGAAGCACCGGTCTTGAGCTGCTCTGTTACTTATAATGTACTGCACTAGAAGTGTTGATAAGATACATATTTGTTTACTCAGTCTTTAGACTTAATTTATTATCTACTAATTTTTGCTATTAATTAAAAAAAAATTATTTAAGCAGCAACAAAGGAAAAAAATTTTGTTCCTAAAGAAATGTGAGCTGAAAAGGTCAAATGCCTTATTCATAAATCACTTCATTATTTGGGAATAATTCATTCAGTGTTTTTTTTAGTATAAATGAATTGGAGAAGACAGCCTTTCTTGGCTGTAGAAATTACTGCACTGACAGCTAAGTTTTGAAAAGAAAAAATTCTCCTCTGTTCTCCCTGCAAACAAAGTGTTTTAATAAACGAAGTTATTGTCTACTGGCTTTATTGGACATGTGGTCAGTTGTCATGTTCCTCTGGCCAACTGAACAAAGTTTGAACTTCTGTCTAATTGTTCCCTGCTGTTAGGCTACCCTGTCATGATCAAGGCCTCAGCAGGTGGTGGTGGGAAAGGCATGAGAATCGCTTGGGATGATGAAGAGACCAGGTGAGATGCTGTCCAAAAGCTTGCCTTGATGAATGCTGCAGTTACTGAAGTCCCATTAAGCCATTTTGAGCTGACAGTTGAGCAGATATGAAATGTTAGATGGAGAAATTGGATATTATTTGGTTTTATCCTTTTAGTAGAGTGAGCAATATACTTTGGAAGTTTGCGTGTGCCTATTTCTAATTATTTCTTGCACAAACCTTACAAAACATCATCCATTAATTTAAGTAAAAAACCAACACTTACGTCTGCTGTTAGTCCAATGTTAGACTGTAAATTTAGAGTGTAAATAACATTTTGCTGTATGCCTTTCAGAATGCTGATTTACTAATTCTCTGTATTAGGTAGAATATTTATTGGCCCTGATTCACAAACATTAATGCATGCCATTAGTTCTGTTAAAGTTGATGAGACTGATGATTCATACGTGGAAACACATACGGTGTTACCAGAATGTGCGCTAATAATTGCATCCTTCTGTGTTTAAAGTATTTGTATCAGCAAACTATTGTACTTTTGTCTGTTTTCAAACAACATGTGTTTCAACACACAGATGTTTTTATGTCTTACTGGTTGTCAGAATCCTGAACATTTCATGATGCTTTGTTGTTGACTCAGAATTTTACAGTCCATTCTCTGCTGATATTCTGGCAGCGAGGAGCCTGATTTCAACTCCATGTGCTGCTGATCTTACAGAAAAACGTATTTTCTGATTTTTCAAAGACTTGTAATGAAAAGCCTATTTGATCCAAAATAACATGAATGTTTTCCTTTCTGCACAGAGAGAGCAGCACAATTGCTGGAGTCAACTCAAAGTACAACTGAAATTTTCATTAGTTTAATTTAGTCACCTGCATGACTTCCTTGTCGTTTTTCTGTCCCCTATTAAATTTTTGTTTGTCAAAACCTAAAAGCTGGATGAAAGAACAGTGAATGTCTAGCAGTTAAATTTTAGATTTAAAGAAAACGTGGGTTTATTTGTACCTTGCTCTCTCTAGTCCATTTGTATTCAAATCCAAATAGGAAAATAATGTTTTGTGCATTAGAATGAAGGTCTAGAATAACCTTCTTTCTTAAAAGGATACTTTGTTGCTACTGCTTTAGAATCCAAAATTACTGCCTTGATCTTGTTCAGGCAGCAGTTGCATCTGTTGGACTTGAAAGGAAGGCATTCATTTCTTGTTTAGCTCAGAAAGGAGCAAAGGAGCTTGATTAAAGTAACTGTTTTAAATGAAAAGTGGATCTAAAATCATAATTGCTGACTTAACTTGGAGAAAGGCTGTGGTTATGGTTTAGAAAGTCACCTGGTAGAGCTGATTGGTACCAGTAGAAGCTAGCTAGGGATAGTCTTTTATGTACATTTGCATATCAATAAATTAATTTAGTGATATTACTTTGACTCAGTCCTATTTAATGATAATTTGAGCTGCTTGCCTTGTTTATGGAAAGCTTTTGAATGATAGAATATCCTGAATTGGATGGGAAGGACAAGGATCATCAAGCCCAGTTCAATTCTGAAGTATCATTCAGGTCCTCATTATTTAGAGTTATGGTTAGTAACTGTGGTTAGTTATGCAAGCCTTGTCCTTATACTGTAATGTTAAATCTAAAAGGTGCTAAGAGGACTGTGCTGGCACCTCTGAAAAGGAATTAAATTCAGGACTCTTATCATTTCCAAAGAACAGATTGAAACTTTCTGGCAGAGGTTATGATGGATCTTTGCATGTAAAGGCACTTACTGGCTTGTAGGTTCAGTATCGGAGGTCATTGTACAGGAGCTATTGGCCCATGTTTTAAACTCTGAATGTGTATGTAGAAATTAGTTTCTTTAGCTAGTAGCTTCAGCTGCAGACATGATAACCTCCAAGCTGGGAATTTGTACTAAATTATTTTTTAAGATTTACCTTTGAAAAATTTGGAGTTTTGTGTTAGTGATTTCCCCCTATTGTCGCATCTTCTGTAACTTTTCCTAGATATTGAAGTCTTGCATGCTTAGTGGGGTATCTGTTTTGAAAATTTTTACCAAGGCAGCTTCCAGCAACAGATATTTAGAGAGGTGAAAGATTTTGTCTTTTAACCTGTAGTAACAGGAAAATGTAAATTGTCCTGTTTCTGAAATTCTTTCTTGGTGCTAAGGCCAATTTTATGAACATAAATCAAACATCTGTTCTCAGATTCCAAGAACCCCTTATAATTTCTTTTCTGTGGTCTTGTGGTGCCATGCTGTGTTTATTTCTGCTGTTCCACAGTTGTTGCTCTTCACTGGAATGGTGCAGCAGGACATGTGGGGACTACTACTAGTAAATGTATTTTTGTAGTCAGAAATAGTAATTTTCTGCAGTTTCCTGCCTGTCTTTAGAAGCATTGATTGAAATTACTTTTTTTCCCCTGATGCTGTAATCTTCCAATGGCTCTGAAGGAATGAGCAGTGGGACTTGAAGAAGTTAATATGGAATAATAAGTAGCAAATCATTCTGAGTCCTCCACCTCCGAAAGCAAAGGAAATATGAAGTGTGCAGTATAAGAGGACAATAAAAAACTCAATAGCATTACCTATGACAAGCCTGTGCACTGAGTTTTATTATTTTACTGAAGCATTGCACTTGGCCTTTCAAACTACTGTGCAAAAATGGGAGTGTATGGGCTTGACATCTTTGGTCTGTCCTGCACAGGTATGTGCTATTCAAGCGAGGGGAAGGAATCTCATTGGATGAGTGAAGAACAGTGTTTCCTAAACCCATATTTTTTAAAAAACCCACATATTCACATGCCATCTACATATGTAAACATACATAAATGCTGTGACTAGGTAATTTTAGGATTTTTTTTTAAATTTGGAGTTAAGCTTGAAGCAATGGATATTGGTTTTTGTGTGTAAAATCAACAACGTTTGAGTATCTATTGGCTACTTGTTAGGGCTTTAGAGGGCTTCTACTATACTAATGATTATCAAACATCTACTTTTTAACTAGATGGCCCTTCTAATGCTGGCCTTGACAAGAAAAAACATTTTATTTTACTATTTCCTGATACTGGAAACTGAAATTCTACATAATGAGTACAGTCTTTTGTTAATGTCTGACTGCCTCGAAAGAAAATTGTTTTAATTAAAGCAGCACTGCTGATCTCAGAGCTGGAGGCAGAAAGTTGGCATGGCTGTTTCACTTCAGACAACCACAGGAAGGCTTGTGGCAACATCAGTAATGCTTTTGTACAACTTAAACTTCAGCGTGAGTAAATGTACTGTAGGGATAGAGGGGAACCTTAGAGAGATCCTGTTTTTCCTCTTTATAGTTGTGCATGTTTGAAGGGATCTCGAGACGGCATCTCGTCCGTCCAGCTTCATCCTCTGAATAACATCAACACTCAGTTTAAAGGTGGTTGCTTAGAACTTTGCCTGATTGGGTCTTGCATTGAGATTACAGAGCCTCCCTAAAAAGCCTGCTCTGCTTTTTCATTCTTGCCAGCAATTTTTTTCCTCACAGCCAGTTGGAAGTAATTTTTATCATTGGACAATTTCAACCGCACAGATTTATAAGATAAAACAAGTTCAGAATATCTGAGATAGTCATTCCTAATTTAAAAAGGTTTACAGATGTATGGATGAGATGATTAGGCACCTGTCTTTTTTTAACAAGTATTGCAGTTTAGATTTCTAAAGTGCAATAGCACACATCCTTCGGTGAAAGAAAAAGTCAGTTGTGAATAATTGTGCATAAAACTGTGACACAAAAATGTTTACAAAGCAAACCAGAGCCTTTGATGTAGGAGTTAAAATAGCTGTAAATGTGTTTCAATAAGAAACACTGTGTATGGCTGTTTGTTACAGCACTTTTTTTTTTGACAGATCAGGTAGTGCACAGAATTGCTAATTTTGATGTCCCTTTTTTCTCTTAACTAGGTAATTAAATATATTGAAGTTAAATATGAACTTAGGAAAGTTGTACATTAAGTATAATGTCTCAAAATTACAACATGTATTATCCCATAATGTTGAAAGAAGGTGAAGATACACTTCTAAATACACACTTTTCTCTACTGTAAATTTACCTATCTTGTGAGTCTATGGTCTGGGTTAACTACATCCAAGAGGTGGAAAGCATGAAAACTTCAACTCAGTTGTGCTGTAGTTCTTATTCTGGGCACAAATGTCGGGGATGCTGTGTTTCAGTAGTCAGTCACACAGACATTTGACCAAGCTTTTCATATGTATCAACATGAATGGGACTAATATACCGCTTACAGAGCCTGTAGAAAATGTCAGTGAAGCCTTTGGGTCTCTGCATTATGCTCTATCTCACCCTGAGAAAGCTGTTCGTGGAGCTGTCAGAGGTTTTGAGCCAAGGAGTATTCTTTCTGCTATTTAGAGAAAAAAAAGTTAATAAATAAAGTATCTTTATTTTGTTTAACTATGTATGTAAAAGAAGAAACAGAGGGAAGCATACAGAATGCTGCATATAACACTCACTTATACTTTAAGGCAGGGAAAATCTGCTAATACAGCTGGTGTGTTCTGTGAAGTCAAGTACGGCACCTTTAGGTTGTGTTCAGTGGTGGAATTTTCTATATTACATTTGCAGTTCTTTAATGCACAACTAACCAACCTCTGCTGTTCTTGAGTATTGAGGGCTGTGTGCTGTAGGTAATGGTGAGCTTCACCTTTACTTCTGTATAACAAGTACTTTGTGATTACTGGGTCTTAAAATTCTATTACTTTATTACTTTTGCAGAAGAAAATGCCAACAAAGAAAATGAATAAAAATTGTTGTAAATGTTCAGGCTCTTTAAACACACTGAAATTTTTTGTGCTTTGAGAATGGTTTGGAATGGTTTGGTTTGAGTTTGTTTTTTTTTTTTTTTTTTTTGGTCTTTGTAAGAAAAGCATGAAAAAAGGGATACCCATTACAGAATCAAATGCAAATGTTATAACTTGGTTTTCGGATATGTGTGTTGATTAGTGAAGATTGACTGTTTACTGAAATGAGTAAGTGTTCTTTCTTGTATGCTTCAGGACTTAACTTTTAAAATACAGGTGATTATTATTTTTGTTTTCATTATTTAAGGGAAGGTTTTAGGTTTTCATCTCAAGAAGCTGCTTCAAGTTTTGGTGATGATCGCTTACTGATAGAGAAGTTCATTGATAACCCTCGTCACATAGAAATCCAGGTTTGTACTATTATTACTATTGCTACTATTAAGTACTGTGTATTTATTTAATGAGGTTTTAACTCACAAATAAATCAAAGTTCATGATGTTTCAAACACTCCACTAAAAAAGGCCTAGAGTCTTGTGTTTTCCGGTGTCTTGGGTCATTGCTCAAGCTACATGGCTATCATGTACAATACAGCCTTCCTGTTTTTATTCTCTAGCCTTTCTTTAGCAGGAAGACTGAGCTGTGCTCAGTTTGTTGGGGGAGAAAAAAAAATGTTATAGGCATCTGTTCTGAAGGCTGGAGATTTGAACTCTGGATCCTGTTGGAGTGCTTGAGTGCAGCAGAGAATGAAGGAGTTCAAGAACTGCCATGCTTAACAATTTCTTGCAAGGTCTAGGTGTTTTTTTCAGTATTTTGGAATTCTGCTCTGAAGTATCTAATTCTCCTTGGGAACTCAGGAGGATTTGTGTCCCATTTTGGGCAGTTTGTGGTTCAAAATCAGTTGTACTCTCTTTAACTTCTGCATTATTACCATTTCTATCATTTATTGGATTTAGAGTTAAGTCAGGTCAGCTAATGCAGACCAAAAGTTGTTTCTTTTAGGCACTCATTCCGAAAATTATGATTTAAAAATTTGTGATGTTCGATCTTATGTAGGTAACTGAATTGTGTTTGTCAATAGCCTTGAGGTATTTCCTGACAAGAAATCTATACAGAGCATATTCATTTCCTCAACAGAAATTTCACTTTTTACACAGAAATTTAATTTTTTTGTCCAAAATCTAAACCCTTTCTGCGTTGTGACATGTGGTTGTTGGATTTTTTTTTTAGATAGTGAGAGCCTGAAGTATCTCAGTAACTAAGTGAAACAACAACAGTAAATTTGATAGTGTGAAATGATTTATAAGAGAGAAATATTTAACATTTTTCACTCTGCCAGATGTGTGCCCCAGCCTGGTGCTTCCTATGGGGCTAACTTGCATATCATAGAATCCTAGAATGATTTGGGCTGGAAGGGATTGTGAAAAGCCATCTAGTCCAACCTTCTGCAATGAGCAGCGACATCTTCAACTAGATCAGGCTGCTCAGAGCCTTGTCCATCCCGATCTTGAATGTTTCCAGGGATGGGGCATCCATCATCTCTCTAGGCAACCTGTTCTATTGTTTCACCACTCTCAAAAAGAAATATTTCTCCCTTATATCTAGTCTAAATCTATTATTTTGTAGTTTAAAGCCATTACCCCTTTTCCAGTCATTATAGGCCCTGCTAAAAAGTTTGTCTGCATCTTTCTTATCAGCCCCCCTCTAAGTACTGAAAAGCTGCAATTAGGTATCCCCAGAGCCTTCTTTTTCCCAGGCTGAACTACCCCGACTCTCTTAGCCTTTCCTCACAGGAGAGGTGTTCAGTCCCTCTGATCATTTTTGCGGCTCTACTCTGGACCTGTTCCAACAGGTCTATGTCTTTCCTGTACTGAGGACTCCAGAGCTGGGTGTAGTACTCCCAGTACAGTCTCAGCAGAGAGGAGTAGAAGGGGAGAAGTGAAGAAGGAAGAGAGACATGAAGAAATAGTCTGTAAACAGTGAAACAGCAAAATGAAAAATGGTGTAAAAATGAAATCTAAACCCCACCTTATCGTCTATTGAAGGGTCATGTAAAGGTATATCGTGAACTCTCAGTTTCAGCATTGATCTTGGGGTTCAAAAGAGGTCAGATTGCTAGAGCATCTTTCCGTGTTCTCTTGCTATGGCCAATAATTTTTGGCTGCCTGTTTTTTTATTTTATGATCTTTTTATTTTATGTGCAGATCACCATGCCTTAAAGATCTTTCTTTCAGTGCATGCGGTTTTGGGAGATTCAGCAGGTTCCTACTGATTCTTCAATGACAGAAGTTAGATGAGATTGGTTCCTCCATACTTCCATGAATTCAGGGCAGATTTTACACAGTCTAGATTCCTTTGGGCTTAAAAAAAGGCTACCCCAAAAAAATTAAGCAGTACTGTATTTAGGAACTGTTGAGTAATTTCAACAAAATGGCTTTGCTATTAATAATTTATAGTTTTATTTATAGTGGGTATACAGTGAATGTTGTTTTCCTTATATAAGCACTTTGATGGTACTTTTTAACAATATCATAGCATATCATTTTAACTTCATGTTCTAATCAGCTTTAGGACGTTGACCTTGGTTCATTTTCAAACTGCTGAATATACAAACAATTTGAGACCAGATGCCAAATATTTATTAATTTAGCAGTAACTTTTAAATAGAACTTTTTTTAGCTTTCTTATATTTCTCCAAAGCACTGGTACTTAAAATTGTTAAATAAGAAATTTCCTGTGTCTAGCTATAAAACAATCACTTTGTAAAACATGAGAAAAGACTAAAACAATTAACAGGAAAATAGAGTCCAAATACACTTTATGCTTGAACTGATTTGAAGTCTTGTTCTCCTGAAGTATCTGATAAAAGGTTTAAAGTAAGGGTACATGGAATGTCTACTACTTGGCTAAGCAACAATCCTGCAACTGGAAACAGAATTTTGCTGAATCATGTAGGAGGGATTCCACTGCATAATACTTAATTATTTTGGCATGTACATGTACACAGCATCGACTAATGTCATAATCATCTAATCTTGCAAAACAGGGCATTTTCTGTTATGAATATTTAGATATTAGAAACAAAAGCTGTAGCTGGGACATGCATTTTTAGTGAGATATGTACTGGAATCTCATGTCCTCTCACAGGTGATGATTTCAGTATGCTGCAAATGTTGTCTGAAATACAATTGTTTTGTGATTAGTTTCCTTTGCCGAAAATGGCATACACAGAATAAAAGCCTAATGCTAGATGTTGTTGGCTTGTTCTATTTATAACTACTTTCTCATAGTAGATGTTCATGCATGTCTCTTTTTTCCATTAACTAATAATGGAAAAACATTTCTTTTAAGGTCCAGGTTGCTGAAGTTTAGTAGGATATGAGAAATGTCCTGAAGTGAAAAAAAAAATTACTGCTTGGATTGAAAAAATGTATTATCCTCTTCAGAAAAAATACCTGGAGAGAGAGGAGAGAAGCACAATTACCAGTTTTTATTGTAATGTTCCAAGATTTTTTTGTTTGTTTGTTTTGATGAGACAGAATTCTGTGGAAAGTTGTAGGTTTTCTAACAGTGAAACAGAAGTGCTCATAAGGAATCATTCTACTTAAAGAACAGTGATTTTTCCATCAAGTACCGTGCTATGCTCTAAAGGTACTGCTTTGATACTAAAATAACCCCCACAAAAAACGAGTCCAAAAATCTTTGGGCCTCCCAAATGATTTCTTGTAGGGCCCCATGAGTCTGTAGGGCTCCACTCATCTGGATTGGATGGGTGAGCATTTGGGTAGGAAGTACCTGGTTTGTTGTTGTTGTTATAGTTTTTTGTTGTCTTCATGAGTTCACTGCCTCGTTTTCAGTCACATCTCCCCAGATTTTTCACGGCTTAGCAGCCATTGGTGTCATAGATGCAGGATTTATCTTGCCTGGTGCCATACTTGCTCTGTGGTACTAAAAGGAATAATAAGTAATACAGATTCTTTGTCACAAATGTGAGTAGATATGGTTGAGTTCACACAGTTTGAGGAAGATTGTCTCCTTGTTTTATCTTGTCGGTTTTCAGTGTAGAACTTCACTGTTAAAGAATGAAGCATGAATATTGTCATGGGTTCCTGCAGATCAGAGCAGGAAGATAGATGGAAAAAAAATGGGTTAGAAGAAAAATTTTATAAGGAAGAAAGGGAGCAGGTGTGGTGTGTGTTAAATGAAATTGTTCTGAGAACAAGTGTAGAGTTATCATCATAAGATGGGAAGAAGTCTACTTGAATCTTCAAATCCAGTATTTGGTATTGGAAATGGCTGCATCATACCATCAATTTCATAAAGGGACAGAGTTCCTTACTTTCACCTCTAGTTTGAAGTTGAAGAATTAATTAAGAGTTCTGCTATGCTGAATTTTGGGCTTTTTTTCTACTGTGTAATTTATGTAGTTGGATTTGGATACTTGATTTTGTTACCTCTTGGCTGCAGCCAAGAACTGTAGTTCTTGATTTTTAAAAAAATTTCTTGAAACTACTGCTTTAATTTCCTTTGAAAGTACTGAGGAAGTTGCAAATTTAATTCTCCTTAATGAGGATAACAAAGTTTCTGAAGATCTTTTTTTCTTCTTCTTCACTAAAGACAGGACATTGTTGTTTGCTTACTGAGAAAGCTTCATTAGACATTCTTTCTGAAAGTCAGGAGCAAAATTTTGCATCCTTGGAGATGTTTATTTTGTTGGTTTGCTTTTGTGTAATTTCATAATGCAATGCAATTTAAAATGCTTGAAAATGTAGTTTTAATCTTATTTCAGCCTTTTGTAAGAAGACCCCAAAAATTCAGAAACCAAATTTTGAAGTGAGAGGGTTTTTTGCTTTCTACAGACTCTACATAGAGGCTTTAGAATAGTCCTATTCAGAATTTGAAGGAATGTTCAATTAGTATTTGATATATAATTAATTTTCTACATGAGCTTTTTTCCCAAGCTTTATTTTTAGATTGGGGAAAAAACCCCCCAAACCCTAAATGCTTCATAATAGTATTATGTCAAAAGACCATCTCTAACATCTGTTAGTTAATAGCAGTGTGTTATTGTTTCAGGTTTTGGCAGATAAACATGGCAATGCCTTGTGGTTGAATGAAAGAGAATGCTCCATTCAAAGGAGAAACCAGAAGGTTGTGGAGGAAGCACCAAGGTGTGTATACTGGATTCTTGATGCAGCTTCATGGTAACTGAAAGCACTTTTGGAAGGCTGCTGGTTCTATTTATTGTACAAATGCAAGGAAATTTTATTCTATTAAAAAGCACAAAGGAAATAAATGTTTGTTACAGTAATTTGACTGTAATGCAGTTTTGATGTTGTTCTTGAGGGTGTTTTGATTTTGCTTTACAGTGTCTTTCCATAAGAAAACTGGTGTTGTGTAGTTAATTTTTTTCATGATCTTGTATAAAATGGATATGGATCTTACCAATCAGATATATTTTGGTATGAGATGGCTTTGTTAATATATATGAGATTTTTCTTTATATTCACTTTTGGATATAAAAGTCCAATAAAATATGAAATAAGTATGAATTTTACCACAGATACAGGTATTTGGCTATACTAGAGTAATTGTGTGAAGGCCACATAATACTGTATATTTCCATTTGAATTGGAATATGAAGTATAAAATACTTTGCACCACGTTTAGTACCGTTCATGGTAGTGAACTAGAGATCTAGGTGTCTAGTAACTCAAAAGTGCAAAACTATCGTAATCTTACAGGTTTATCGTGAAGCTGGAATACTTTGCTGCTATGCAAGATGTGGCCTTGCTGTGTTTTCTGTTGCATGGCAGTCATCAGAGAATATGTGTATAAAAAGCGCAGCAGGAAGTTCTGATTTCAGAAAGGCAGACAGAGGTATATCACTGCCTGTGGGAATTGCCACTGTAATATGTTCACCAGCTGGGATGGGTTTGCCATATTTTGTTGTAGCACAGAACTATGTGCTGCAACAATTTGGGGTGTGAGGAAAAGCACATCATCCAAATGATGTTTCTTTAGAGGTGCCTTGTTAGTTAATGTTGAATTGTAATTGCAGGACTGCCACTGTTTGACCTATATTTTAAATAAAACCCCAAAGTTTAAAGATACAAATCTACTAATAAATCCTTCCTGGTAGGGCTTGTGGATTTCTTGGAAGCCTTATGCTGCTTATGCCTAAAGATCTTACTGTGCTATTGTGGAAAGTGAATACTTCAGGTCCTTATATAATGCACATGTGCATATATGTGTACCTAAGCACTTAAAAGAGGAGTGTCTTCTGCCTCTGTCTTCTGAGTGTATGTAAGGCAATGCCTGTCATTCCTGCCTGCTCCTTCTCCTTGCCTGTGGTCAATTAAAGTGGTGTGATACATCTTTCTCTCACCAGCCAGCTGTGATCAGAGTGTTTTCTTTCATCAAAAGTACCAGCCTTTCAACTTTCTTGGGCTTCTCTGTTGGAGTTGCCAGTAAGTTCTCATCCCCTCCTATACTTCTACAAGAGCATGGGCAAGTCAGTAGCTTCCAAAATTTGGTGTGAAAACTTTTCTTCCTTTTTGTTGTTGAATGTTTTAGACTCTGCCAGACTTCTACTGACAGCTTTGGAAGTGCTGTCTGCCTTACAGCCACTTGCACTTGTCTGCAGAATCCACTAATTTTCAAAGGGTTACAAGACTTGCAGATAAGCAGGGCACTTACTTCTGTGAGACACCATAGAGACCCTAAAACCTCAAGCTAACCGTTCCTGGGAATGCTCTTTCAGTTTGATTGTTTAAGGACTCCTGGACGCACCTCTTCTGGTATGGCTGGATGAAGGAAATAGATTGTCCTCTTTTCTCCCGTTTTACATGGTAGCTGCTATTAAGACCTCTGAGATAGGTCAAACCTTTTTATTTTCTTTCACAAAACCCAGGAGATAGGGATGTTATGGGCTAAAATGGGGTTTTTTTTTGCCTTTTGGACAATTTAGGGCTTTTGACATTGGCCTCTTCTCATGCCTTTTTTGATTTACTCTATTATGATGGCATTTTCCTAAGTGTCTAATAAGAGACTTTGGGCCTTTTGGCTTGGAGAGTAACCTATGATTTTCTTAAAGCTAAGTCTGCAGCTGCTGAACCTTATCCTTATGGGATCATTTTGTGTTTGTATCTCCAGTTTTCCTAGGGAAGTTTAGTCTTTTGTTAAAAACAAACAACAAATGAAAAACCCTCTCTCATTTGCAGAGAGAAGCCCCTTTAGTTCACACACGAATGAGGTTACAGTATTCCAGGGACCCCTGGTGTTCATGGTGGTCAATTCCCCAGACTCAGATAGGAGACCAACAAACTTTGCTTATGCCTTTTTCACATGGTGAGTTGTCCTACTCTGTTTTGGCAAGCACAGACAATAAGACACATCCAATCATCGCTAGTGTTTTAGTTTGTGCTGGGCAAAGTTAGTGATGCACAGAGCTTCCAGTGATGGACTGTAATTTTATCTGCTTCTACTTTCACACATTTTTGGATATGCTGTTGTCCTCTCATTTCACAGAGGCTGACATTTAAAGAGATGAGTGATATGAGTGACATTTAATAGTTCCTTAGTTGAGTTTTTGTTCCTCAACTGCCCAAACTCTTCTCTGTTCGTTTTCGGAGACGGTTGCCATGAGACACTGTATTTTGGCAAGAAAAAATGCAAAGGTGTGGTTGTATTTTGCTGTCTGCTGGAGTGATTAATAAGAGATTGTTTCCCATGTGGAGAAAAACCCCATGGATCCTTTAGGGTCAATCAAAATTAAATGCACAGGAGTATTAACTGACGATCTTATTCAATAATTGGAGGACTAACTCAGAGGAGTGCTCTATAACTTTACTTTGGTGAGAATGTGTCTCCTATCTAACAATTTCTGAACCTGTTAGAAGCTTCTTAAAGCGCTTCAAATTTGCCTTGCCACTTGTGCGCAGGAATGGTCATCTGTTCAGAGGCACTGACAATTTGAATGAATGTATGTAGGAAGGAACTTAGCAGAAAGGTGCATTATTGAATTAGAGAACATATCTACAGGTTCTCCTTAGAGTTCTTATCCATATATGTGTGTCAGACTCTCAATTTCCTCTCACTGTCTAGAAATCCTTGAAGGATTTTGGGTTAAGAGAAATGTGAGCCTGTTCTGTTTGTGACTGTGCATGTGATTCATAGGTGGGCACCGTTTAGATGTGGGGGCCGAACTGTGTTCTCAAATCCTTTAGCATATTTATGCCCATGGTCTGGTAGTACATAATAAATATCTCAAAGGATAATGTTTTGTATAGGTAAGTAATTTTTTTGAACACGCAGTGTGCTTGGAGCAGGGAAGCTGACTTTGACATTTAGAAAATTGAGGTTCACTCCCTCAGTGTGGTGGAATCTTCAGAGGAAGGGTAAGTGTTATTGATCATTTATTTTTTGTCCAAACTGAGCAATAAATTTCCACTGATGGTAACTGTTTTTATTTTTCAAAATCTCAACCTCGTCTGTGAGTGAAGGTGATAGGGATATTTTGGGAAACCTTATCTGATGAACTAGAAGTGGAGAGGTAACATCTTGCCCATGTGGTTTGTCTCTCTGGCTGTAGAAACAATGTGACAATTGTATTCCCTTTGATTAACTTCACAATAACTTGATGAAGGTCTTATGAGTGAAGTGTCAGGTCTGATTTATTTTTTCTTTTTGATGCTTTTATTTTGTGACTCCTTTTTATTTTGTAGCCTTTGGGCTGCCATAGGAGCTGTTTGGTCTAAAGAAAAACAGATCTATGTTTGAAAAAGATTTAAAGTCAGGTTTAAAATGCTGTGTTTTCAAGTGATGCCTAATTAGATTTTAGAAGAGTTATTTTGGTTAATAAAAGGTGTGTTGTTAAAAAAGGGAGAAACAATGTATTTGAAAGGTAAAGCAGCAGAGGGGAATATGAAAACTTTGGTTAATTAACCTAGCCAATGGTAGGGATGATCCAGTCATTTCAGAGTGTTAAGCTTAACTGTGTGGCGGAGATCAAGTTTAGCGATGTGACACCGGCGTTCCATTCTCTGGCTGCAGCAGGAGGTGAACAGTGAGATCTCCGACCTCCATTTAACAAGTATAGGGAAGACACCACTGTAATGAAGGGGAGTAACTGTCTTTCATCTACATGAGAAGTAATAATGGTTATTCTAGAAATACAGTATGAAGCTGATATTGAGAAGGTTTTGTTCTTCATAAGCCCCTCATTGACCTTTCATGATCAAAGCCCTGCAGAAACTCCACACTGAATTATAGATTGTTGATTTCATGTAATGTATTATCCTCTTACTGAATGAAAATAAGAAATATTATGAAACTATTTTGCATTTACCAGTGCCTATTCTTATAGGTATGACACCCTTTTTGTGTCTTCTGATCTTCCCTTTCAACTGATGTAGGATCTGATACAGCTTTCTTGGAATGAGACTTGACTTCCATTTCCTGTTGGTCCCAATGTTTGCCAAGAAAAAAATTTTTTCCTAAATTCTGAAAATGCCTGCCTTTCGGTCCATCAGAATCTGTCTCTGGGCACTGAAAGGACAGAGGTGTGAAGTAGCACTTTTCCAGTAAAGAAAAGGATTCCACTGTCTCCTACTTTGCCTAGATACTTGCTCACTTCTTGTGTCATGTCAAATATGGATTGTTGTGGCAGACGTCTTTAGCTCTTGTGTGAGTTCAGGTCTCAGTGAAAAGCACCCCTGTAAGTGCTGAAAGGTAAGTCCTGACCAAGCACTGGCTTCTGTCTGGGTGCAGTCCAGGGCTCCAGATGGAGCTTCACTGGCTTTGGGGCCACTTTAGATAGGTGAAGGCCCCTGATTGCTCCTTTGCAGAATTAGGGCCCACTGTTGAACCCCTCTCAAGAAATATGTAACACTTAGTGTTTTAGTTTAAAAGAGTAACTTAGAGGTAAGGTGGAAGTGACTGTTTATTCCTTTGAAAAAATACTTTTGAAATGATAGCTGAGTTACGTGCCTAATGTAAGTCAAACCAGAAATATAAATAATAAGTGTATTTACAAGCTTATGTAAGATGAACAGCTACATGTTCTTTCATTGAAAATCAATGTATCAGTTTGAGGGGCAACTGGTTTCAAGGCTTTGGTAGAATACCACAGAAATATATATGTATCTAATTAATCTGCATAGGTTAATCTAAATCTGCATTTATGGTAGAGGAGAGTAACAAGAAGAATAGGTTACTTCCAGAAAGACTTCCACAGTCTTTCAATTCACTGGCCCAGTGGATGTGGTGGAGTGCTCTCCTAGAATGAGAGACATTGTGCAGTGTTCACAGTGGCTCCCAAGGTGGTAGCTGAGCTGCTCTTTGGTTGCACTTGAGTGTATCCAAGATTTGTGGAAAAGACTGTATTGAAATTAACGTGGATAATAAATATCTCCTGAGATTGCGTCAGTTTGTATGTCTTTTTTTTCATTTAATTTGCATTGTTATAGATCTGACTGTTCAAAGAGTGTTGTGTTCTGTTATTTTATATTTTAGAGAATATGGTTATTTATCCTGAATTTCCTGTACATTAGCAATAATTGTAAAGCATGCAGTGTATCTACTTAGGGGTAATATAAATGTAAAGACATACATTTAACAGTCTTGACATGTTTTCATAACTTAAATAATGATGCTGTCCTCTTTTGACCATCGTTTAAACAGAAGATTAAATGATTAAATAATTATTATTTTTAACTAAAAAAAGTCATTGTTTCTGTATTGTAGCACTTTTCTGGACCCTGAAACTCGAAGAGCAATGGGAGAACAAGCAGTAGCTCTTGCCAAAGCAGTAAAGTATTCCTCTGCTGGAACAGTAGAATTCCTTGTGGACTCCAGTAAGAATTTCTACTTCTTGGAAATGAATACTAGACTTCAGGTAAGAAAAACAACTCTTCAGATTCAGAAAAGTGTTATTTAAATAAATAGACCATAACCTTCTCCCATATTCAAGGGTCTGCTCCTGCAAAGATTTAAGCATAAGTATCTTAATGTATGTGAGCACTTCCCACTGAACTTAAAAGATCTACTCACTGAAATAAGCCTGCCTGTGCAAAGCTTTGCAGCAGTGAACCCTTGCACAGCACTCAAGTAAACGTTCGGAGTTTTTGCTCTTTGTTACACTTGACCTAAAGACCTTGCAAAAGGTCACTGGTAAGTGCCACTGTGAGTTCACATTAAGTGGCTAGCCACTGTGCTCTGAGGCATTCCCCTACTGGTCCCTGAAGTTTCTTTCTTATTTTTTATACTTTGATGATCACTTGTTGAGTTTCTCTAGAAGGGTGATTGAAACTATATGTGTATATCAGCAATAAAAACTCTAGCAATTTGCATAAGATTGAAATGGTGACTCGAATGCAACTGTAAAAAGCATGCTGACACGGTGTAGGATTTTTGTGACAACTCATGTAGTCAGTGGAAGCTGTTCTAATGTACACTTCAAGTGAACAGATGAACAGTGTTTTATGGAAAACACCCTCTACTGCTTTTTTTAATGTTTGATGGATTTCTGGTCATAAGCTAAGAAAACAAGTATATAACTTGAAGTCTGGATATCATTCCTGAAGGTTGGAGGAGTGTTCAGCTTGTAAGCAAGTCCATTCCATTGCTTCTATCCTCCTTTTCTCACTTTGTTAAATTACACCAGTAAGACTGAAATATGGAATCAGTTTGATAAGCTTCTCATTCTGTTTTAGCTACATTTCATTAGGGTTATGTCCTGTGTGCTGCTTCTACATGTGGGCAATGAGAGAGTGTAAAGAGATCCTCGTGATCTGACATCTTTGCATGACTTTAGGTAATAATTGGGTAAATTTATGATTTAGGTAAATTTATGCTTTGGGTAAAGAAGTTAAAGAGACTTTGGGGGGTGTTGCAATCTTCTGTGCCAGGGGAAGACTGCTGGTAAATTTTTCTTGCCTTGCAGGACAGCAGTGGTTTTGGAATTAGCCATGCCAGTCACTTTACATGCCTTTGCTAGGCACTATCAGGTCTACCTTAGATTCAGTTAGAGGGGGTAGTGGTTATTGACAATGTATAGTTCATTAAAATGTTATGAAGAATTCTCTCACTTTGGTCATACTCTTTACTCTTTTCCTGATCTTGTAGTTTTTGAGCCAACGTGTCTTCAGTGACTTCACATTCTTATTTACATAGAAGAAAATTAATTTATGGTTTTCTGCATAACCCACCAGAATTTCAAAACCATTTCCTTGCTGTAGTATTATTGATCACGAGTTCCTAAATGGAATTAGTGATGGAATATCCTTGGATTCCTTTTTGTGGTTTGTTTTTAAGACATTATCTTTGCTGTTTTGCAGTGTCTTTACCCTGCAATACCCAGTGGTACATGTTTGTAGTCCCAAATTTCTAAAGTCTCCACATATGCAGGAAGAAAGCTGTCACAATTCAGTCTTTAAGGACTTTAGACTCCTTTTGAAATATAGCCTAAGCAGCTTGACAATCCCATATAATAGCAAACTCGTTCTTTCCAACTCTTGAAATTTACTAATCTTAAATTAGACTACTTGTTTAGATATTCTTTACTTCCTCTATCCTGACTGTGTATTGTCTCTAATCAGCATTTCAGCTTGAGTCTGGAGTTGTAATTTTCTATGATTTTTCCCCAGTCTTACCCAGTTGATCTCTCACTTCTCCAAAGTCTCAAGCTTTACTTTCAGTTCAGCTTACAGTTATGCAACTTTTTGCACTTGCTTCCTACTGTTAAGAGCCAAACCTAGAAATTCTAATAAAGCTTGTCCAGCTTTAACTTCAGGACCAGGATAGTCTCCAGATGTCCCTGTATTGCTTCAGTCTTTTTTTTTCCTTTTGCGTCTCTTAACTGTGATCAGTGACTGACCGACTCACTTGCCTTGTTCTTGCTGAACACTCCACAGCTGGAAGAACTTTCCAAAATGATGTGTGTCTGATCCAGAAATGATCCTCTTAAGATATTTGTCAGCGTGCATTAGACACAGCTACCTGTCAACATCATCAGAACATTTCTACTAAATTATGCAATTTTCTGTTTTAATGTTTCAGCATTCTCTGATGAGATCACTGTAGCTGTTTTATTTTAGATACAGACTTCAGAATATATTTGCTAACTAAACTGTGTCCAATATTTTGTACTGTCTGTACATTTCTCACCTCCCTCCCTCTGGTGTATCTTTTGGATGCCTTTCAGTCTTTCTGGTAAATTATTTTGCAGTAATCAGAGTTGTATTGTTACTTTGCTGTTTTTTGGGGAACTCTTTGGGAATATACCTTTTCTGTTGTATAGTTACACAAAAAAAGTGTAAATAGCACCTTGAAAGAAGTTTATATTTTATTTAGTTTTTGTTTTAAGTGTTGCTGCAATACTATACGAGATTGGGAAGCAAAAAAAATTGGTGAATCAGCTCCATTGTGTCTCTTGTATGCTACACAAATTTGTAACAGATGTTTTACTGCCTCTAAGTGATTCAGCTAGAATGGCTTATTATTTGCTGTTGGCAATGTTCTTTTTGTTGTATCTGTTTTTCTGCCATCTTTCTGAGGCTAGCTGGTGTAAGTATGAGACAGAAGATTGAAGATTGGTGTAGCGGGTTGAGTTCGAAACCGGGCGGAAACACCAATTAAATGTAGTGGTTTTGATTCAAAATATCCATTATTTACTTATTTTTCTTCTGTGAGATAAGAATTAGGAGAAAAGCAAAGCAGGCACAAACCTTAAACAGTTGCAGTACAATGAAAGAGCTTTATTACTAACAGAATTAAAAGTAAAGAGAAAACAACAAAACAAAATTAAAGTAAATTCCCCCCCCCCCCCTTTCCAGCACTTCTCTCCTTTTATCCAGCTCACACAAGGGATAACAGAACATGGGATGTTAGTCAGTGTTGCAGTTCTTGAAAAGTCTTTTCTCTTATGCTTAAGGAAGAAAAGGTTTTCCTTCAGTTGCACGTGGTTCCCAAACTGCCACCAATAGCAGACCCGCCCGGAAACAAACAGTCTGCTGTGTGTAGAACATCTCTCCCATGAAGAATTTCACAGTTCTTTCATACTACAAAACATGGGCCATCACATGGGGTTATTCATCTTTTTAAGGATAAGTTCTTTTGGCCTGCACACAGAGGCTTTTCTTCACCACAAGTCTCTAACAGCCTCTTACTACTTCTATATAGCCTGGCATAGGCACTCTTCACAATCTTCACAGGCACACGAGGATACTCCATCCCCCCATGTTCTTTCATTGGATTAAAGAGACAAACAGTTTGTGGTATTACGGTTTCTTACCACGGCATGCAAGAAGGTTTCTTTTAAGCTGCGCGCCAGAATCGCGGCACCGCCCTCTTTTCTCCTGTCGCCATTTCCAGCTCCGTCCCACGGGACTCACTTCCCTTTCTCTCTGACTCTGAAGCCGCCATGTTGAAGGGTGTTCTTGTTCAGGCTTTACGGTGGGGAAAGCCTCGCTCCCTCTGTGCTGCTGGCTGCGTGGTGTCCTCTTCAGTTCAGCACGAAGTGTGCTGGCTGCAGACAGGAGGCTCTGCCGGCTCCCGCTGGCTCCGCCGGCTCCGCATGGAGAGGAGAGGGACCCGCCTGTCCCCAGAAGCCGCGCTGGATGGGTTTAGCTGTGGCAGTCCATGGCTGGTTTGAGCTGCCTGCGGCTCTGGGACAGTTCCCCCCAGCGACCCAGGGTCCGTGCCGTGGTGCTGAGAAAGGGGGAAAGGGGCAGTGGCCCCGGCCCGGCCCAGCGGGGCCGGGAGGCTCGGAGCCCCCCCCACCTTCCAGCAGGCGAGCTCCGACCAAAAAGGGGAAGTCCCGCCTTTCTGTGTGGTTTAAATATGTAAATTGTGAGAAGCGTAATTGGTCTTAAAGACTGTCCATCAACTCAGGGTCAACCCAACACAATTGGATAATTGCATAGTAAAACTAGTTGCTCTTAATTTCCACAAGAGAATGTAGAGATGTCTGCCCTAGCAGCTACCGGAGAACTTCTGTACGGTGTCATTTAGGGCACTTTTGCAGCTTTTTTCAGGCAACAGCTTTTACCGCTGTTAAAATTGAGGTAGACCAGGTGTTGAATATGTGATTCTTTATAGCTGCTCATAGTGTGGTGTGTTTTCTGTTACCTAGTTGTCATCAGCCTAATCAAGGACAGTCATGGTCCAAAACAACTTATCAAGAGCTTTGCAATAAATAAAAAGTTTCTGACCTCTTAGACTGATAGCCTTTCTGGCTTCCAAGTTATGTCAAAATCTCTTAAGGTATTTCAGAAATCCTGGCTTTAACCAGAAAAGTTTCTTCTTTTCTTCAATGGAAGATAAGAGGTGTTCTTCTTGGACTTTATATGAAGGAAGTCTATGGTCTGTACTTAAAAAATATCTGTTAATACATGTGCGTGTGGTGTAATTAAGCTTCCTATACGTGAATCAGTTAGTGATAGCAAAGGGAAAATGTCCCATATTTTAGATGTTTGTAGTAGATTGAAATGAGAAGCATCCCTTGTTGGCTAGAGAATAACTGAGAAATGTACAATGAATTGAGCACTTACCCCTGGTATGTTTGTGTCTCAGACCTGTTCCCAGCCTTCTGCCTCCCTCAGGAGTTGTGCAATTTAAATAACAAGGGAGTACTCCCTTCGTCCTCAAAACGTGACTGAATTCGCTTAATGTAATTGAAATGATCATTTGTGTAGACTGGTGTAGAGAAATATGGTAATTTCGGTAGGTTTTCTCTTCATAGGATGGTTTGAGTATTTTTGTCACAACTTTTTAGGGAATAAAAATTAATTTTGTAGAATAATCTGGTGTGTTTGTAAGAGATTTGCTGAGAGCAAATGGCATACCTATGTTTTTAGTTTACAGTTAATTGTTGTGAGAGTATTTTATGTAAATGCTTTTAAGTTCTTATAAAGTAACTTGATTCTAAGGCATAAAATGAAGGTAAATAACCTTCCATAGACCGATAAAACATTACCCAGTGCTAAGACTTTTGTTTATCACTCTCTGGGTTTTCATCAGATTTTACTGGCCATTGGAAAATTACATATTCCAGAGCTGTCTTTGTGCAAAACTGGCTGTGACTAGTGTAAAAGATGGGAAGAATTTTTACATGCAGCATGTCTTTCTTTCTCATGTTTCTCCACTCATGAAAATACATAAAGCATGGTAAGAAAATGTCTAAAAGCAGGTAAAAATCCTGTTGCTGATGGTTTGGAGCTACACTGCTTATAAACTCCTGGTTCTAACAGCCTCTTAATGGTATCTGTCTTGTGTTGCACATCACGAGTCAGCACCTGCTACATGTTTGCCTAGTGAAGGATAGAAGTTCTGGAAAATATTGCAGCTGCACTATATATAGCAGTAGCAACAAAATACAGATAGCAGTGATGAGCTGAATCTGGATTGCCACCTAAAGCCATAGAGAGGTGGTGACTTTGGTATCTATTAGCAGAGCCATGGGATGGCAAGCGGTGATTTTGGTGTCTTGGTTGTGTGTAGCTGCCTGGAGGATGACTTGTGATAGGTGGGCAGGAGTATGAGAGCAGGGAAAGGGGCTGTCAGGGGTTAGAGGAGTAGATTTCTATGAAGTCAGAATGATGGGATTTCAAAGTAAAGTCTCAAGCTACTGTTTCTGCTGTTTGCTGAGACTCTTCATATTTCTTAATACTGGAATCTTGTTTTACTGTGACAACACTTTGCTTCAGTCATTTTAAATAGTCTAACGAACAGTGTCAGATGGTAAAGACTTTCAATTGCTGCTAACCTGGGCTGAATTTGAACTACTGACCTAAAGGTGAAAGGTCTCTTATCCCATTACCAATCCGCTAAGCTCACCAGAATCCATTCTGCACACAGTTTATACCAGCTGTTCATGGCCATTTTTAGAACCGAAAGAAAAGGTGATTTTGCTGCCAAACAGCACTTCTTCACACAAGAGGGTCGGCCGACAACAGTTAACCAAATTTTTGCCACATTCTTGCCTCCTAATGCAACTTCCATTATGTAGCTACTGGTTGTCTGCTTTTCAGGCTTCCCAAAAGAGCTACAGAAAAGCATTGCTAATTGTTGTTGACAGAAGAGAACAACGTTGTTTGTGTAAGTCACTGAATCTGAAAGATGCCATTAACAGTGCTGCCAAGGCATGGAGTGATATCTTAGAGACGAAATTCCCATGTAACTCTCATAAAATACTATTTAAAAAAGTAGAAAAAGAGGAGACTACTTAATAAGTCGAGGAAAAAGAAGGTCATTCTTGAAAGGGTACATTAGTTTCTTTGCTTTGGTGAATTTGATGTAAAGCAAAAAGAACAGCTGCAGTGTGACCAGAGCCATCTTGAATGAAGTGTTCTGAGAAGGCAGCTAAATACAGTAAAAGCAGGAATTGCATCTTTAGGAAATTGGTTTTGTGGATGCTAGCTTCTTTATTTTCTTACAGGGAGTATATCATGGAAAGGAAATTGTGTAGAATTAGTGATTTTAAAGAAATTTTTTTGAAGTGCCAGATGTTAATTGAGAAAGTTATCTTGAAATTGTGAGCTAATTAACTTGTTGACCTAAAGCGTGTGCTATTTGTCTAAAACATGGAAAAGATTTGGAATTCATAGGCCACGTAAGATGTGTCTGTTCCACACAATGTAGAAACAAGTCCTTGCAAAAAAAATTGAGAATTGTGTCAATGATTATTGGAATATAACTTCCTATGAGGAAGTAAATGAAATACTTTTTCAAAGTTATATGCTATGATTAAAAAATAAGCTAGTACAGAATGTCTGTGCATTAGTTTTTATTTGTACATCTTACTTGGGAAACAATAAAAGAAGTCTACCTGAACGTCTTAGCTGATGGAAATTTTCGTAGTCTGGTTGCCTTCAGTTCTTCAATTGTATACTAATATGTCAGAAAACAAACAGCAAGTGTTGTTATATACAATGTCTATAGTTAGCCTGTTAAGTATTCCTGCTTTCCATTAATTCTGTATGTTAATCCAACCATTGTCTGTTTTTCAGTAGCCTTTATGAAAAGCGTTTTTTTGCTGTGTGCTCCCAAACCCCATGTACATGTGAACTGTTTTGCAGAAAGGTGTGACCCCAGTGTGCTCCTGCTCATGGTAGTCAGGAAGCTTGCATGCCTGAAGAGCGGAACGTGTGTGCACCTCTGTTGCTGTTCAGCTCTCCAAAATAGAAACCAGGCTTACTGAAATACAGGGGGTTGAGAAGCATCTGTAAGTTGGTGCATTTGGGTCAATTGATACTGGATTTGGCTGCAGCAGCAAAGCCTGGGGGACTCCAGGTGAATCACATTTCCTGGAAACTGAGGTATATGTTGAAAGTTAGTTTTGAGATTATTTATCTAAATGTAAAGGGGTATATGACACCAACTAGGGACTTACAGTAGTAGGGGTGACATAGGCTGTAGTTATAAGTCTACTGAAATTTAGATTTTCTTGGCTGATGTGGCGTGCTTGAATGTTCCAACTGGTGTGTGAGTAACTTGATGCCTTATACACACAGGGACAAGAGTGGTCTGCGAGTGTCCAGAAGTGCTTACTGTTAGATCTGAGTACCTTGATAGTCTTGAGAAAAATGTGTCCCAGAATTATTCCCCTGAATACAAGGGGAGCAGTCATCACTAATTTAACTCTTAGCTCCAGCTGTCCATAAAAACTGCATGACTGTTTTTGTAGCTGTGGATGAACCCCAGTATGGTAAAGCTTTAAAACCACTGGCAGTCACAGAATGGGAGGAGAATTAGGAGCCTTTCCATACTGTAGTCATGATGGATGCTAACTGAATTGTGATGTTGGTAGGCTCCCCAACTCTTTTATACCTGCTTTACCATCTATGAACTGGGACATAATTATTATTTTCTGACAGGCTTTGCCACTAGTTTCTCTTGCTGTATAAATGGGAAGGGGTTAGTGAAGCAACACCACTTGCAATGCCCATGGGAAATCTGGTTTCTGTGATATGTCTTAAGAGCAGTAGATCTGGTATGAAGGGGAAGCACTTTCCGTTTACTTTATATAGCCATTGCTGATTGTAGCAGGTATAGCTTTGTGGACTCAAAAGCAGGAATATAAGTAGCATTTTACAGAGAGTAAGACTTTTTAAAGGAGGTATATATTATGCTTAAGTGCATTGAAATGATGACTTATCAACTTTTATGAGCAGACTTGGTATAAGTAAAGGAGCTGACAGAAAAGGTGTTACTTTTGGCAGCTAATTAATTGAGAGTTATCACTGATCAATTTTTCTGGTTGTTCTGTTGGAGAATAAGGTACAGCTGCCTTGATAGAGCTATGATCTGTAGATTGCTTGCTGCAGACATGTCTGGTTTTACCCTTTGTGTTGAGGACCTCAATAATGTGTGAATGTAGCCACTATTGTATAACCATACCAACATTGGCTCTTTAATGGCTGGGGCTTCACTGGCAACATCTTGGATCAGCTGACTGCAAAACTGAGTATGGCCTAAAGCTAAAGGAGTTGATCAGTGGAGTGTGATTCAGCTCCATTTGTGAGCAAACTTGCATTCTTCTCGTCAAAAATTTAGTACTTGACTTAGTCTCCATATACTGGCAAGTAAAGGCTGTTGAAAGAGAAGGGATATAGCATAAAATGAATAGAAGAAAATACAACAGGCAGGCAGAATAAAAATGACACCTGAAGTAGAAAGTGGAAAAGTAAGAGGGAAGTGGTTGAAGTCTAGCTTTTAAGAATGGTTTTATAATACAGATACAATTACCTTAGTCAATTAGCTGTTACAGTTGTTGTAGAGATTTCAAGGTGAAAGTTCTTTTCTACCCTATTTTGGTCATCTCATAGTCTTAATGAATATTAAAATGCATTTAAAATGTATTTGGTACCCCAAATCAATGCTATGATTGGAATTGTCTATGTTATGCCTAAATAGTAATAGTTGAAGCAGAGTCCTAAAATAAAGTAGAACAACTTCTACCCACCCCAAAAAAAACCCCTCAACATTTTTTCCTATACATATTTTCTGAATGCTGTTTTGTGTGGAGACACAAAGGGAGTATTTTGAAGAAACAGAAGAAAATATTGACCAAGTCAAAGATCTGTACTGAAGAATGGATTAAATAAATGTTTGTGAGTCGTAAGAACCAAACAACAAAAATATTTTTCTTTTCAGAGACATTCCATCTTATTTTGATCATCAACAATAAAACTGAAAACAACAATGAAGCTATTGAATCTGGAATGCCAATTGCTATCCAAGAAAAATGGCAGTATAACTAAATAATGCAAATGTCTTTGGAAAAATAAAAAGTATTTTAATTATCTGGAATGTTAAAATTCCAAGCATGTTCTCAGCTCAAAGGTAATCTTTTAAAACTTAAATTCCAAAGTAGGAAAATAAGTTCTGTTGTCCAAATATGAATGTGTGATAGGTAACTTTCTATTAAAACTTAGGGAGTTTTAATAGAAACTTCAAGTCTTAATAGAAATTGAATTACTTCAATTTAACACTGCAGGATAGACACTGAGATGTTTCATAGATTCTCAAAATACTGTTATTAAGCTTGACATGCTGGAGAGTATCGTGTGTTAGGTAGAATCAAGATTGAATCCCAAAGGTACATCCTTAAACTGTATAATCAGATTCCCATTTCAATGTCACTTTTGTCCTTCAAAGAATGGGTGCTTGTTTCAGTGATGATTTATCATTAAAATTATGTCAAAATGTCTTAAAATGTTGAAACTCTAAACAAACTCGCAGCACACACAGGGCTAATTATGGATGCCATCTGTTTATTTTTACAAAGCTTTTTTTTCTTAAAGACCAAAGCATCTACTTGTTCTGACAAGCCACAGTGTTGTTACAATGACTGAATGTTTTCCTTAATACTATATACTTGAAGGAAGAAAGTCAAGTGGTTTGGTCAGTGACCTTTTCCAGATTCAGAAAAGGTACATAGTATGGCATCTCACGATAAACAGTTGCAAAGTGCATTTTCTTGAGGTATTCTGGTCCTTGGAGCACAAACATTTTATAACAAAAATGGCAGTTCTGTCATAATTTCTATATGGAAGGTGGTATAGCTGTTTCTGTGTGAAGAACACGCTTTTAGCATGCCTACCTTTTACTTGATCGATGTGGTGGCAATCAGAGGAACCACCTTCAGTGCTTTTTACCATCCTATGACTAGTTAAGGCTTTTTAAAGTTCATCAGCATGCTTGTTTCTCTGCCCATTTGAAGGAAGAAGCGTGTGTGCACGTGCATGTGCGCGCCCATGTGTGCATGCTTGTACGCACATCCCGTGTGAGGGCGAGCGACGGCTATTCCCAGTGCAGCGGCTTCCAAAGCCGTTAGCGGCAATTTGCTGAGCGCGCAGAGCCGCTCTGCTGGTCCAGCCCAGCTATTGTGCACGCTAAGCACTAAACAGATAAGTCTGGAGGGGGGGAAAAATATTGAAGGATCCATCTGCTCATTTCTGCTACACTGCGCTGATGCAAGATTACGCTAATCTGGTTGCTTGTCAGGACAGGTTAGTGAAAGAAGGCGAATGGGTGAGATATAGGCTACGCCGGTTCTGTGGAAAATTGGTAGTGGCTCCTGTATGTGCCATGTTAAGTGTAGCAGAATGGATTGATTATTAGCTACTTTGAGATTTTCAGTTAAAATATACTTGTGGCTTTATTGGGAGTCTCTTCGAAACAAAATTGAATGGGAAAAGCTTCCAAACAAAGAAAAACTACCTCATTGTCACGAGATGCATTTGAATTTGTAAAATAAACAAAAAAACCCCCAACCAAATGAAAAACCCATACAAACCCTCAAATCCTCCCCGGTAACCTCTCTGGTTTTCTTTTTGTATGCTGCTTGTAGTTTTTGTAATCTGTGATTACTTTATTTTTTTCTGTTTTTCATGCAAAGACAGTGGTTGCTGGAGTTTAAGTAGAATTTTCTTGGGGAAAAAGACCAAAATAGAAACATATTCTTTCTCTGTTCTTTGGCTGGTCAAATTTCTTGTTTATCTGTGTTTGTTTACAGAGAGGTGCTTTTTTTTTTTGGTTGTTTTTTGTTACCTACTGACTGACAGTTCTTGACCTTGCAGGTTGAACATCCCGTCACAGAATGCATTACCGGCCTGGACTTAGTCCAAGAAATGATCCGTGTTGCTAAGGGTTACCCTCTCAGGCACAAACAGGCTGATATTCCCATCAACGGCTGGGCGGTTGAATGTCGAGTTTATGCTGAGGTAAATGAGTGGTAATGGGGAGGAGGGGGTAGGTGGTTGAATTGTGGCGTAATAATACCCAGGTGTGGATAGATGCCAAGGTGAAATCAAGGAGTATCATATGAAAGTCATGATTTAGAGCATGTAACATGAATGGTTAATGAGGTTTTGTAGAATTGTCGAGTTCTTATTTTTTAATTAAAAATATGATATGTATTTCAACACAGATTTTTCGTGAAAATTGAAATTAAAGATGGTAAAAGAAGGAAGTAAGCAGATATCATTAGAAATAACCCTACATGCTCCGTTCATATTTAATGATGCTGGAGTTATTTACCAGAGTTAACTACTCATTCCAGGTTCTGAAACACGTGTACTTAAGCTTGTTGACTTAAAAAGACAGTTGAAATTCATTGCCTTACAGAATTTTTGTTGTTTTATGAAAACTTTTGAAGAGGTTGTTGAAAAACCAAGTTACACACCTTCTGAAACGACAGTTTATAAGATAAACTTTCAAAGTACGTTCCAAAACAATAACTCTGTAATTATGGTATGAGTCTCTATCTCGCCTCAAAGAAGCTTACGAATATTTAAACCCCATTTTCAGGCACCTTTAGGATATTTTGAGGTAATGTCTTTTTGTTGTCACTTTTGATACCTGAAAATGAAGATTTAAGTAAAAAAAAAAAAAAAAAAATCATAGAGTCACAGAGTGGTTTGGGTTGGAGGGGACCTTAAAGATCATCTAATTCCAACTCCCCTGCCATGGGCAGGGACACCTTCTGCTAGTCCGGGTTGCTAAGAGCCCCATCCAGCTTGGTCTTGAACACTTTCAGGGATGGGGGCTGGAAAATAATGCCTATCTTCCTTCATTTAGTTTCGGGAACATTTTAGGTTACTCTGCTTTTCATAACTAATTTCAGCACCTTGGGACATTTTTCCCGTTGCTTAACTGTTGGGACTTTGTTACCTAGACCATCTTGTTTTATGTTGTATTTTTTTTTTTTTTTTCCCCTTCATGACATGCACATAACCTCCAAATTGCTCTACTGATGAGAAGTTGTACAGACTATTTTGATAAAGAATAAATATGTGCCCTGTGATTGGCATGGAAGCTATTCTGAGTTTTAGTAGGCTTTACCCTGGAGTAACTGGTACTTGGGCTTTTTTTTGTTTTGTTCAGCTTGAATCCCCTCCATTTATAAGTAATGAATCCAACTACTTTGCCATGAATTAGGTTATTCTGTAGGCTATATATTTGTTTTCCTATTAAGTTTATATTGGTGTTGTATCATGTACATTAATGTAGCAGGTTTCCAGTGGCATAAAGATCAGTTTGACTTCTAAAGATAATTGAATTTCTAACTGCCTTCTTTATCTCAGAAATTTTTTTCTTATACTATCTTTTCAAGCCTAGCCTTCTTAATACTTTCCCATCCTTCTTCCAAGTGTAGGTAATGAAAGTGTCATCTTTGTGTATTTTATTTTGGTGTATTGTAACTGGGTGCAGAATACTTCTTTTCTGCTTTTTTAAAAATATATTTCCATTTCTTTGTTTGGAGTTGCAGGGGCAGATGGATGAAGAAATGTTCTTCAACACAAGTAATTCTGAGGAAGAAAACAGAGTCATTCCAGTAGCAGTTTCTGTTAGACTTCAAGCTTTTAAACATTATCTGCTCCACATCTATAATAGCTTAATGCTTTCTCATGTTGAATTTTTTTCCAGGACCCCTACAAATCTTTTGGCCTGCCATCCATTGGTAAACTGTCTCAGTATCAGGAACCATTGCATGTGCCAAGTGTAAGTAACTGTTCTGGTTTTCATAGGTGTCGAGCGTCTCTTATAGACAGAGACTATAAATACTTAGCAGCTTTGTAAACCAAGCCTTTTCTCCAGCTTTTTGGCAGAGGGGGAACAGGACATGGCAGTACCAATTTGTGCAACCTGAAAAACTACTTAAAAGTGAACAGTTCCAAACTGGGTTAAAAATACTCAAATTGGGTATAACAGGAAACCAATACATGTTGAAATAGTTTGTTCTGTAACTTTCAGCTTAAGTTTTTCAAACACAGCTTTAGTAAATGTACTGTGGTCATTAGAAAGGACAGTGAACTGTTGAGTCAGCTCTTTAAGCATAGAGAACAGGGGACACTGGTGAGAAACTGCCAGTGCTTTTTGTTTAGCTTTGTAGACTTTAGAAAGGAGTTTCTTACAGGGGTCATTACGTATTTCAGAATACAGCCTACCTGTATAGAATAGGTGTTTAACCACCAGTGTTTTCTGCTATATGTGAAGAACAGACACTGCCTTTCTGTAAAATCAAGGTAATCTTAATTTAAAAGTGCACATATACATGAGTGACACTGTGTCAGTGGAATGATGAGACTGTACCATCTGTGAATACAATTATTCAGTCTGATTGCTTGCACGGAAAACACTGAGAGATTACAGGAGGAATCTTAAATGTGGAGTTGTTATTGGATATATGATTTATTTCGCTTTTTAAATTGTTTTTGCCCGTGTACTTTCCAAAGGGACCTGACCCTTTCTGGTCTTTAAGGCTTCATGCTGTGTTCAAAGCCTGAAAGCAGAAAAAAATTGTGAAGATCTAAAAGGCATTATGTGCTCTTAAAGAGGAGATGAGGGAAAAAGGTATCACTGTGGATGTATCTAAACTTCTTTTTAATGAAACAAAGAGTGTATTTAATAAGAATGTATAATGAATACTCCAGTGGTTGTTAGAAGTTTTCACCATGTTGTAATAGCTAACACGATGTCAAACATTTTGCCCTTGCAAGTTTTTGCAATTTGCAATTTTCCAAACGTGAGACCTGTTGAAAGTACAAGTGATAATGGACAAACTATACCCCCTACAGTCTTCGTCCCACCAAATCTTTCTTCAATTAATGCTGCAGCAGGAGTTTTATGTAATAACATTTGCGCTTGTGAGCCATCCATACAAAGAAAAAACAATTAAAATGCCTTAAATGTTCTGCTTACTGCTGTTATTTGCTTGTGTGAATGTTGCATGTCAGCTAAATGGACCACGGAATAGATAAAGTGATTGGGTGTAGGAGAGTGCACACTAAGCTTTGTCTATCATTATTGCTGGGAGCAATCAAATTGATGCCAGCAGGACAGTAGACGCGTTGACAGCTGTAATTATGTATCTCCATGGTGATCACTTTTGGCCTGTCATGGAGGCCCATGAGTCCCCTCCCTTGCAAGCATTTAATCAGATTGGGCTGTCACTTGTCAGGTAGACGGAGTGGGCTGGGAGTTGTGCTTAGGGGGAGAGGTGAATTGAAAATGAAGGGTGGGAGATGCCTGATTGCTTCACATGGTCCATCGTGGTACCAAAGAAAGAGATTTTAATTACACTGGAGGCTTCAGAGCAATGGTTTGTGGAGCTCATATGGAGTGTCTAGTCTTTCTCTTCCTGTTTGCTTCCACTGTCATATTAAAAAATAGAAAAACTATTTTTATGTAGACACTCATGATTTGGTGTCTTAATACATATTTCTGCTACCATGAAACTAATTTCTCTCCTGAGAATGACGTGCTGCTAAGAACAAAATTAATATGGCTAAAAAGGTACAGCATTACAGGCCCATTGTGCCGCGGTGTTTGTTTTCTGCATTTTAGGTTTTAGAATTGTCAACAATTTGGCTTGAGAAAAATTAGCAGAGACTTGTAGTGTGTCACAGCAAGTTCAGCTTACGTGTATTGCTGAATATATCTGCAATTCATTTCTTCTGTGTCTCAAGTTAGCTCTGATTGCCTACCATGCCTGTGTGTCAGCTGCTCATGCTGGTGGAACTGGTGAGCATGGCTGTGTGAGAGCTTTTGCTTAGCCTTAGGGAAGAATATGATGGCTATTTTTGTGTCATGTAGTTTGTAATTTCATCAGAACATGGTGCTCATAAGTACCAAATTTTTTTATCTTTGATAATGAAGCTTAGGACAGGTGACTACAAACCAACCCCTGTAGTATGATGGTGAGCTTTGATGTTTGGTGCTCCTACACATATTCTGCTATATCTGGAGAGCTCCAACATCGCTCTCTGTCAGTATGAGCAGCAGTCTGGTATTTGACTCTTATAATGACTCTTACCAGGAAAAGAAAATTCTTAGACTCAGATACAGCAAAGAATTGAGAAATATTAGAATCTGTTTGTGTTCCTAAGTGGAATTTGATTCATTAAGAGTTCATTGCAGGACTGAGACATAGATTGTGCTTCCCCCGCCTCCCTTAAGCATTTTTCTTTCATTTTGCTGTTGTCCTAATGTAATAATACATAAGGATAGTACAACAGTAATAAAGTGTTAGGGCTGTAATATGAATGAGCTGTAGGCTACAGCAGGATCTTTAACCCTGGCCTTTCCTAAATACCTTAAATACTGAGTAAAAGAAAGGAAATACATTACACAGAAGTAAGTGCTGGAGGTCTAATAAATATTGCTATTATTTATCAAGTTCAGCACATTATAGTGAGTATCTGTTGAATTAGGGTTTCTTTTTCATCCAATATTCATTAAGTTCTGTCACACCATATAGTTTATAAAATCACCTACTGTTACCAGGCTCTGAAAATGTAAGCACCACAGGGAGAATTGAAGATAGTATAAATGTATTTCTTTTCTGCTGTCACTTTTTCAGTCATCTTGAGTTTTTTTTATGAAAATTAAACTTCTCCAGAGGACTCCAGATTTTTTTTAAAGGAAGTTATGCAGTAGTTTAAGTAGTTTATACTCACTGTAGCCTCTTCAAGATATTGTAGTTAGGGAGAAGTGTGAATTTTGGAGCGGTCATGTACATGTGTTGTATATGAACAGAAACA
The DNA here is from genome assembly GCF_009650955.1 of Corvus moneduloides. NCBI lineage: Eukaryota > Metazoa > Chordata > Aves > Passeriformes > Corvidae > Corvus > Corvus moneduloides. The sequence continues at coordinate 82,558,627 of NC_045477.1, forward strand.
TAGAGCCAGGTGGAGCATATAGTTGGTAGCCTCAGAAGTCTTAGTTAACTTTAGGGTCTGACTAACCTGCTTATTGTGAGTCTGAATTATGCACCTTTCATATGTTTTTTCTTTGTCAAAAGATGACATACATGTGTCAATACTTACATGCATTCCTATGCACATATAAAGCACCCCTGAATGCTTGTGTGCAATCACTTTACAGGTGCTACTTTGGAGACAAAAGTCACAGTATAATTCAAGTATGTGTGGAGTACATATGTCATACCTTGTCTTATGTACGTATTGATTATTACAAAAAAATATCCTGGGCAAGGGATTTATCTGGAACTGAGTAGGTAAATTAATTCTTTCTGATTTAAATGTGAGAGCATGTGCATTGACTTTATATATAGGCAGTCATTCTGTGAGGGAGGATGGTTTAGCAGTTGGAAGAAAGGAAGCTGAGAAATACACTGCATGTTTTTTCTGTAATCATGGCCTGTCTGATCTACCTTCTCATCAGTAGCTAATGTTAAATGTACCTGATGTGAGTAGTGGGGAGTCCAGTTAAGCACAGATAAAGCACATTCAGATAAGATGTGATTAAAGTGGTACAGAAGCAATACTGCCTTAACATATGAATAAATATAGAAAACATAATACATAAACATATAAATATAAATATATGAATACAAACACATGAATAAGTGAATTTCTTCTTAAAATAAATATAATGTCCTAAAAACTCATCAGACAATGTTTCTTACTGAAGAAAGTGAATACACCTGCTAGGGTATCTTTTTATGTCATTTGGATAATAAAGTCATCATCATGCCCTCATGTGGATTCTCTAGACAAGAGGTTCTACATGTGGTCCCTTGATAATTGCCTAAATTAAAATATTAAAGGCCTAACAGCCGTTGCGTTGACCTTTTTCTGCCTTGCTGCAGACAGATGAGCTGCTGTTTATTACAAAGGTTCCTTCCCAGAGGTGAAGATTTAAGTGAGATTCCAGGACCCTCTTTCCCACCCCCTTTACAATGCAGTATATCGGAGCCCTGCAGTTTCAACAGCTTTGATTAGAGTCCTCCATCCTTATGATCCCCAGAAAGCATTTATCACTCGAGTTATTTTGATTAGTTTTAAAAAAATATTTCAGATTCCAGTGCTCAAAAGCAGCAATTTAATAAATATTTATTCCCCAGAAATTGCTCATTTGAAAAGTTTTATATGGCTAACCTCATTGTTACAGTGATGAAATCAAACTGAGAGATGAAAACAAGAATCAGCAATATACAAACTAACTTGTTGGCTGGTTAACAGCAATCAGCCTCTTCAAAAGAAATTTTTGAACTTGTGTTATTTTTTTCCATGAATATTGCAGAATCAGAGCTTTAATTGGGGCTGTGTCCTTACAAAGCAAAGCCATGGAAAAAGCTGTATAAACATTAAAGACTTGGGGGAACAGCAGCAACAGAGAAAAAAAAAATGTTTAACAGTTGAGAGGGTGAGACAGAGAAGGAAAGTGTTACAGACATGAAAACCATAGGCTCAGTATCCTATGGAGCTGATAAGCAGAGCTCCAAAGTTCCTGCTGAATCCTTCCTATTCCTGCTGAAGCCCTTGGAAGGGCTGTAGCAGAACATGAGGGATGTGATTACATATAGATGCAGAAAGGGTGTGATTATAAGGGTCATCCCTCATGCCAGGTGTCAGTCAGAAAAATAATTACAACTGTATTTTATTACAGGGATTAAATCAGAATTGAATGTGTTTAGAGTTGAAGTGATTGTGTAACACAGCTGAAATTCTTAGATCAAATTTAGTGTGTTTACTGTGCATTCTAGAGAACAAAAGAGATTTCTGACTATGAACTCAAGATTGCAGTCAAGTTTCTCATAAAGGAGAGAATAATTTGCAAGTGTTTTTCCCGGTGAAGAAAAAAGCTTCCCTTCCCTCCTCCCGGATTCTCTGAAAACAAATAATTATTCTAGTCTTTCCAGAGGGAAAAATGTATGTGATAAGCTTTGTGGGGGTTATGGTTTAAGGCTGATGGGTAGATTTGATCCTCGTGTTGAAATTCTTTTTCCACTAATATATAACTATTTTTACTTATTTTTGAAGGTACGTGTTGACAGTGGTATTCAACAAGGAAGTGATATTAGCATTTATTATGATCCTATGATCTCCAAAGTGAGTTGATTATTATTTCTCAATATTCTAAAGGTATGAAGTACTGATTTTATACATAGATCTTTTAAATGAGAGAGAGCATGTTAAAGGATTGGTAAATCAGTATTTTAAAGGTGCCAGGCATAACATGCCTCAAGGGAATAAAAAAGAAGTGAAGGAAGATGTACAGTAGTGGAAATCTAGGGTTACTTCTAAATAAAATTCTTTTTACCTTTTGACACTGTAATTATTTGTCTTGCCGTTTCTAATTATTAAGAAGATTCTGATTTAAACACTAGTCTTTATTGTCTGACTTAGATGCTGCCAATCTATCTTTTTAAACATAGTCTAGCCTGGATGAAGATGTCAATAATTCTGGCTTCCAAAAAAGAAGCATTGAAAGAAATGGTTGATATTGTCTCTTAGTATTAGTTTTTATTCATAAGGAATATATTGGTAAAATTAAAATATGACATGATAGAGTTCAGTTCTCAAAAATATTATATCTTATGAGTTTGTTGGGCATTAGGAATCTGGAGAGTCAGCTTGGATATTGAGCCTCTTGTCTGATTTTCTGAGGGCTTGCTTAGATGCTTTAAGTTTTATGAAGGAAAAGTGATTGGCCTTCTTTCATTGAATGGGTTAAAAGATTTTAGCTTTTTCTTGATGTTTCAGGGAGCCTCTATAGCACAGATACAGTAATGGCCAAGAAATGGTTTTATGACTGCAGAAGTTCTACAAGCCTATTTAATTTTTAAATGCTTTTCAAATTCTAGAGACAAACATCTAATTTCTAGGTAATGTAAATACATTTTTTTTTTCTTTAGCTGATTACCTATGGTTCTAATAGAGCTGAAGCCCTGAAAAGAATGGAAGAGGCTTTGGACAACTACGTAATTCGAGGTAACTAGAGAAATTTGGATTCCTAGTGTGATAGGCTGTCATCTATTTCAAGAAAACAGCTTGAAAATGTAGTAATTAGCAAATTGAGTAAAGTTCCCACTTTTTAAGTGCAAATTAAAACAGGAAAAGCTTGTGTTAATTAAGCTGAGAAGATACATCAACTCTAAAGAGACTTCTTTTCCCCTCCATTTTTTTCTCTTGAGTATTATGAGATAAATATTTAAATAACTTTCTTAAAACTCATAGTTCTCACTGAATGGTAGCATGTAATTGATTTATTATGTTGCAGAGGGGAAAAAAAGGCTTCTGTACTGTAGGAAATTTAAGGTAATTGCCATTTTATAGGAATTTAATACATTGATTGCAATTAAATATTATCACAATGCAGTATTTGATTTTGTGTATATATATATTTCTCTTATTTTCAAGATCATTGTTTAGATTTGGGCAAATACAGATGTGGGCTATTGATCAGTATGTGTTTTAGCTCTTGCCCTCTGATTGCATAGGAGATGCAGCCATTCTTCCAGGCTTTCTAAGCAGCAGGGGTGAAGCAGCCCTGACTACTTTCACTCTAAGTTTTGGTGAGGGCAGTCATGTTTTGTGTGGGAGAAATCTTTAGGTCTTCCTCTGTGTCTTGTAGAAAATAAGGACAACTCAGGGTAAAAGAGGTAAAAAATTTCTATTAAGTTTCTGTAAAACTTGGTTTGGCCTTAATGCTGTGCTGCTGAATGGTACAGATCCCATGTCAAACTCAAAAGATTTATCTGTCGAGGGGAAAATGAACATTCCTCTACCACAGTGTACCTAGGTAGATGGTAGGATTAGCCATTGTAAATGAACTGCTAACTCTAACATGAATTTATATTGGTGCAACTTGAGCCATTAGAATATTGCAGTACAATGTGCTGATGTAAACCCCTGCTGTATAACAGCTGAGTAAATTTATATGAGTGAGAAATTTATACTGCTGTAGTTAGATTGATGTGAGGTGGGATTTGTTAGTGTTGTTTTTAATGGAGACAGGCTCTGGATTCACACTCGTATTGATAGCAAGTGATGCTAAAAGTATTTTATTTCATGAGAATATTGCAAATGTGTGTGGAGCATTGTCTTTTATTATGTGCTATAACATGGGGTGGAAACTTACCAATTGTTTGTGCTTAGGTGTTTTACACAGATGTTTATGTACCTAACAACAGTTCCACAGATTATAAATACTTGTAAACTATATGAGACCTTACACCTGAAAAGTACTAATTTATATTCTTGAGGTTTCTACAGTCTTTTTATTAGTATGCATGTATCCATCATATCTGATGTCTCTGTAGTATTTGTCTGAGAAAGCTTTTAGTCTATTAAAAACATTTAAAGAGGTAATTAGTGAACTACAGGGGGAATTTTTTTTTAAAGTACTGCAAACCACAAAATTTAATGTCCTACAGGTTTCAAAAGTAGATTAATTTCAGAACACATTTTTAGTTGCAGTGGCCAGTGGTTTCCATTTGAAAACCACCGGGATTTTTGTGTCATTTTACACAGCTGGTAGTTTCTTCTCCGTGTTTATTTAAAATGGAACGTTTGTGGATATTAAAGTATCTCTTCTCTTGCCTAGTGTGAATGATTCTTGGTAGGGTAGTTAGTAGAAACTGTCCCATCTGTAATGTTCTAAACTGCATTGACATGTGCAGAACTCCTTCTTTTTTTTTTCCTAAAGCAATTGTGTGTATTTTTGCTTTACAATGTTGGGTTCCTATGTAACAAAATATTAAACTACCTTGATCTTTTGTAAAGTGCATCACATGAAGTCTTTTCCATACTTGAGTTTTTGTTAGTAGTAAAAGATACAGAATAATTTTTTTACCTAGTTTTGGAGTTACTTGGTTTTATGCTTGAATAGTGAGCTTGTACATAACTATTTAGAGATTACCAGTCTTCCTGAATAGTGTGCTCCAGATTCCTATTTCTCAACACAGCCCCCTTGTCCCTCTGATTTCCTGGGAAGCAGCATTTATGTTTGCATTGTGTTTTAGAGACACTGTGTTTTTCCCTGTAAGTAATGAAATAACTCTTCTGAGTTACAAAGCATTTTAGGTAAGCAATACCAGCTGAAGTAAGTGTCAGTTGTAGTGATTATATACACTGTGAGAATTTTAGATTTAAAATCCCAAGGATTGCAATTTCTGTAAACAAAGATGCTTGTTCACTCACATGGGATGGGAATGGGATATAGGGTGACTGGTTAACAGGTCAAGGACCATCTAATATGTAGCTGAGGGACTGCTAATGGAGGATGGATCTTCCCCATCACTTCTGTGTCACTGGTTCAAAGCAGACAAAAGTTGGTAAGGCATTTTAGTCACTACTATTTTGATGGTTGCTCACTGACCTGTGTGAAATCAGTGGTTTTTATCCAGTTCCTAGAAGACAAATGTCTTCTTGGAGCAAATGCCACTATACAGTGTCATTCATGGCAGTCTCGGCAGAGAATCCAGGACTGAAGTAGCACAGTGACCCTTCAGGAGGTGACTCATAGGCTGGGTTGAGGCATGTTGGCAATGTGAAGGGCAAGGACTTACTCTGCTGCTCCTTGTCTGTTGGCTGTGTGAGAAAACATTCAGTTTCTACTGCTGTGGCTTTGGGATATTCACAAGTTACCCTGTTCCTTTTTAGCTCCATCCCATTTACAGGTAACAAGTCCCCAGACTATAGTCTTTATTGATTTGTTTTCTTGGACTGGATACTACCTGGCCTTGAATTCATGGTTTAGCTGTCCTTCCCAGTTAAATCTGCATGAGACAATCATGAAGGAAATTAAAATAATTAAATTTTAAAAACAGTTAATACTTGCAAAGAAAGCAGACTTAAGCAAAATTTGAGTAAATAATACCTTAAGCAACCAAGGCTCCATCATACAGTGCCTGTAATAGCAGTATCTTCATAAAAAATGTTGAATAAAGCAAATTGGGATATTTGCAACAATGCTGTGCTCTGAAAATGCCTGTTGCATTAATATTCTATTCCAGTTCAGGTTGATGACACCTTGTATGCAGTGATAACAGAAATTCTACAGTCTGTTCATTGGTAGATGCTAAAAGTGTGACTAACTCAAGACTGAGTCAAGAGAGAGTCAATGTGATCATGGGAACGTAATCTCCATCTTTTTTTCTGTGTAATACCTCTGTTGTTGTTAATGGGAGCAGATGAAAGTCTAGCATAGTGTTTCTTTGAGTTGTGGATTAGATTAAATGATCTCTTGAGGTTCTTTACAGTCTAAATTATTCTGACAGGAACTGACTCCTCTGCTGAGAACTGATCTGAATTCAAAATCTCAGCTGAGGCTCCTGAATGACAAAGGGTCTAATTAGGTAACATTTTTATCTCTGAATCTTGCAGTATAGTTCAGGAGTGATTAAAGTTAAGGGTCCAACCCAGAATTGTCTCAAGAAGAGACACTTCTTGTTTTATGTAGTTGGTTACTGGAGAATTTGTGAAGAGTGAAAAGTTCAAGATTCCAGTTAAGCACAGAGGCGCTGTTCCTCATTGGGATGAGGCATGATTTATTTCCTTTGAGCATGCACTGTTGTTAGTAGTTCATTTCTGTCTCTTATGGTACTTTTTTCAGAAACTTTTTGTTTTGTGGGGTTATTTTTTGGGGGGGAAGGGGATGTTAATTTGAGCAACAGAAACAGGGTATTGAAAGAATGCCTTTCAGTGTATCTCCTGTGTCTGTAAACATGATGTGGTATGCTTTCCTTCTTGGTTTTTCTAAAGTTTTAATACGTTTTTGTCATTTCTGGTGCTGGATAATATGTTCATTTGAAGGCATGTATAAATCCCAGTATGAAGTTTTGGAAAGTTTGTGTATGAAAGTTATTTTTATCTATTTAAATAAAAGAAATGCTTATATTTATGCAGCAAGTAGAACACATTATCAATTCACTAGAGGTCTGATTGGAGATATCTAGTGAGATAGCTCATATCCTTGAGTGCAGATTCCTGTAATTCCTGAATCCTGTAATCTTTCCTTTGACCTTTGTTTGGGTTTTTATCTTCCCTGAGCATTCAAAAGTAAAGCAATAACCTGAAATTTAAGTCTTTATACAAAGTCAACCCTTTTCTGTTGAGATCCTGCTTGCTGTGTAGAGAGAGGAATGTAGTGGACCATTTGGGAGAAAGAAAAGTGGAAAAATGAGCCTCTGAGGAAAAAAGTAAGCGGCAGATAGAGCAAGAAGGAGTAGAAATGAGGAGGAAATAAGGGACCCACCGGCTGGGGATGGGGGAATCTTCCAGCATGAGGTGAAAGAGCAAACATGAAATAGAAACCAGAAAAGTGTTAAATAACTGTAGTGAGTGTTTGAGGGGAGAAAAGAAATGTAGACATTAACTCTTGAGTGGAGACCTGCCAGAATAGTGGCAGCCGAAACTGTTGTCTTGATCTTTTTGCAAATGTAAACACACTAATTGGGGGGGGGGAAAGGAGAGCTGTACTAATGTTGTTAGAAGGCCTTGGCTTTCCAAGAATCACAAAATGAGTAAGATTGGAAGGGATCACAGTGGATCATGTGGTCCAACCTCTCTGCTCAAGCAGGATCATCCTAGAGCACGAGAAAAAACACTCATCTGTGATTTTAGTATTTTATCATCTATTTCAAATAAATTAATTTCAGGTACAAAGCTTTTCACAGTAAACTTTAATTTAGATCCGAACATCATAAGTGACTGGGTTATTTTGTTTTAACTTAAATGATACTTCTCAATGGCAGTATACATGTGAGTTTTAGACTCTCCTGTATTCTTATCCTCTGCAAATGCTCTCACTGGTATTGTGAGCAAAACAATCTTTGTGTGTAAGAAGCCTATTTGCCTGGAAAAACAGCGTATAATGTCTGTTCTTAAATGAAATGAGTTTTTGTTTTTTAAATGAGCATTTAAAAAATGCTTCAACGGGTCATACAACTTTTGCATAACAGAGGTAACAGGCTGGTAGTTCTGCAAGAGTATTTGTGTTCTCACCCATTGCAGCAGGGACCAGCAGATTCCCAAGTGTATCGATGTAGAAACCGGAACTGGAGAAGGGAAGGAAACAAACTTAGTTCAAAATCATTAGAAGGGACCATTTCAGCACGCTTAGTAGCATCAGCTTGGAGCTCAGATGCTGCTCCTGTTTGTTCTCTCCTTTTCTTAAGCCAGTCATGAGGGAGGGAGTGGGAATGGCAGCCTCTTAGTGAAATGTAGTGGCATATAGTTTAGGAAGGATTACAGGTTGCCACTGTCCTGTGGAGAAGAAAGAGGGAATGCCAATTGAAGTACAGCCTGATCAGGTAAAAGAGGAAGGCAATGTTATTGGTGCAGAAGGGGAAATTAAAGTAAGGTACTTTTTTTTTGTCAGATAAGTTTTTTGTTTGTATGGTTTTTTTCTCTCCCTTTGATTAAGGAGAAAGAACTGGGGCAGTGAAAAACAAGAAATGTAACGTGCCCAGTTGAGAAGGCACTGAAAAACAAGTGCTGTTATTTCCCTAGATATAAAGTTGTCCTAGTGTTCTATTCCCTGTCTTTAAAGTAAAAGGATATCTGAGGAGAGAGAGGATGATGGCAGAATGGCCATTTATTTTCTTTCACTTTTCTTGATGAAGCCTGCTTAGCTTTTGCTTCCAATTATTCTACAGATTCAAGCATTCATATGTGTTTGCTAACACTGTAAATAATGGTCCTCTTACTAAGAAGTTCAGAACCACATGCAATTACAAAATTTAGTTTGAGTTTGAACTTACAATTTTACAGTATGATGTTACCATATATTATGTCCTTTTACCTCCCTTCCTTTTGCCCTTTATCCTGGTGTGTGAATTCAGTGAGCTTCAGACTTTTGTATCTGAGAGAATGATTGTTTTTAGTTGGAATACATGTTCAGCTCTGAGGGTCAGTGGTGTACTGATCCCATGTGAGAATTTTATGCGGATGTTTAAAATTAAAAGCTAAAAACCCCTTTTTTTCTTGCTTTTGGGATAGGACTTAGTATGTAGATAGCCAGCTCTGAAGTGAGTTGTAGCAAAACACAAGCTTTGAAAGACAATTAAATAGTTGAATGTTGAGGGTTTCAGGGAATATTATGAAAACTTTTGGAATTACGAACATGGAGGCTTGCTGGGTAGTAATCATGGACTTGAGAAGTTCATGTGTTGAAAGTGGTGTTTTCACAGTCTGTGCAAATCCGATAATGTTCTTGTTTTAAGTGAACAGCAGAATAATCAGTGTTTCATAATACTCCGTGCAGAGGTTAGTTAATATATTTTTTATATTTTCTTTAGAGAAATAACTGAGATACCTCCTAAGCTTCATCACATTTATTCTTATTCAGCATTTAAATTGTTGGGTGATAGTTTAGCTTTGCTGGCTTGTTAAAAAGAGAAACCTCTAGTCCTGTACTCCACATGTTGGTTTTGCAGTCAGTAAGTATGCAGATAAAGTTCTTTCTGTTCCACTTAGCACCATTTGAAATTATCAGCAAGTTAAGTCTATTCAACTGCTTATCTACAGAGGGGCATGTAGGACTCCAATTAAGTTTACGTGGATAAATGCAGATTTGTGTTTGCAGGCATCAAGATGACAGAAGCTTAATACTGTAAAAAGGCTAATCAACACTGAATATGTTTAGTGTCAGTAAATATTTATAGTGAAAACATTGCCTATGATTTTGTGCCTTGGCATTCCAAGTTCTGATTTTTAATGAGTAAAAATGTGGTGTGATATCCTCTTCATAAACTTGTTATAAAATTGTTTTCTATAAAATGCATTTTATTGTTGTCTTTGGGTTTTCTTGTGAGGACAGGTTAGGAGTTAGGCTACAGTATATAAGTTAATGAAAAGTCTGGTGTACTTAGCAGAGTTTTTAAGGCCAAAAATGAAGAAGGGAAGGAGGCAAGATAGAGGCAGGCAGTATGGGGAGTAATTTCTTCTGATTATAATTTAATTTTTTTTTAATGAGGGCTTCTTCAAACAGGGGTTGCTAATAAGCTCTGGTGAACAGTGTGATTATTTAGTGTGCTCCTGTATTCATTAGGCAATAATGACAATTTAACTGGAAAATTAATGGAACCTCAGGAATATGTGTTCCATATAAAGCATATGAATATGTCATTTTTAAAAATTTCATTAGTTCTCTGTAATTTAAATGCTAGTCTGCTTTCTTTTACAAATATGTTCTGGAAAATAGTGTGTAAAAATTGAAACCTAAGAAGCATACCTTAAACTGAGCTTCTACTGATGTAAAATTGTATGAAGACAACAGCCAAGTAAAATGAAAAAAAATAGACATATGGAGAATGGTGATTATTATCTTTTATTATATTTTGACTTAGAGGAAAGGACTATAACTGTAACTGCAGTTCTGCATCAGCATTAACAATGTAAAAATCATGATGCTGAAGTGAAATTTTGTTTTCTGGAGGAGAAATAAATTGATATAGTTTAGGATTTTGCTTGTTTGTTGAAAATGTCATGGCTTGTCAGGCTAACAAATGTGATTTTCTTCCTGGCAGTCTGCAGATCTAGTCAAGAAAAAGAAAAATTCTCTGAAAACCATTGCAACATAAATACAATATACTTCAGTTTAGTGTTTAACTTTGCATGAAATAAGCACTGCTTGTTAGCCTCTGTTTGATCCTGTGAGAGAGTGAGGCTGATGTCTGGCCAGTGTTTTGGAAGCAGCAGGTAGTCAGGAGCAAGCTGCTCTAGGGGTCCATATTTCTGTAGCCTAGTAGTTACTCACACACAGATGGAGACCTTATGAACTTTGACAGAGGTCACACTAAATTGCAAATCTAAAACTTCTAGACTTCTGAAGGATTACACTGGTAATTTTTTTTAACGCCATATGATTTGGTACATCACTAAAAGTATCAACTCAGTCTTGAGAAGCAGATCAACCATGCAGTCATTGCTCACATAATGATCACAGGGACTGATAAAGATAGCCTTTCATGATACTTTAAAGGGAAACTTGTTTATTACATTTTTAATTTGTATATGTAAAAAGCATTTACATTGCTTCCCAAACACCTAGGCTTGTCTGCTCTATTGAACTTATTAAAGAAATTTTGGAGCTTAAAACATTGCAGAAGCCTCATATTTTTCAGATGCACACGAGTTAGAAATAATTAAGAATACTCATAGTATTTTTTTTGATTTTAGGTCTTTTGGGGCAGTCGGTTGAGACACCAAGCTCTGTCATCAGCCATCACCTCACCAGGGATCTTAACAGCAGTTTAGGAAAGAAAAATGTGAGATGATCTGGTTACACATTGCAGCATGTTTAAACCCTTGATTCAAAGTTGGGCAGCATTGAAAAACTCCTGTTTGTCTTGATGCTGGACTTAATAGATGAAGTCTCTGGGATATTTCGACTTACTATTCAAATTGGAAATTTTGGGGGGAAGTTTGTAGCAGACAAAGACAGACATTATTTATTTCCAAGTTATGGTAATTTAGCATAAGATTTTTAATTCTTTTGTGTAGTGGAGATGCAGTGTGACTTCCATTCGGTGTTTATGAAATCAGGGTCTGTGAATGATTATTTAGGTCGCAGGCAGCAAGGATCTTCTTTTAATCAAATGGACAAATTTCTATCATGTCATTATTGAACTGGTTGTGTCATGTGCTATTTAATGGCTCACAAACAAGTCTTTAAAACTGTGACTTCATGATTCAATGAGGCTCAGTCTGATTCTGTGTTGAAAGTGGTTTCAGTGATGGCCACACAGAGAGCTTGAAAATTCACACCAGCAGCAGACTAGTAGGGGAAAAAAGCTTTGAAAGTGTTTGAACTGGTCTGCATATAAAATAACAAGGATGTTGTTCATGCTTCTAAACTGGAAAAACACAAAAGAAAAAGGAGTGTAGAAGAATCTCCTGTAGCCACAGCAATTTGCATGGTAGTACTGCTAGTGTCTTTGCTTTGGTGGGATCCCAACAAGGGAAAAAATCCAAATAACTTAATTTACAGCTGTAATACCTGAGTTTACAATGAATTATTTTTCAATATTATTTTAAACTAGAACTATTAGGAAAAAAGTGCAAGTAATTGAATAATGTCATCTCTAATTGTGATCATATCATCACAATAACTTGTGAGTAAACATAGCTGAAGTTGAAGTACAGAATTTTGTGCTATGCAAGAGAAGTGGATGCACAGACGAATTTTTGCTATGAACTGTTTTGTGATGTGTTCTGCATTTTATACTTAATGGTGGACAGCTAAAGCCAAAGTTAATGTGACACAGCAAATGCAATGTGATTTGGAGTTACCTGTTCCTCTGACGCTGACAAAAGAATGTGAATTACTTTGCATTTCCAGAGGGGTGAGAATGTGCGCAGCTGAGGTTGGATAACCTCTTTCCTATAGCAGCTCCTCATTTATCCATACCTGGAATAAATCAACACCTGCAATGCTCCTGAACTGCATGTCTATTTCAGCTTCTCTTAAGAAGTATTAATGTTTTTGAGCCAGTGTTATCGTGTGTAGTCATATTGGCACTGAACTCTTCTGGCTAATCAGATTTGATCTCTTTCTAAAATTGAGAAGAGAATGGAGATAAAGATGGTGGCTTTCTTACCTGTAATCTTAAACTTTCCAAAGATGACCTGTATGCTATTTTCAAAAGAGAGACAGTACCTTCTTTTTGAAAATTGTTTGCAGTAAGGAGAAGATAATTTAAATGATCTAGGGAGTTTTTTCTCAAAGATTTTTTTTTTTTGCATCCTCTTTCTTCTCCTACCTCTTATAAGGACTTTCTTGTATTTAGTATTTCAGTGAAATGACTTCTAGTGACCATCATATTCAGTGCTAAACTGCAAGCACTTCTGGCAAAGTGCAGTTTAGCATTAAGTCACTAACTTAATTACATAGAAGTTATTCAACTAAAACGAAAATCATTTAGGAGATGGAGGAGACAGGCTGAGAAGTAGAATGAAAAAGAGATGAAGAAATGCAGAAAACATAAGTAGCATAATATTCAAAGAAATTAAAGGATAAAGGTGGCTCTAAAGTTTCTGTGGTAAGTTATTTTAAAATTAAGTAAATTATTTTTGTGGGCTTATGTCTAACAGGGTCACAGAGAGGTCCTAAAGAGGAGCCAGGGTATTGAATGAAAGAATTGACCAGGTGAGGTTGGATAGAGGTTCATGTGGAGGAAGCAATACATTTCTGTTTTGTAAGTTACACAGGAGTCTCTTAAGTGTTACAAATGATAAAAATGTTGTAAAATGGTATGTTAAGTGGTAAAACTGTTTACTGTATTTCTTTACTGTGATTGGGGCATAACATGGTGCATATCTTTCATTCAGGCTTCAGTGGAATTGAGCTAATATTTGTCATTTCAAGGAGATGGCTGTGGTCTTGCCTACATCTTCTAGAACTGGACCAAAAGTCTCTTGGTTGTGCTTGCTGTCCTTAACTCAACTAGGTGTTTGAATTAGGCTTGATGAGGTGAAAATTTAGATTGTTTACTTTATAATTAAACGGAGTGTTTAAAAGGGTGTGTCTTGAGGCAGGAGTGAAACAAAACTGGTAAATCTGCATTGATTACATCAGTACTGTGGTATCTAGGTTGTGAACAAGTATTTCTTCCAGAAAGAGTTCATATTTTTATAAGTCCTTTCTTACTGTAATTTGTGATTAATGTCACCTGATTTTGTATTGATTTGTTTTTTTTTTTTTGTTTTCAGGTGTGGCTCACAATATTTCTTTACTGCGAGAAGTGATCGTCCATCCACGCTTTGTTCAAGGAGACATCAGCACTAAATTCCTTCCTGAAGTCTATCCTGATGGTTTTAAAGGTTTGTTCCATTTGGAAATGTTTCTTTTTTTGAGTGGTGTTGTTTTTGATTATTGTTCCTTTATATTTTCAGACTGACATGTTCCCCAGTCTTTATTTTTTCTTCAAATATATCTGTGTATACACACAATTAGAGTTTTTAAATAATGCATTAAGTTGAAATAGCTAATTTTTTTTATCTTCAAGAAGGCAAAATACGTTATTTCTAGTGATAAAATAGTAAATTAAATACACCCAAAGTCAAGAAAAACCATTTGTAGGTGATATGAAATATGTAAAATAAACATCAATTCAGTTCTGCTGTGCTATCGTACTTCATTACAGACAGACTGTTAACTATAGTAAGATAAGATTTCTTTTTACTCAGCACTGTTGCTTCTTCAGTAAGTTGGTGTAGCACCTCTAGAATTGCCTTTTGGCACCGTTTGTTTTAACTGTAGCCTTGTCTGAGGATCTGGCATTTTATCAGAGTATTTCAGTACCCTGGTCTTAATACTCATTAGACACAGTAATGGGCATCATTTTGAAATTGTTAACTCATACACTACGTTAACATAAACACAAATTTATTTCTTTACAACATCCCAAACTACTCAATTTCAAAAATGTTTACCAATGGTTGCTGGAAAAATGTAAGGAAACAAATAGATTGGTTTCCTTTCACAAGTAACAGGTTTTGAAAGGTTGACTTCTCTCTTAGCTAATCTGCTGTAGATGCTTTCTTGGCCTGTGTGGTCAGAGATTCAGTTCTTCCATACAGGTCTCTCACCTCAGCTGGCATTCATCAGGCAGAACATCTTCCTTATTTAAAAAAAGACAGTATTTATAGTTCATCATTCATGGGTCCTTTATGAATCCCGTGGAGATTCCTTTTCCCCCATTCATCATTAATCCAATGTGGCAGAATCCTCATCCCACTTTGGAGGCAGCACTGCCAGATTGGCAGTCACTGGATATGACTGGCACCTTGCCAAATTCTAGTCTCATTAAGGAGCAGAACAGATTTTTCTTACCTCAGGACTCAGTGTGTGAGTGTGTGGATGACTATTCTCTTCACCAGAACTACTTGATATCATGATGTCATTGACAACTCTGTGTGTGATACTGTCCTACATGTGGGATTAATGCATCCTGCTTGTTCCTGGCTCCTGACTGAGACCACAGGAACAGGTGTTGGCCACCTTGAGTGGTAGTGGGCTTGTGATGCTTCAAGCTGAAAAGTTCCTTTGTTGTCTTTGCTAGGGGGTACTTAGCTAATCTTTGGGTAACTCAGCTGGCTTTCATCCAGCAGCATTGAAAATGATCAGGGTACTATGATCATCTGCTCCTGAAGCTGCTCTTGAAGGCTTGGTGCTGCTGTAGTTGGTCTTTCTCCCTTCCCTGACACTTGAATACAAAATCTCATGTCTTGTCTCTCTGATATTTCTGGGACTATTCAGTCCTTTTCCTGAGTAGATCCAGATCTCTTAACCACCATGAAATCTGCATGTTTTTACTGTTGCTGCTTTTATTGGGGTAGTTTTTTTGTAAGTTCCTGGGTTGATTTAGCTTGTGAAGGAATCTGGTGAACTTCAGTAGATGTGCAAAGTGAGTGGCAGACTGGGAATGGGGAGAGGGGAATGGAGGAAAAAGGCAAGGATGCAAGATGTTGGAATTCCAGTATCATATTGTGAGAAGGCAGCCTCACCTGGCACACAGCTGGGAACAATAAAAACATAAACCAAACAGTAGTATTATATTAACAGATTCTTAAAGATATGCTTTTGCTCTGGACACCAGAAGACACAAGAACAGATATTGTGGCAGTTCATAATCGAAACTAATGATTGGCACATGTGAAATTCCTAGACTTTGTTCCTGCTGTATGAAAAGTCTTGCTCATCTCCTTCCATGTATCAAACAAAAGCACACATTAGCCTTCTTAATGATAAATAAAGGAACATATTATGGTACTGTACTTCAGATCAAGAATACTTACTCATGAATACTGATTAAAAGCTCACCAAAGTAATTGAGAACCCTTTTAATGATGTAGTTTGCACTGGATCAAACCCTTCATGCTTTAAAAAAAATTGATTACTTGAATTTGCGGATAGCTTTTTAAGTACCCACTGAAAAATGTTTCTGCAAATCCAAGGACTCAAATGGGAACTGCTGAATGCAAGCAAGGATGGCGGGCAGATGACAGGTAGAAGCTCAGGAAGAGAAGCAAAGACAAAAATTAACTTACGTGTAATTTCTTTAATCACTTCAACTAACTTTTTAATATAAATACCCAGGGTAAACTTTGCTAGGAGAATTTGGAAATTAAGTAGCTTCATATATCTTACTATTGCTTATAGAAGATGAATAGCTGTTAAAAAAGAGCTGTGACAATCTGAAAAATCAGAGCAATGTATAGCCAACATGGATCTGGAAATACGTAGAAATGTGTGCTGTTGTTAACAGTAGGAATCCATACCAGAGGTGTTTTAAATTTGGAAAACTTAAGAAATAGAAACGTTTCAACAGAGATGTATGTAAAGTTAATGTTCAAGCACAATCCATTGTTTCTTCTGTAAACTGCACAATTGCCACTGGTGATGTACACTGATGGTAAGTAATGAATGTCAGCTGTGTTCTTTCTGGTGACTGCATGAAGCACTGGCCCATTTCTTCTGTGCATTTTTCTTCAAGTATAAATATCGAGTCTTACTTAAGAGTAAAATAAGAGATGCTTTGTTTTCCAGTCTCATTTTATGAGTTCCATTATAAATCCTTTATTAGAAGACCTTTACTCTAAGTTAAGAAAAAGTGAATTATTAAACGTATCTCAGCTACTTTTCCATTAACCTGTGTGATGCCCACTTCAAATTACATATAGAATGGGCATGTTCAGTAATTTTCATGATTAGAGTTTAACTCTTTCTCCCCATCTTTAAGTAAACATTCACTACCAGAAGAAATTTGTTCATTGCAAGTTATTTTAAAATAATAGCTGTGCCAAAAGTAACCTTGTGCAGAGTTTGATTAGTGTGGGAAAGCAGCTGCTGTCATGCCACTTTTTTGTCCATGTGAGGGATGGCTGGCTGGAATGCTGGCTGGCAGTAGGTTGTTGCTCTGAACATACATGTATGTTGTGGGAGGCGTGTAGATCTGAGGGTGGGTGCAGGAACACTGATTAGGTCAGGTGACACTAGTACACCTGTGTTAGAGTGGCCTCCAAGCACTTTGCTTGCAGAATAAAAATGTTTTTCAACCATGCAGGAGTCAGATACACCATTCTACTACAGCTTCCAAACAACCTGGGAAGCCTCTGTACTTCCTAATCTGCCTGATGAGAAAGAAGTTTACTATGTATTATCCCTATTTTATAGGCACAGAAAGTGTATCTCTATTTTCACAAAGATCCAAGAGGAGTCTTGGACAAAGAACAAATAAAGGATCTTTAGGTTAGTACCCTGTTCATGGGATTAGTCATTGCGGTTCAGACTGTCTCACAGTTAATGTTTTCCTGGTTTTTGTTTAAAATATTGAGTTTTTCTTGATGTTCCACTCTTCCTGGTTATTAAATGATGTCTCAAATCAGTCAGTCTCTTTGGGAGACACATCCTGTGCCAGTGAAAGATGGGGCATTTTCCAGGAGAATATCACAAAAGTCATCCCAAAATACATGAGGGGAAAAAAGCCAGAAAAGGAATCATTTACTTTCCCTCTTCTGGCATGTTTGCCTCATTTGAATGGAGAGGAAGAACAGAAATTCTGATGGACAGTCCTTTATGTTTTTAATGCAGAAAGGAATAAAGAGGAAGCCCTTCTCCTCTGAAATGGCATATTGGCTCCAGAGACTGTGTGTGAGGTGAAGGCCTTTAGACATGTTGTGTTTATCATAATCATGTGGGTTGGATGAAATGATTGCTTAATACTTACTAAACAATCTCTGGAATACTGTGTCCAGTTTTAACCTCCTCATACATGTAAGAAAGGTGGCAATAAGCTTGAGTAAGTCTAGTGAAGAGCCACAGGGGTGGTACTGGGGTTGGAATAGATGACCCGTAAGGAGAAGCTGGGAGAACCAGTCTTGTTTTTCCTGGGAGCGAGAAAGCTTAAAGTGGACCTAAGGACAGCCTTCTAGGACCTTGGGGGGGTTCCCAAGAACATGAAGCCAGGCTCTTTAATGAGTTGCACAGCAGCACAGCAAGAATCAGGGGTCAGAAATTGGAGATTTTAAAGGTCTCACTGCACAAATCTCTGAGCAACCTATTCTGAATTTGATGTTGCGATCGCTTGGTGGGGAGGGGTTTATTCACACTGAATAAACTAAGGAACTTTAAAGGTCCCTTCAACCTCAGTCGTGCCATGATTCTGAGCAAAGGTGTTTTTTAGGTGAATTGGGACTGCAGCTAAGACTTTTAAATTTAGGTCTGGAGGCTTTGCTATTAGTTGGAGGGGGGAATGCAGCTTCCCCTCTCACTGTTAGAAGATGGATGATGCTTGCTGCTAATTCCATTCATTTTCTCTGCATTGGAATCTAATATTAGTTTTAACTTTGTGAAGCTACTGGATTATAAAGGTTGACTTAACCGTTTGCTTTCTTCTTTCTGGCAGCTGAGGCTAAAAAACCACTTCTTAGTCTGTCACTACTTCCTTTATAATTCAGACTAGTAGAGGCTTCCTTTGTATACTATAGCATCCATCTTAGAAGTGGGCGTGAGTTCTCTGAGATACACTTCTGCACTACTCTGAATGGTTTGAGATTGCTTACGCTTATGCCTGTCTCTTACCATGACTGTTTGTGTGGAACAAAGCTGTGCTCGCCTTCACAAGAAATTAAACCATTTAATAACATTCAACTTTGTTTTGTGCCTCAACCTACTTGGTATATGTGCCATCTGTAATGGTTAACTTCAAAATCCACTAGGAAAAACTTGACCTAAAACAGAACCTAGGAATGTTATAAACTTTGCCTACATTGGTCTTGATCTGAATTATGCATTGTACTTTTTATCTTACCCATTATGCTTTTAATTTTTATTCTTCCCAATAAGAAAACAATCACTCTTCAAGTATTAAGTAACTGACTGGGGCACATAACCAGGGCTTGTTTGTTATGTTTTGTTTTTTTTCCCTGTAATTGATAGTAGGAAACACGTTTCTAGGACAAAATGCAAATGAGACTGTTATAGGAAAAATGACCTTTTATGTAATTTAATTTGAAGTTGGTTATGTAAAGTAATTGCATGAACCTTTTTGACTCAGCTTGGGGGATACTGAGATAATATTGATTTAAGCAATCATAACATCAGGGAAATGAGAGAGAAATATTTTTTTTCTTGTCTTCCTTCCGACCAGGGTTCTGCCATTTAGTAGTAATAGATGTGTGCAGTTGAGTTTTAAATAATATGAACAACACTGCTTCCACTCCTTTAGTTATGACTTAATTTTATAACCATTCTTCCTGTTCTGCATTTACCTTATGTAATTCAGCTGATAATTCAGTGATAATGCAGAAGTATATCCCAGGTTAAGCAGAGAGATTTGGCAGCTACCAGTTCCATGTTTTATTGTGGAGGTGAAATTTCTGTGTAGGCCAGGAGTCTGCAGTGATGAGAGCAGGGAAGACCAGTGGTGTAACTTCCTATATTGGGAGTTGGAGGACCTTTGCTACTTACTCATTTCACTCCCTTTCAAGGAATCACTTGGACAACTGCTCCAGAGGTAGCTTTGTTACTCTTCAAATCAATCTGTATGGTGAACGTGAAAGGCTGTGTTGTTATATCTGATGGTGAATATTAATTTATTCCTCAAGACAGCCCACTGAAATCCTGAGGAGTAGCTTCTGAAGTGAAATAATCCTTGATGGGAAACAAAAGTATTACTATCTGGAACATTTGTGTATTTCCAAAGATAGTAATGTAATTGTAACTTTGACTTCAAAGCTGTTTGGAATTCAGCTGAGCATAGCAGCAAAGCAAAAGCAGACAGCAAGGGAAGTGGGACTGGAGTTCAGCAAAGTAAGGCAGTACTGACAGCAGTCTGTCCTGTGTAATAAAGGTAAATTGCCATCCTTAGGAAGCAGCCTTTAATCAAACTTCTGAGGTAGGCCTCCAAAGTTATGCTAAGGACATTCCATGGTAGGGTTGGATTTTTATTGCCAGCGACCAAAACGTAATTTTGGTATGTTCCTGTTAACAGTTTATATTATCTCCCAGAAATCCTCCTTTGGATACTACAGCATAACTGGCTTTCTGCTTGCCACGTCTGTGACACAACTGGTGTAAATAGTGACAAATGGATAAATATTTTTTTTCATGTTCGTAGTCATGAAGCAATGAGTGTGACTCTTGATCAGTTGTTAACCTGTTTCAACTTATTGACCTTTGTTTGCTGTTTGGAGTTTGATTTTTGTTTGAAGATACGGGG
The DNA here is from genome assembly GCF_009650955.1 of Corvus moneduloides. Lineage (NCBI taxonomy): Eukaryota > Metazoa > Chordata > Aves > Passeriformes > Corvidae > Corvus > Corvus moneduloides. The sequence goes on from NC_045477.1 coordinate 82,578,921, forward strand.
AGAAAATAGTTTTTGTGGCACAGCAAGCAAAAAAGCTGTTATTTCATCCAAGATGGAGGTCATGCAATAAAACCTTTGACATGGGATCTTTCTAGTTTTACCTTGTTCCTTTATTTGAGTTGATTCTAACAGTGTGTGTTGAAGCAGGTGGGAACATGCAGTTTTGGTCACACAGTCTTGTCATGAGTGTTGGCTGGGGGACTGAAAGGCAAAGGCTTTAGGGCAGGTTCGTGATGTGCCTTTAGCTGAGACATGTAAACAAATCATCAGTTTTAGATTCAGTGTTTTGAAAAAGCAATCTCAGAGTTTCTTCACTGTGTGTAAACAACTGGAAAATTGGCACATTTCAGGTCTGGATAATTGATGTTATTGCAATGTATAATTACATAAGGCTTATATATATATATAATGTGTGTGTATATGTACAAATAGTACAGAAGTTAAGTGTTTTTTGAATTTTGTCTTGCAGTCAGTTTTTCTGGTGACTGGCAAAGGAAAAATTGAGTTTGTTTCTGAAGCCAGGTTCTCAACCTTTCAGCATTTTTATTTCTGCATGTGTTTGTTGAAGTGAAGACAGTTTCCATTTCAAGGCAGATAAAAAAAATAAACACTGAGCAAAGGAACTTGCAGTAATATTCAGCCAGAATATGTTAATGTGGACTAAATTAAAAAGAGATCGATGCAGATTTTCTGACTTTTGTTATTTTTAAATTTACATTTTTTGGCCTGAGACAACTTCTTTGTACTGTTAGCTGGACTTTATTGAATGTATTTCCATCACTGTGGCATGACTGCGTTTCTGAGGTGGACTCTAAGTAGCCTCTTTACCTAACCCTGTTTAATATGCCCAGTGGAATGATGGGATCTGTGCAGAAGACATCCTGTTTTGAAATTGTGGCTTTGTTACTGTAGAGTCTGCTCCAGTCCTTTACAGCAGCCTCCATTCTGGATTTTCTTGAGGATCTCATTAGTCTTATTTTGTGCTGCTCATAGAAATTGTCACTGGCTAGTAACCAGTACTGGGGAATGTGAATTTACATTACATAGCACTGAGATGATGGGAGGGAGATATAGAAGGGGTCTGTGTAACTGTTTGTCTGCTGCAGGACTGGAAGCAAATATGCCCCCCTGGGCAGAGTTCCTCTGGGAGACACAGCCTTCTGAAGCTCTTCCCCCATCCTTTCATGTGAAATCTGTGCTTGTTCTGGATGATTGCATTTGCTATGATATGTACACACAAAGCACTTTTTGAGAGCTGTGTTGTAACTGAGTTGAGCAAAGTCTTTCAGTCTCAACCTTTGTCTTTTAACTTTATTGTGCAATCCTCCTCCCTTGCTTGTTAGACACTCTTGCTTTCACTTGTGCAAAATCTGAAGGATAAAGTTTGCCTCTTTTCTTCATGACAATTCAGTTTTGCAGTTCTTGTCCTGTTTTATGTCAATTTTAACTTCCTCCCCCTGCCTTGTGGACCAAGTACTTTGTCCTTGTGCTCACTCTCACAGAATCATAGAGTGCTTGGGTTTCAAGGGTCTTAAAAATCACCTGGTTCCAACCTCCCTGCCATGGGCAGGGATACCTTCCACTAGACCAGATTGCTCAAGCACCATCCATCTTGGGACTTCCAGGAATGGAGCATCGACCCCTGGGCAACCTGTTTCAGTGCTGCACCACCCTCACAGTAAAGGACTTCTTCTTAACGTCTCATCTAAACCTGCCCTCTTTTAGTTTGAATCTATTCCCCCTTGTCCTTTCACTACATGCTCTTGTAAATATTCTCACTCTATCTTTCTGGCAGGCACCTTTCAGGTACTAGACAGCTGCAGTTAGGTCACCCTGAAGCCTTCTCTTTTCCAGGCTGTATTGGTTTTGCTTGGCCTGGTTTTTGGTAGTGGAGGGGCCACAGAGGTGGCTCCTATGAGAACCTCCTGGAAGTTTCCACCATGTCCGGCAGAGCCGATAGCTCTGAAGATGGACATGCTGCTGGCCAAAACTGGGCCAGTGAGAGAGGTTGGCAACATCTCTTGTGATGACATATTTAAGAAGAAAATCAAAATAAAGTCACAAGGTTTTGGATTCTAGTCAGAGAAGAAGAGGAGGTGAGAACATGTATAGGAAAACAACATGGCGACACCAAGGTCAGGGAAGAAAGAGGGGCAGGAGGTGCTCCAGGCGCCGGAGCCAAGATTCCTCTGCAGGCTGTGGTGATGACCATGGTGAAGCAGCTGTGCCCCTGCAGCCCATGGGGGGATCCATGGGGGATGCAGAGATCCACCCGCAGCCCATGCGGGAGGTGCCCGTGCCGGAGCGGGTGGACGCCTGGAAGAGGCTGTGATCCAGTGGGAGACCCCGTGGAGAGAGAGGGCCCTGCTTCCAGCCTGGAGCAGCCTGTCCTTGGAGGACTGCACCCCATGGAAAGAGCCACCCACGGTGCAGCAGTTTTGGGAGGGCTGTGTGCCCGTGGGAGGGGCTCACGCTGCAGCAGGGACGGTGGGGCTGCTGCTCCTGAGAGCGGGCCCATGCCGGGGAAGTTCATGGAGAACTGTCTCCCGTGGGAGGGACCTGCAGCCTCACAGGGGAAAACTCCTCTCCTGGGGCAGCAGAAGGAAATTATGGTGATAGACTGACTGAACCCCCATGCCCTGTCTCCCTGTGCTGTCAGTGGAAAGGAGGGAGGGGCTGGGGAGAAAACGGTGTTTTTAAGGGCTTATTTTATTTCTCATTATCCTCCTCTGATTCTGTTAGCAATAAATTCATTTTGTAACTTTAAGTTAAGCCTGTTTTGCCCTTGAAGTGTTTTTTTTCCCTTGGTCCTTATCTCAACTAATGAAGCCTTTGTTAATTTTTTCCCCTCTCCTCTGCTCAGCTGTGGCAGGGGAGGGTGAGCAAGCAACTCTTGTGGGTGCCTGGTGTCGGGCCAGTGTCAAACCATGGCACAAGCTGAACAATCCCAGTTCTCTTAGCCATTCCTCATAGGAGAGGTGCTCCATTTCTCTATTCATCTTGGTGGCCCTTCTCTGGAATCTGGCATCATTCTTGGCCACGTATTTGCCACCTTTTCATACCAAATCTGTGTTGTGTGATTTCTGACCTAAAGATGAGCAGAGCAGAGTTCTGGCACTCTGCTCTTTTAGCCTGTTGAATGGACAGTTGAATCTCTATTTAACCTTCACTATCTGGAACAAGCCCAGACTGGGAGAAAACCTGCTTGCAATCACCCCAGTTGTGTCATTTTGCCAAATATTTATCAGGTTGCCTGCCTTCAGATTATAGACTGCTTTGAGCCACTTTCTGTTTCTGAAGTGTCAAACATGACTTTGACTCCTTTAGTTGTGATCTAACGATTACACAAATGACACTAAATGACCCAGGGCTGATGAGTAGCATTATCCCTATTTATTTTTGGGGTTTATACTGTTGCGCTGTCCCTTTTGTTGGGAAAATCTGTTGCCTTGCCTCAGATAAATTACTGAGAGTGTTCTATATTTTGAATAAGTTCTAATGTACAGATGGATTCCTTACCAGCATGAGGCACAATATGTCAACTGGTGACATTTCAGTAATGAAAACAAGATGCTGCAGCATCATTCAGTTTCTTTTCTTTCAGTTGTCAAATTGTTTTTAACAGAGATACCAGTGTTAGCAGTTGGGCTGATTTGTATGAAAACATGCAATTTAAACTCTGAAACTCAGAGCGTCTGCTATGCTACGCCTCGTCTTAATTTAGAGGAAAAAATGTAGCTTTCACTTGTAAGGACTGAGCATTGTCTTTACTGGTAGTTGTTACTTTTTGTGTCTGTGTTGGTCTGTGGTATCTAATTTTTTTTTAAACTTCTTTTTGAAAACTAGGACACAAGCTGACAGATCTTGAAAGAAGAGAACTACTGGCAACAGCAGCGTCTTTGTATGTGGCTGAACAACTGAGATCACAGCGATTTCTAGGGACTCCAAGGTAAGTTCATTTATAGGAACTCAGATGTGCTGATACATTTCTTTAATGGCATCTTCTCATGCACAAGAATAACTGGTGAGAAACTGCATGGTTTCTTAATATAGTCTGTTTTTTCTAAATTCAAATGAGCTGTGGCTTACATTTCCCTACTCGCACAAGTCGTACATGATTATTTTTATTCTAACTATTAGCAAACTAATAGGCGCAAAAATGTGTTACAAGCCCGTACAGTAATTAATGCACATCAGGAGTTTCATTAATGCAAAATGTTGCTGCATTAGTAACTAACCACAAATTGAGCATCACAAATTTCCCACGTGCCCGTTTGAAGCAATCTAAGCACTTTGGTACAATATGAATATTCAGCTACAGAGCTTTAAAATATTGTGGATTTGTGAGTAATTTGCTACCTTGATGAAGAACCTTAATAGTTTAGAGTCTTAATTCTGAAAACACTTTCAGACTGTAAAGGTGGAAGGTAATTGGGGGAAGAATCAACACCTTTCTTGAAGTATGGTTTTTTGAGTGCTTTTATACCCCCACTCCCCATTTTTTTGAATAGTAGCCGCCAGTAAGCTAGGCAGTACTGTTAATTGACCAGCCATTGCAGTAGCCCATGTCAAAATGCTAATTCACTTCTTTGGCTTTTTGGAATGGTATGCTTTTTCCTCTAGGATGTCTAGATTTTCTTGTCCTCTGGCCCATCATTGTCAGTGCCATGAGACCTTCTATTACAATTAACTGAATTTGTGAAGCTTGCTTGTGTAGTTGGTGTTAGCAGTGGTTGTATACAGGGAATCCTAACTTCAGCATAACTCTCCTCGCCTCATGTTTTGTAGTATAGGTGCATATATGTTTGTATGTGAGGGAAGTCATAGTGCAAGATAGACATTATTCACATTCCATACCAGTGGTTTGACAGTGTATTCTATTACTGATTTTACAGTGGTCAGGAATAAATCAAATGTGGTTTCAAGAAGTCTTTATTTTTATTTGTACCCACAAAGATAATTAGTACCATATGGTGTTAAAAAAAAAAGAAAAAGAAAGAGACACTTAGGGCAAGCATAACAGCTTTGTAATGTATAGCATATGCAAGGCTGGGTCACTGCTTGCCTTATGCATCTATAGGGGAAAGTAAAGCACCTTTTTATTTCCTTCCAGGAGTTATATCCTTCATAGTGAATGGCATAAGGAGAAGAACAGACACTCAAAGGCCACTGTTACCTAAAAAAAAGATGAATTGGGCATAATGAGGAGGAGCCTTGATTGTAGTTTTTACTGGCCAGCATAGGAAGTTAAGTAGTCTGGTACTGCTTGAGAGAAGCAATGGATTACTTTGTACTTAGAATAAGGGTAGGAATTGTTAATTTAAGCAGTGATTATCAAACTGCTATTGCATTCCCTGCTCTGATTTGAGATTTTTTTCCTCTTCCCTGTAAAATACTCTTACTAGCTAAAAAGAAAAGGAATCCAATTTTTGAACAGTCTTTTAATGTTTTGTTCCTATTGCAAGTACTTTTTTTTAGTACTAGGTGTCTGTGTATCTTAATAGAAAAGACATATGACTATTTTAACTAAATATATAAATGAAGTAAGCATTGAGCAGTCAGACACGGTCATCCATCTCTTTTTGTGCTCTGTTAGGGAAACAAATACACTTCTGCTTTGAAAAAAATTAACTCATTTTTGGAGTGGTAACCAAACACACTCACAGGTATTCTTCTACCATGGGCAGAGAAGGCAGCGGAGTCTGGTTACATGAAAAAACACACATCTGTAAAACTAGATTAAGGCATGATTTTTTGGATTTTAAATGGTGAAGCTAAGAAAACTTTTCAGTACAGGGAAGATCACTTTCTCTTGCCATGAATGGGGTACTTATGAATCCTTCAGAAGTCAAGCCTTAGAATTTTCTCCAAGTGGTGGCTGAGTGTGGTTCTTACTGAATGTGTCTTGGTTTCAATACATATATACTGTTAGATCTACTTGCTTTAATGATAGCAAAGCTGCCTGTTTGAGGCCAAGTAAGGACAAGCTAATGCAAAAATGTATGCTGGTAAGTAACTTCTGAAGAAACTAAACCTGATAATGATACCCTTTCCCCAGAATCATACAGCTCGTTCAGAGGAAAAATTAAAGAAGCAAAAGCAGAATGAGGTTGAAGGATTTTGCAGTGTCTTGGACAGTGTTCTCCATTCCTTAGAGCAGTTAGTGGACTCAGCCCTCCCTCTAGAGGGGACTGAGCACTGTGGAGCATACGATTTACTACAGTCCCATCAAGGATTCTTCACCATGTTATTAACTTACCCAAACTGCATCTGACTTGTTTTTGAAGGTGTTCCATGTCATGGGTATTTTTTAATGGGCAGGGTTGTGGCCAGAGAAGAAGCACATCTTTATTAATAAGACTGCGCTCTGTTTGAAAAATACTCCTGAACAAAAAGTGCAGAGCAGGTACCTGTGCTACAACAAATCAAAAAGGCCAGTTGTAATTTTGAGTGGAATTTTCACTATGGCAGAACTGGGCATTTGGAATCTGTGTGAGTTTTAAATCTGTGTTGGAGGATGTGAGCGGACTAGACAGACTGCACACTCCAAAGTTGATCCGTAACATTCTCCTAATGGTTTGGACAAGTACATTGATACATTGATCACCACCTACAGAATTTCAGCTCTCTGGAACTATTTATGTTGACAGCATTTTTTTTTTTGTCTGTGTTGAAAGCAATTGAGCAATTCTTGTGCGAAAAACTACTGAAGAGTAGTATTTTGAAATCGTGTTATTTCTTCTAAGCTTGTCACAGTTGTCAAACAGACAGTTTTCTGCTAAATTTGAGTTATATGCTTATCTTTGCTTTTAATTTGTTTTCTTTTCCCTCTTGGAAGCCATATTTAGAATATGCATTCTTTTCACAACTGCAGGGGTATTTTGGGTTCCCTGTTTTCCCTGTGATTTATTCAGCCCATGATCAGGATTGTTATTCTAGTCAGTATATATACTGACTAGAAAGTACCATGCTTGGAGCTCTTCACAGAAACTCCAGCTTTCACTGTCAGGGTTACTGAGACTGTAATCAGATGAAGTGCAGCTGAGCCAGATGAAGGAATCTTGTTGCAGGCTGCTCCTCCCTTGCTCTCTCTTTCTTCCTCCTTCCCAGGTATGCAGGTGTGATTTTGTGTGTAGTTGCATTCCACTCTGGTTCTGCTAAAATGACCTATGTTAGCATAGAAACTATTTAATAATAGTTTATTTTGGATCGCTCTGTCAGAAGCTCAAGTGAAATTATTCTGGAAGAGCTACAAGAGTGGGAATGTGTGAGCTCATTAAAGGGATTCAGAGGTGGGCCTTAGCTCTGTGCCACAGATCAGACTAGTATCAGCCTCATGAGGGGGATTTCTCTATAATTGGCATTTGCTGGGATGTGACTGGAAAATGTATATTTTGCAATCCCTGGGTGACTGAATCATCAACTGTAAGGTTCTTGCTGGAACATGCTCTGATGACCAGCAAGCTGTTTCCACCTTTGGCACCCAGCTTCCTTCAGCTAGTTTCAGCCAACGTGACCTCTGTAGTGGCAGTCTTTGTTGCAGTAGGTTGTTTGGTGTTGAGGTTAATGCAGGCCATGAGCCTAGGGCTGGTTTGCCTTTCCTGTGTTCGAATACATGGTGTTATGATTTGGGTGGAGCACCCACAGGTGAGTTTCCACTGTCTGTATTGTTATATAGTGCCCCATGCCTCATCAACAGTCTCCGAGGACTAACTTGCCAGCCCTTAGCTAGAACAGCTGTTGGAGATGTAGGCATGCTCAGAGTTACAGGAATATAGGCATTTACTTTTGTGATGCAATCAAGTATTTAGATCATTTTCTCAGTGTGTTTCTTTTTTTTTTATCTGTTTTTTATTTAACCCATTTTCTTGGGAAAAATTGCATGTAGGATGGTTTGGTTTTTTGGGATTCTTTGTGGTTGTGGTGTTTTTCAAGTATTTTGAAAGATGGTTTGCTAATGAAAGTGTTTGGTATTTTGTGAGCCACATACTAATGTGAATATTTCACTGTGATATCCAGATAATAGGGGCACATATTTCCTACAGGAAAGAGCCATGGATGATTAATGGTTGTTTCATTGTTCAGCTTTTAGTTATTTTACCTAGGACTTTTCCTACTTACTCCATCGTCCACTTCTGTGAAACTGGTGCCACCCACAGCTGCTGAACAGATTTACAGCATCTAGTAAAACCCCAAGGTCTTCTAGACAGAACTTGATCTTGTTTCAAGTGGAAACATATTTTGGCTGAAGTGAATCCAGCTTATTTTATGTCTGTTTGATGTAGTTAGCCTTTGAGACCAGAAATGATGTTGTACAGTTGAATCTTCACGTTTTGGCTTCAGGCTTGTTTTCATTAGAGGGCTGGGAGGGGAATAGGAGAGTGTCTCTCCAGGTGTGGCTACATCATGCTATCTCATGGGTCTACTAATGTGATGTTTATACTTCTAAACCCAATTGCCTACAGCACTTCCTATGTGTTGCTTGTGTTGGCTGCTAAGTGTATTTTCCTAATTTTTCTATGGGTTTTACCCTTTCATCATTTATGACTTGGAAAAAAAACCAGTGAGGCTGAATGCCCATATTACCTGATACTACACACAAAAAGATGGTAACACACTGGAAAATGTTTTAAATTGCTAGCAAGAAAAAACACTAAAGGTTTTTCTTGCTTGTGTGTTTAATATAGAAGACTGGGTTGGGAGTCTTGAGTTAAACTGTTCTTGTGGGACCTTAGAGAAGTCAATTGAATTTAGCCTCAGTTTACAAAAAGACAAAGTGGCCTTAACACTTTGCTGCACTACTGAGGTTTTGTAAATATCTGTTTATCAACATGTATGAAGTATTTTGAGACCTAAAATGGATTATGCTTTCTAAGCACAAAATAATATTTTCACAGGAAGGAAAGTGTATAGTGAAAAGTTAAAATGCAAACAAGTTTTTGTCAAGTTCTGAAATAGCTGGGCTAATTTTTTGTTTTAAAATTCTGAAAATAAAGGGGTCCAGTTCAGTGAACATAACCTGACTGGTGAACTGCAAGAACAGAAATTAATTTATTTTGCTTTATATTTAACGAATTATTGTAGGTTCCTGTCTGGGTTGATTTGATACAGCTATATTGATGTTTGCCTTGCCATTTCTTGATTATAGGGCAGCAAGGGAACTGCTCAGAGAGCAGTAGAGCCCCACACGTCTCTGGCATCCTTGCTCTCACACAGACTACACCTACTACCTTGCTGGAGTCTGGGATAGAGCCAGATCTTTGCCAGCCCAGGGCTTCCCCATATGTAAGGATGGTCAACTGCCCAATAGGAGAGCTTTTTGGCTCTCTTGCACTGCTGGAGCAGTACAAAATAAGGTTATGTTACATGAATTTTAAAAAGAAGGAAGATGATGTCAGGAAAATTCACTGGAGTCATCTGAACCAGCCTCTTGGAAAGGGAAAGAGTTCTTACTCTCAGCACAGCCACAGGCACTGCTGAACTATATAAATTGTATTCTGTGAATTTAATTTTTTTTCCTAGAACTGCAGTAATAATATGAACAGTTATTGCAAGTGCAGCTAAACATGTATACTTTGCTCTGTCCTACAGATACCCTCTATATAGAGATAAACAACTTTGTTTTTGTTGGTACAGTTGACCAAGTCCAGCCTACTTGTGGCTTTCTTCATTCCTCCGCTTTGGAGTTATGCACTCGTCCTTAGCTTGTCCAAACAGCACTGTCTTATCCTTACTGTTCTGGTCCCCTGCTCAACAAGTCAAGCATTCTTCTCATGATTTACTGTTAGGCCTCTGAAAGTCTTTGATATGTTTGTGTAACTACTGCAGCTTCACACCATTATTCACTGTGTGGTTTTTTTCTTTTGCCACAGACTCGCAAGGTACTAAGACCCTGTTCTCCCTTTTTTCATGTGAAATCCTTGTTTATAATGGGCTTTTCTAGTTGTGGTAACCCTCTTGTCTCTCTAGCTGTTATCTAATGTTGTTCTTTTGACCTCTCATAAGTAATTACTGTATTTTTTTGGTTAATCTTGCTTAATAACTACAAAACCAGCTGCCCTATATAATATTCTAGATGTATTTAAAATCTGGTATTATTTACCCTTCTCAGTTGTTCAGTTGCTTATCACAGAAAGAGGATTATATGTGCTAGAAACAAACAAGTACATGCAAATATATGAAACATGCATTTTTGGCCAGTTGGGAATGAATTTCTATGGAAAATATCAAAGTTAAAATAGGATATTAAGGTAGCATTTATGACTCCACAGAGTGTATGTGTAGTATTTTTTCTTTGATTTGATTAAATGAATGCAATCAGAATTGATAACACAAGTAATATAAGGTATTGATATAGTTGTCTGAAAGCAGAGCTGTTGTTCCATATGATTCCTAAACATATATTCCAGGAACAGAGCAGTCTGTCATGGAAAATTTTCATAGCTTAGGGAAAAAGGTATTCTGGGCACTCAGGAATCCACACTTGCTCAATCTTTAGGGTTGCTTAACCATTGTGAAATCATTATGAAGATAGTAATTACTTAAAGTTTGAATCTCAGTGAACATCTCTTGGGAAGATCCCCACATCTTGCTGAGGTGATTGCTGGTGGGAAAGGCGTTCAGCAAAGTAAATAGACCTGGCTAAGTCCCTATGTTTATTTTTTATTTTCACCATGTTTTCTGGGAAAACAGCATCTGCTGTAAGAGCTTTATAGCTTCTGTAGCTACTGTTCACTTAATGCTGAAACTTGAATTTGCATAATGTAGACATGTGAATGTTTTCTATTGTGCTGCCAAATTCCTGTCCCTTTTTTAGTTGTTAATCCTGCCCTTTTCTCATCTGTGCTTTGCTTATGACCTCTTCTGCAAGATCCTCTCTTTACAAGACCTCTCTCTATTTAATTTACTTTGATCCCCTCTATAAGCCCAACGATTATTTCCTCTCATGCAGGTTTACACCTCCTAAACCTGTTCTTTAATATTTGTCTGTGTGTAAAATGTGTATGCGTGAAACCGTAGAACTAACAAGGTGTGTGCTAATTGCCATGTGCTCCCTGGTCATTTAACAGGTATTTTTAGGATATGTTTTTATCTTCATCTGGGTATTTTACCTGGAGTTTCTGAAGGCGGATATGAAGTTGTGTAGGATAATTTTATGGAAGGGCAACATTTTTCTTGACTTTTGGCGTCTCTAAGCTCAGTAAATACATGTGTAATTGCATTTGCACGAGAAGTTTTGCTGATGTTTCTTTCCTAGGATTATTAAAGATAAGCATGACCATCAGCACCTGACCTTGTGTAGTTCCTTGAGGCACTGGTTGTGTCCTGCTGTTTGTTTGTGTAGTGTATAGCTTACTCTGGATGCTGTTGCTGTAAAAATGTTGTCAACAAAATACATGGGAAGCAAGTCTCTAATTCAGTATTGTCTGCATACTTTTACATGTATGTGTCTTGATTTGTCCATTCTTTAGCATGCTTACTTCATTCATGTTCACAGAGGCTGTAGTTAAATACAAGATACTGATTGAAGGGATAGGTAATTCATTTATACCTTTGTTGTTGAGTATTACAATTTTCAACCGTTTCTTTTCCCTTTGATTCAACTGCAAAAGTGGGATGGGACACAGAATGGCCTCATTATTGTAGGAGTATTTCTCTGTTCCCTGCAATGATTCCAAAAGCTCTTGCACACTTCATCAGTATTATTGTAATTCTTTGGCTGCAGGATATTTGGCAGCTGTTGCACCCCACTGGCAAATCCTATTCAGACTTCACTTCCATTCACCATTGCCATTGGAGAATTGATTTCTCTCTCCTCTGCTCTAACCTTTCCCAATTCATTTTGGATTGTTCAATGTGAAACATTTTAATTTCATATCATACAGCCATTCAGCTCACAATCCTTTTTTAACCTGTCACCAGGGTAACAGCATAGCATGCTTGCTTTAGGCAATCAAGTTTTTATTTCACATGCTTAATGTTGCATTAAATGTTTGCATTTTGTTTAACCCTCTTAAATACTTTAAAATGTGGATATATTTTGCAGGGTAATGAAGTCTCTGATTTCAGTGTCAAGTCTTTACAGAAATTGTCTTACTTAAAATAAAAAAATAAGAAATCAGAAGATGAATACAGTAATGAGAAGATTATTAATAAAATTCCAAATGGCTGAATGAGGCAAACATCCATAGAATGGTAAAAAATATTTTTGCTCTGGTACAACCTTCCAAAGGCTTATATTATAATCTTTAGACCTATACTTTGGGATTATTTTTACCTGTAAGTGCTTGTATCAAATTAATGCAAATATAGGATTAGCCATGCAATAACATGACTTTAAGAAGTGACATGTCTGTCCTATACATGTCAACCTACTTCACAGTGGTGGCCAGATGTGTGTGGAACTGTAAGCTGAATAATAAGTAATTTTTTATACATCAAAATTAGAATTTATTGGGATGATGTAGTTGATTAAAGAAATACAGAATTTTTAAGTATCTGTTCTTCGTCTACATGCAAACCATCGTGGCATGAAAAACAGGCTATAACCATTTTACTGGAAATAAAATAATAATGAATTTGTGTTATCATAGATGATTACAAAAATAAAATGTTCATATCTGAAAAAGCATTGATTCCTTATAACTGATGCTACAGAGCAAGTCCTGCTTGTCTTGGTAAAGGAATAGGACCATCTAGGTTTGCCCTCACTTTTTTAGTTGGTATTAAAAAACTAGTCTGTAATAGATGTCCTTAAGATACCCAGTCTATAACTATAATTAGAGGTGTAGTGTTAAAGGCTTTTTATCTGTCACGATCTAGTCTCAATTATGTAGGTAAAAAAGATATGGGGAGAAGGGGTGGGAAGTATTTAATTATAAGATAAGTAAAATCTAAGAACATTGCATTGCAAATAATACCAGACTTTCTCATTTATAGTGAAATAAACCCATAATGAAAGCACTGATAATATGCATTTTAATACTTCAGACTACTAATTTTACAAACCTTCCTGTTTTCAAAATAGGTCATAATATATCTATCGTAGTTTAAAAAAACCGAATGTGGAATAATTGATTGCTATACTAGCCAATGTATGAGTTCCATGAGAAGACAGCTGTTGGTTTTAGATCAGACCCATAAAGTTGACTTTGTTAGAATTTTTCTTCCAACAGCATGTAGCTAACTATAGAAGGATAGAGATGAAGTTTCTTCTATTAATTTCCAAGCTTTCTGTCCAGTTTTCTATTTTCCCAAGTTGTGCTATAAGCTACCAAATATTATTACCCGCCTAAAGAGGTTTGGCAGTGTTTTGTTACTGAATTTTGCCAAAAGGAGCCAAGCATATGGTAACAGTTAATTTATTGGTTCTTCTAACCTCCAGGGAACTCTTTACAGAGACCATATTACCTTTTTATCTAACATATTTTAAATAAAAGAGCTGTTGACTTGAAATTTGATATGCCAGTGTAGAAGCTGAACCTTCAGTGTGGTTATGCTCAATTCCGTCTTGTTTAAGGGTAAGACTAAAAGTGCAAACATATAAGATTGAGCTAAGGCTTATTTCTTTTCAAGTTTCAGAGAGGCGGGTCTCTTCTGTATAGTTTTAGTGTGTGTGTTTAAATAAAAATACTGAAGAGACATTTTCATGAGAAAATAAGCCCTGCCTTTGTCTCAGGAGTCTTGGAGATCTCTTTCTTTGCTTTCGTTTTAAGATATTCCTGGTATGTGCATTACCAAGGAATGATAAAGAAATGAAAAATATTCTTTTCTTTTATGTGTAAAGACATACTTCTTACATGTTTCTTATATGTAAGACCGCAGGCCTATTTGTTGGTTTGTGACAATGTAGCTTTGTATAATTGTAATGGGAGAATTATTTGAGAGGTAACATTGCTAGTTGTGTTGCTGTGCACTATCTTGGAGTTGAAGCTCATCCCTGATATTTGCACAACTCAAAATCAGTCATATGCTCCCTGCGTCAGAAGTAGCCTTCTTTGTTCCACCTGAGGTACTGTATATTTTTGGTTTTGTAACTGGCTGGTATTGTGAATCTTAAAAGAAAAGCTGCATGGATATGTCACCATATTTTCAATGGGATACTTGGGATAGATGATGCCTTAAGTAAAAAATACCCTGATTTCTGTTGTTTCTTGGTAAGTAGTCAAAGACCTGGATATTTTTCCTTGGATCTGTGTTGAGACTGCTCAGATGACTTTTCCTTTTATGATTATGGATGATTCTTTAATATCTTTCACAGACCATTCTTTAGTAGTTTACTTTTCTGTGTAATTAGATGTGGTGCTTGGAGTTTGTTTTGGCTGTGGCTTCCTTTTAACATAGATCTTCAAAGCCTGTAGTGTGAGAAAGACTAGGCAGGAAAGAACAGCACAGGACCTGGGTCTTTTGAAACCAGGGATGTTTACCCATTGACTTAGAAAGGAGATGACAGGTCTTTATTGTGTCCCTCTGTGGTGCTTAGTAAAATCAGTCTTTCTGCAGTTACTAGTGAGATGATACAAATAAATTATTTGCATATTAATTCCAGATTTAAAAAAAAACCCCAACACTTAAAAAAATCTGGATTCCTAGACTTTAAGCTTCTGCCTTTACCCCAGTGTTCTGATATGTGTTTCTGGATCTCCTCTCTCTGACATGATGGTGGAAGAGATGGTGACATACCTTGGTGACACAGGAATAACTTTCTCTAGGCCCTGCTACTCATTTTTCTACCAGACACTGAAATTTAAAGCAGGCCCTCATCTGGCTGCACCTGGCTGTTAATGTCCTTAGACAACTTCACCCTGTTTCACTGAACTACTGAGAGCACTTTTCTTTAAATTCTGTGTTGCCCACCCTGCTCCCTCCCCTGCAGCAAAGCCTTTATTCTTGTTGCTTGTATCCTTAAATCACAATCATTTAAAGATTCTTACTAATATTAAGTCAACCTTATTCCTCTATTAGCTGTGGGTTTTTTCTGTTCTTTGATCTCGGACGTTGCATGTCTGCCTCTACTACAGGCTGCCTTTTCCCAAGTCTTAACACTTGTATTTAAATGAACCTTTTTGAGTAAATAGACTGAAACTCTGTTTCAGTGATTTCCAAACTCTGGTAGTCTGACAGCCATTTAAGCTTCAGTCTCCTTACCTTGGGAAGTGTAGCACCTTTCCACAGCACACTTCTCTTCAGCTTCCTTAGCTTTCAGTCTTTCATATGCGTCTTCCCAGAAGCAAGGGGTAGTGAGACCTGATAGCATTCTGCTGTTTCACATTTTAAAAAAGTTGGATTGCCATGAGAAATTCTTGTGTTCAAGGCCTGTAAAGGGTGGGGCATAACTCCTCAGAGATAAGGACTTTTGTGATTTAACCGCAGCCACCAACTATGAAGAAAATTACCTCTACTGTAGCCAAAACCAGCACACAAGGCTGGTTTGTCTCACACAGGAAGGTCCAGGAGGGCTGCAGTCATTTGCATTTTAGAAAAATTATGTTGGGTATAAACAAGGATACTGTCTCTCTGAGAGAGAACATGGATGTTGCATATGGATTCCCTCAGCAGGTGAGTGCAAAGGAAGGATTGGGGCTGAAGGCAAAGTCGTGAGAACCAATTCTGAACATCTTCTTAAGGTATCTTCTTTCAGCTGCCATACACTACTGCTGAAAGTGTATTTCAGAAATACTTTGGATCTTTCTTATGTTTGTGCAATAGTTTTACTTCACGTTTTAGCATTTCTGTTCAAAATGAGCCTGGTTTTTTTGTCAGAAAGTCTTAATGTTCTTTTTAGCATCATGTTGACCACATACAATTTGTTCGTTCATGCTTGTATATAGAACAGGAACATTCAGAGAAAAACATATGTGCATTGAGCTAATAATAAAGAGGAACAGTACCATCTATGTGTAATTATATTCATTAAATAATAATTGGATGTGTAGAAGGTAATGTTTAAAGAAAAATTTTTTTCCATAATGTTTTAAAATGTACTTATGTGGTACATGTTAATACATTATGTTATTTATGTATTTTATATTTAGGACATTTATTCTTTGTCACGTGAATTACTGAACTGCATTGATTTGTGCTAGTTGTCTGGGCAAAAGGCAAGGAAGGAGAAGGAGCTTACAGCTGAGTACACTGTAGAAGTGTAACTATGTTCTTGTACTCTTCTTAGACCTTAGTCAGTACAGCCATTTTTATGTCCCCATCCTATATTGATCACAATTATGCTAAAATAAACATTACCAATAAGAGTCATCCCACCTACACAGCCTGGCTTCTCTAATTCAACCTTAGTCAGCAGAAAGCTTAGTGGGCAAAATTTTTCTTTTAGGACTGAGAATGAGGCACTAGCTGCTACACATTTTTTTGTCCTTCACATTCAACCCTAGTTTAATAATTCTCAAATTCTTTCGTTCAGGTCTGATGTGTGTAACTTTAGCCATGTTGAAAATCCACGCACATGCTATCAAGAATCTGTCTGTCCATATATATTTCCTTTCCACAGGACTCCTGGTTTGATATATGCGTGTTGCAGTATCCCCACTGCAACACGCACATTTATTTTTCTTACTGGCTTTCTTCTCTTTAGTTGTGAGACCATAATATGAAAAAAGGCAGGTGTCCTATTAAAAGGATGAAAATACATAGAGGGCAATAGATATTTATCATCTTTTGAATATGTATCACTGTTAAATAAATAATTAGATGCCTGTGTTTCCATGGCCTAGAGTTGTAGTGCCTAAGTAATGTAAAAAAAGCAGGTAAGCAGTACCTAAAGGTAGTTCAGCCAGTGTAAGGCCTAACTCATTGTGAGAGGTACCTTTCTCTTTTCATTAGTTCAGAAGGGAAAAAGATGGTTAATATTAGGTGGTGAAAGCTCAGTGGTGTGAGTGCCGGATGTAAGCTGAAAGTGTAGTAGGTGATATATGGAAGGTAATGAGAGTCACTGGAGCTCTGCTATGTGCTATAATTGTCTAGACATGATGTATGAGTGCTTTTGGGAGATGTGCATGTTTTATATTATCTAATGTAATTTTTAATGAACTTTTGGAGGTCTTCTCCTCTGCTGTTTTTTTTCTCTTTAACTGAACAGAATTGGTGGCATTAATCTGTTTCATAGAAATCTAGTGCAGAAGAAACAGAGAACAAAGCTTTAGAATCTGTGAATATGCCACATTTCTTACATGTAGGAGGGAGGAAGTAGCTGTCACATTGCCTGTTGGAAAATGGCTTGACTACCTCTAGCCAAATGCTGTAATCACATTCACCTGTGATTTGGTAGATACATCATTGATACCTGTGTTGTCACCCAGCACTAGTTCTTGTGCATGTAGTAAAGAAGCATGTTTTTGAAAAGCCAGAAACTGTCTAGAAAAACATATAGTTCTAAATGAATCACTGTTCTTGGCCAGCTTCTATTTCTTACACTATGGCATGTAGGATGGCTAGCAAAGAAAATCTGCTCATCCTTTTGCAGGACTGTGGGTTGTCCTGAATATGCATTCTATGTATTACCTGAATTAAGTTCCTCATAGAGGAGAAACCACAGCAGAAAAATGTGATCAATATGGCTGTGTTCCAAAACCCATTTCATTGGCATGAGATAGTTAAGCTGTTGGATGGGCTCTTGGTTCTGCCACAACAAGTTTGTGGGAGATGATAAGCTCTGTGTGATGGCTGAGCTCTGACAATACTTGGGAACTCTACTAAAATCTGGTTGCAAGCATTGTGTTTTCCAAGATGCACAAAAAAAAAAGAGTGTAATTCTGTTTTAGACAATGACCTTTGGGATATTGCGTATGTAAAAAGTTTTAGAGAGACCAGGTCAAATCATGTGTCCTACAAAGTGGGGCAGAAATTCCATACTTCTCGCAATACAATCTGGGTAGTTCCAAGGGGACTGACAGATCAAAAGGGTGAGAGACCTAAATGGAACTGTAAACCACAGGAAAGACAGCATTCAATACACAGCTCTTAACAAGAAATTCGAAAAGATTTTTAGAGGTGGTGTTCTCTAAAAAGGTGTTTTCAGTTTGGCCTAAGACAGATTGGGGGTTTTATTTTGGTTAGCCAGTATAATTTCAAATTTTTCCTTAGTTTGTACACTGTGTTCCTTGTGGGCCTTGAAGAAGGCCAGTGTTCTTGCTCTCTGTGCTGTTGCCAGATTTCCTCAGAGATGGTTTTATTCTGATGTCTTTCCTTTCCCCTTGGCTGTAGTCGTTGTCTCTCACTCCTGATCTGGTGCCTCCTTTATAAGTTCAGCAGGTACTGAAAAGTTTCACTGTAATGCGTCTTGAAAACTTCTAAGAAAATACCACATTTCAGTTTGTTGTTAGTGCCTTTAATGCTGGCTGTGACTGTCTGTGGGTCAGATGTGTATCTCTGAATAAGAAAGAGGTAGGTTAATGTGTTTTTTAGGATTAATTTTGTACATTAGTGATATCTGGGGAAATGGCAATCTGTTCAAGAAGGTGGTGTTATCTAACAGGATAGAGGCAGCTCTGGAATGTCAGGCCATTATTTTTTTGAAATGGAATTTAAAAATTTGATTGTAATACATGTATTTTCTCCTCCAAAATGGCAGAATGATTTTTCCAATATGCTACACTTTTTTTTTTTTGCTTTCAGCTGGCAGGAGCTGGTAGGTATTAAACACTCGATAATATAACTTTTACTGGGGCAACTAAATAATAGGGGTTGAGCTTGAATTTAAATATTAGAGTTTTTGTGGTTTTGGGTTTTTTTTCTGAACATCTAGACTAAATACTGAACTTAGAATTTTGAGGGAATGCAATTGCAGAAATTGTCATTAGATCAAAATCTCTTCATGTGAATTAGGGATTCTTCAAGATTTAATCTAGCTGCCATTAGAGGGTGTACCAGTACAAATGTACCATTTTGTTCATGATGAGGAGCTCATACTCTGACTGTATGTATTTGACTTTTGATTAGTTCTAGTCCAGTCCTGTGAACTGAATGCCCATTTGTGACTGGAGTGTGCTGGGTGCAGTTCTGGAGCCTGGCTTTGGCCTTTCTTGCATCAGAGAGGGACCTGGTTTGCATGTCCCAAGACTGTTCTGCAGTGTGATTCAAAGCATTCTAAGTGCAGATGGTTGGGATAATTTGCTTTGAGAACTACTCCTGATCTGAGGTACAACACTGATATTCTCACAGCCACTGTATATTGTCCTGTTACTTCTGAGTTATACTCTCCAGAACTTCTGTTACAAAAGTGGGTGAATAACTGAAGTTCTGACAGAAGGGATGACAGATTAAAGCACCAAATGTGTTTTGATTCAGGTTTAAAGCCATTAGTGGCAATTGAGCTCAAGATTAGTAGGCAGATTTCACTACGGAGATGAGTACAACAAACCTAGCACAAAATCTGCCTGGATGTTTTAAAAAAAAGAGAGTATGGAAAATAGTATTATGTGTAGAAGTAAAATCGGATTATTTCCTTATCAAACTTAGAGGTAATTTTTAATCACTTCACCTCATTTTCATATTAGTAGGTTAGCATTTCCTTCTGCCTATTTTTTGTGTGGACAGCAAACCTGTAGTATTCTAAATGTAATACAAAGTGGAAAATAGCACATTATTACTGGGAACAGCCGTTCTTTGAATGGAGACGTAGGAAACCGACCGCCCTACAGGCAGCTACATCTTAATACAATCATGTTACATGAAAGGACGTAACTGCTACTGGATGATGTTAACAGAAGAGCTTTAGTCCTCCTTACTGCATTACAGTGGTTTGTTCTGAAGCTCTTTGCACATAAAAAGAAAGTGAGATAATTATTGTGAGACTATTCCTAAATATCTGCACAATAAGTTTCTTTGTTCAAGGAAATACGGGAAGGCTTGTATAGGAAAAAGCATTTGCTGTTTTCCTTTTGGTGGAGTAAATTATTATTATTAGTTTTGCCAACTGCCCAAAGTTATCTCTTAATAAAAATTAAAAAAAATGTTTCAGAAAACAACAAAGTTATGAAATTAAGTACTTTAATTGGAGGAGAAATAGCCCCAACTTTTTTTGATGACAAACAGATTTTTAGATTTTTCTCTCCATAACAATTGTCAGCATGCACAAGTCAATATTGTTGACTGATCTGATTAAAAACACCTGCTTGCAAGTGGTTCCACCTTTGGTAAATAGTTTTGCTGATTTAGGAAAGATGGTTGAAAAAACAGAGGTACAGACTTGGAAATTATACTAAAAATAAATGTATTTTCTCTGTACTTGTGAATGCTTGATTTGAGTGTTCCTTGCTTCTTATTTCACAAATGCTCGCAAATGAGACAAGTAGCAACATCTCTTATCCAGCATTAATGCTTGTGATCTTTGCTTTTTCCAACACAAACCAAATACTAAAGTTGGCCCTAACATATCATCGGAGAGGAAATCAGTTTCAGATATTTTTTACATTTATTTATTTGAAATTATCAAGGTATGCTGTCACCTGCTGAAGGACTGGGCCATCTGACCCTTTTCTGAAACTGAGAGGTCTTGGGCTCTACGTGCAGCTCCCAGAGTTACTGTGTTTTATCCAGTTTATTAAATGCAAAGTACATCGAAATTTCCTGGCATTAGGACCAAGTGCCAAAACTTTTTGTCCCAAAGAATGCATCATCAGGCTGCAAAGCTGAGTCTCCGTGAATTCTCCGAGTCTTCATGAATCTCTCATTCCTTCCTACCATCAGCAGGGCAGGGTGGTGAGTTCCCCAGTGTTTACCTGGGCCCTGGCTCTTTCTCCCGAGAGATAGGAGGTGGATGTGAACCCTCACAGGCTGAGGAAGACTGATAGCATGGATCTTTGGTTCTCTGGACATATGCTCTGCAAACAGGACTTTGTTATAGCAAGACAGGCAATATCAGCAATCCTACTTCATTTACCCAATAGATTTAAAGCTAAAAGATTCATGGAAGATTTTTCAAAAAGCTTAGAGTTGTTGATCGGCTGTGTGTTTGGAGGAAAATTTCTTGTTAAGACTGTGGAGATGGCTTTGGCAGAGGAGCCCCTAGTTCCTTCCCCCTGCCAGGCTGCTGAGGATGCTGGTGGTAAAACATTGGGTAAGGTTAGGGTGTCTCTCTTTGCAAGACCCAAGCCCTGCATGTTTAGATACCTCCAAAGTAGAAGTGGGTTAGCCAGGGTGAGCTCAGGTTGTTTGCAAGGTTATTTCTCAGTTAAATGAAGATGAAAGGGGTTGAGCCATACTCTTAGGTCTGGGCAGCTAAATTCACCCTAGATTTATAAGAACTAGCTTAACTGTTTCTTTAGCCCTCATCTGGGTTTCACTGCTGAAGGTACTGGAGGTTTTCATTGGTCACTGGATTGCAGGCTCTTATGTCAATGCAAATTGCTTGAAAAGCTTCTGCTAAGGGAACATCCAGATGTATGCTGTTGTGAATCAAAGCACAGTGTACTCCACAGCATCCTTTTAAAGCATTGCTTTTTATTTTATAGTGTACCTTCCATGTAATTTCATTTTTTCCTGTGGTCACTATTCAAATAGAGTATGTGGCTATAAAGATGTGTATTTGTTATTGATCTCAATGTGATATGTAAGAAAATGTAATGTAAAACCTTTTTGATACAACTATCGAGTAATTCTTTCAGCCTTTGTCTGATCAGCTGCCACACAGGCTAGTAGGGGTTATTATTTTGCATGACATATGAAGAACTATAATTTAGTGTAATGATGGTATATTTTCATATTCACAGTTAAAGCGGTACATGTGTATATATATGCACATATAAAGCAGGAAGAAGGAAAACCTATTTTTATGTAAAAAGGCATGTGATATGTATAGATGGACCAGTCTGAATACATGTAGAAAATGTGTGTGAATAGATATAGAAAATACTTCAAATTGCTGAATAAAATATTCCCAGATTCTTAGGTTCCTTTCACATAATTTTTGGTTCTTAAAATAATCCTGTGAAAATGCTGCTTTTATCTTTTCTGTGTGATGAATGAACTTTTATGTTGAAAGTGTTGAAAGTACTCAGATACTAAAGCTTAGGTTTGTGTTTTGTTTGGCAGTACACTTCTGTTTAGAATTCTTTTAATCTATCCATTCCCTGCTTTTATATTCATCTGATAGTTGAAGGTTCTGTGAAGGATATTTCTTTGCATGTGAACTTATTAAACAAATAATGCTCAAAAATGTGAGATTTACTTCCTTTTTTTTGGTAATTTTTTTTTTTTTTTTTGTGCATCACAAGATAGACTCTTGTTTGAGTTGTTAGATTTCTATTTGCCTTTCTTGATTTTTTTTTTGTTTTTTTTTTTTTGGAGGGGGGGGGGGAGGGCAGGGAAAATAAGAAACAATTTATATGGTAGATCTAAAGTTTCATTAAAATTGCTTATGCCCTGTCCCAGGCATTTTAAGTGGGCCATCTGTCTAAACATCTCTGCATTTTTTTCTGATCATTTCCTCGACTTATTCATGAGCCATGGGAGGGCTCCTTTGTAGTCTCCATGTAGCTGGTTCAGTCTACCCCCACTGAATACATCTATGTGCTTGCATAACATATCTTTTCACAGTGCTGGAAATTCTCTGAACTTGGTTCAGATGAATGGCCCACTTTCTGAAGGTCTTTTTTTCTCCCTCTGCAAGATTTGTATGCAGAAACTGACCTTGGTGGCTACAGAATCCAGCACATTATTCTTGATCATTTTACAGGCCACCTGCTGTGAAAGTTATGATGAAGGATTTCTTAATGATTCTTTGACCATTAACATTGTTTTAAGTCAATATTTCACTTTTATTTAACTGCTGAATAGGTAATTGCCAATTGAAAAACAGCTTTATGTAGTGTCATAAAATGTGGTTTTCAAACGCTTATAAACTTTCAAACAGGAGGACTTGTTATGATAGTTTGGGATTTCTCTGTTTACGTAAAGTATTATGCAGCAAAAATATCAGACGTGAAGAGGAATTTGTAAGTGTTTTCCCCCTCAGCATTAAAGCATGTATTTTGAATTGGAAGTAAAAAAATCTGTACTCAGTTTTCTGGGCCTTTAGGAGCTGGTGACGTCCTAGCACATTTACATCATCAGTGGTAATTGGGAGAGGTAAGTTTATTATCCACAAGCTGCAGAAAATCGTCATTTTTATTGAGTTCCTTCTATCGGATTGGTTGGTGACAATCAAAATGGCCAGGGCAAAGTTATTACTTGATTTGCTTTTGTGAGTGTCCGTTTCCTTTCATTGTTTGTTCTTGACTGGAATAGATAATAGTTTAATTAATGTTTTCCATGAGCACAGTAAGTGTGTGTCGATCTAAAGTTTTTCGCAGTTGTCTGCTTTCCTCACTGAGAGCTTGCAAGGAAACCAGGAGCTTTGGTTGCTGTGTTTAGTTCTAAAGTGTCTCCCTCTCCCATGAATGGCATTTGAGGGTAAAAGGGACGTAATACATTCTGCACAGACATCATCTCTAGTTGAACAAATGGCAGTAGAGCTTGAAAATAAATAACTAAGCAGGCAAACAGTGCTCTTTTTCTTGTTGCACTGCTTACATGTTTTTGTAATTGGTGCTCTGGAGTAAAGCCTTTATGACTTAAAGCCAGGCCATCACTCTTCATCTGTGCTCCGGTGCTTGTGATGCTTCCCCTTAGAAGGCAATTTGGAGTGGAGAGGTTCAGAACTGCCCTTTTTTGCATGGAAGGAGTTTGTAACACCCTTTTCCACCCATGTCCTGTCGTTGCGGCTGCAGTGCTGCCTTTGCTCTCTCTGTCCCTTTGTGTGTAAAGCTCCTGGCAAGGATCAGCAGCGCACAGTTCTCCGTGGCCCTGCTGCCCATTCACCTGGCACTCATCTTGCTGTGAAACTTGTGTTTCTTCTTGCAGCCAGTGATCTTTATATGCAAATGAAGTAATTTTATTCGATAATATGTAATTTGCTGAAACTGGGAGAAAAAAGAGAGGGCATGTTGAACCCTAGGAAAGACATACTGTGTGGACTCTGAATCTAGGAGGGGAAGTGCCTTCTGTTTTCTTTGTGTCTTTTATGATGGCAAAAATTACACTATTTTTATTTTCAGTGGGATTTTTTTTTCTGTGAATACAATATGTTGGATTTCATCCCATTATCCAGAACTTTAAAAGTTGTACATTTTGAGAGTAGCCAGAAGTTTGGGGAGTTTTATATGAACTAGTGTGAGCAACTTCCTGTTCATATTCAACAAACTTAGACTTTGATCCTTACTTTTGGACTTTGTAATCCTTATTTATATTGAACCTTCTCTCCCTGAAAATCCTATCAAAATGGAGTCTACTACAAGATAATTTCTCTGAACGGAATTTGATTTAATGAAGAAGTAGGATTGTCTTGAGCTAGTATAAGTATCTGTCCTGGCCAGTGTCAGTTATAGTTACAAAACCACAGGCAAAGTTGAAAAATGTTGCTGTGCAAATGAATCTAACAGTTCCAGAAGGGAGAGACAACTTGCTGTGTACTTGGTGTTAGATGCAGCTCTGGACCTTGCCCTCCTGGCCAGTGGTGTTGCAGAGAGAGGAATTATGTGACTGTTTGAAACCCAGGCAAAGCAGTGATCATAGTCATGCTTCTCAAGAGGCATGCATCCTGTTTGGAGATACACTTGACAAAGCTCAGCAAGACAGGACTGAACAAAAATAATCCCTGCTGGAGAACAAGACTGTCTTTCCTTTGATGGCCAGCAGCCAGATTCATGAGGTCACTTCCAGTCAAATGCAATATGAAGCAGGGCTATGCCAGCGAGGCTGTAAGGAGTCTCATGACACCAGTGAAGCAGATCTACTAAGCTGAGTTTGTGATGAGGTCTTAGTTCTAATATAAGAAATATGAAGTTGCTATAAACCTCTAAATCCTGTTGGTTGTTGAGTGGGGTGTCATGGAGAGCTTAACCAGGTGCTGCCTGTATACCTCCTTACTGGTGCTCTGATACCAGGAAGTGCAATGAAAACGTCTCTCAGCTTGCTGCCTGCTACCTGTGCAGGAAATTCCTCTTCCTCTTCTTCAGGAACTCCTGTGTCTGTCGTGTTTCCTATCAGCCAGTCTAAATGTTTGGTGACATACTCCAATATGAGTTGCTGAGAAATTGTGTTGCACTCAATAGACCATGGATAATTCCTCAGATTTGTTGTTTTGACAATTTTCACTATATTAAATGTGAAAGGTGACACTTGGCATCGCTAGCACAGTAACAGGTTATTTTCAATATCTGTCTTGTGAACTTTTAGGTTAGTGATAGAGGTGGGCTAAGGTGTTTGCTGAAATTTGGTGTAGGCCTTACTTGGCTTGGATCCAGGAGTAACTAAGGGTAAGTATGCATCTATTTGTGTCTGATATATTTAGCATTTCCATTTCCCCTTTTCAGGCACGTGGCAAGGCACAATTTTTGGAAGCTCCTTGCCTCATTAAGTACTTGAATTTGTACTTGCTTAAGTTTCAGGTATCTAAAAACCTAATGTTCTTAAAATAATTGTTGAAATCCTTAGCAAGTCAGTGTGTTATCCTTGGCTTGGGCAGATAATTTCTCCTCCTGTGGCCTCTGGAGACCTCACAGGTGCTTCTCCCTGTTGATTCCGCAGGAAACCTGAGCACTCTCTTTTGGGAGATGTGATTCACTGGTCACCTAAATCCTCTGGAGGATGCATGTGGCATAATGTGTTTACAAGTTTTAAGGCTCTGAAGGCTGCAATAAAATGGTGTAGTAAGTGCTATAATGTACAACAGATTAACGTTATGGCAGAAATGATCCTTAGAGGGGATGTAAAGGTGATAAACTTATTATCCCTACAGATTTCTTCCAGAAAAACCTAAATGTCTAAGAGCCAGTGTGGAAGAAAAGCTATACCAAAATAGTGTGTCTTTGTTTTAATGGAGTTTAAATTACACCTTCCTATCTTCTGTTTAGGCTATGTGGTGCTTCCTGATGGTAATATATGGTGACCATTCATTAGAAAAGTTATAGTATGCTTTTGGCTTGTTATGGCAAAGTGGAAGAGACTCGAGAAAAGTTAGAATGAGGAAAATGAAAATGAATATACATTTAAATAAAATACCTGAAAATTGCATGTTCCACTCTGAATTTCGAGGAATGGAGGCTCAGTTCTCATTCCTTTGCTCTCAGGTGTGTGCTTTTTTAAGTTGAAAAGATTTCGGTTTCCTGTGTTACTTGATAAATGGTGCATCCACAGAATGCTGCAGGAATCAGTATAATCCTGCGTATGGGCTGTGATGATACATCATTATTTTTTCAGTATGCTTGAAGGGCTCTGTGTATGAGATACTTAAAAATGTATATTATAAAGTTACTTGTATTACTTGTTTGGCTGAATCTTTTGTCTGTAATTGGCTTTTAATTAAGATTTACTGAGAATGAGATTAAAGAAATAATGATTATATTTTGCCCTTAAAAAGACTGCTCCAGTTATCACTACTGCTATTCTCCTGCCAACCCACTTTCTCATCTGCTTTTCATCCTGTTTGAGCTAATTCTGCAGCAAGTGCTGGCTGTATTCAAGGGCCTCCTGTAACTTTATCAGCATACCCAGTGTGTCAAGGCAAATCTAGAAAGAAAGTAAGAGTGTATTTTCTCCTTATATACTGTTTGACAGAAAAATGTATTTAGTATATATTTTTTTCAAGTATGCTCTCCAACTGTGTCTATAGATTAATGATACGTTATATCCTTCATGACCATCCTATGAGGCAAGCGCTTCTGGTTAACTTGGGACAAGCATGAAATCTCTGTTAAAAATTTTTTTTCTGTCTGTTTCTTTTTTAGAATTCCTATTGCTAAATCAAAGAGAAGTAGCTGGGAGCTCTCTGTGCGGCTAGGAGATGGAATTTACCCAGTTGCAGTTTCAAAGGATGGCTCATCATTTTCTGTAAGTTCTGCTCATTTTCTAAGAAATTCAGTGCATTGAGTCTATATATATATATATATATTGTCCTTGACATCTGCTAAGATTCTCCATCTTTTTGGTGACCAAGTATAGACGTGTGGTTTGTCTTTAGTAGGCATTGCTGTGAATTAGCAAGTGAGACTCTGTTAATTAAATAGTGCTAGTGTACTGAGATTTTTCTCAGGGCTCATGCCCATGGAACATTTTTGTATGTAATTGTTTAAAAAAATAGTTTCTAAATAACTTTGTTTAGTGTTTTGTTTAGAAATAACATTGTAGATATATGAGAGCAAGAAAATAAATGCGACGTTGACAAAAATCACATTACCTTAGGCTAGTGTTTAGAAAAACAAATCAAGTATCCAAGGGAATTGAATAAGTAATCATACTGGAATGGCATTATTCAACGCTCTGTGGTAGAACTGTATGTGGTCATAGTAAAATGCCAGTGTTTCAAGATGTGCTTATTCACTTCAGATGAATGTGTATAAACCATTGTTTTTTACAAATACTCTAAGGTAATTACTTAAGCATTTAATGTTGTCAGCATGGGAGGCAGAAGGACAGACCATGACAGTAGAAGAATGGTAATGCAGTGTTTGGTAATTCAGCCGGTCAGCAGAATAAAGCCAAGACACAAGCTGGTTGAAGTATTAAGAAGATAAATTCATAGGGAGAACTATTTTTATGTCTGGTAGTGGTGATTCCACAACCAAAATGAAAATTTTTTTTTTTTTAAATAGGCAGTTGACTTGTATAGTATTTGTTGACTCTCGGGCAAAAGGTTTCAAAAGAGCCTGAATAAGGCAGTTTTTCTTAGAATGGCAGTGACGCCCTACTTGTTGAATTGTTGTTTCAGAAGCAAAGGCCAAGTCTGCATAGAGTTTTTAAAATTGTACAGTACTCCTAACAGGCATCCTGTGAACTTGGATACAGTCCATTCAAACAACAGAACACCTCTGTCAGCTTTCAGCCCAGTTTAGAGCTGGGGTGGCACTGGCGTGTGTGACAGAGATAGCCCTTCCCAGGAGCAGTCATTGCCTTCACTCTTTCCATCCTTTTGTTGCAGTGTTGCTGCTGTGTGCAGCACTAGAGCTGCCTGCTGCTGTGGGGATGAGCCTGCTGGTTGCTTTGAGTGTTGCATAGGCCCTCGCTGCTGTGAGCTCAGAAATCTAATTCCCATAGTTAGACTTCCCCAAACCAGGGAGCTGTTCAGCATAGACAATTACACAAGCATACATCTGCATATGTACACACATTTTTGAGAGATTTTCTTGAGTCCAAACCTGTGTCTCCATTTAAATGGAACTGCTAACAGTTGTGATGTCTTGCAGCAGTATGAAAATTACAGCTAGTATAAACCAGTTTGACAAGGTATACAAGGAGTCTGATTTCTGATCCTCCAGTAACAAATGTGAAAGTTCCTTCTCATGTCCTTGTGTCCCTGCAGTAAATTACTGCTGTTACTGCTAGGCAAGGAGGCAGGAGCACCCCTCAGTGTCACAGAAGGAGTGCCTAAGCACTAGGGAGAATTAGGGGTGCCAGGTAGAGACTGAGTGCCTAAAAGCCAGGACTAGAGGATTTGTGACAACAGCTTTTGCATTTTGTTTCCACCCTAACCATGCCATGTATTAACCATGTATTCCTGGGGAGATATAATTCCTTATTTATATGTATCTGGAAAATACCTGGTGAAATAAATCACATTAGGTGGATTTCAGGAGAAGTCTGTTTCACTTAAACCTTATACCTATGAAGATAAAAGTGTAAGTTATAAGATGATGTGAAGATGATGTGAAGATATAAGATGTAAGTTTTATAGTGTATTAAAACTTGCACCTGAGCTTGGGTATGTAAAAAGCAGGTAACTCTTTCTTAATAGCAGGATTGTTTAGAGTTAACACTTATTTTTATTGTTACTGGATAAATAGCAGAGCACGTGTTATTCTTCATCAGTAATTTTCCTGGTGGTCTCCTGTGATTGTGCTGGAGACAAGAGTGTATATAGTAAATATAGCACCGTCAAAAATCTGAATTATTGTTCAAAACTTTACAATAGAAAACCAACTGCCTTAAAACTTCAAAGAAGAGAAGTCAAGACTAGGAATGAGAAGTCTTGTTTCTGATCAGGAGGTATAACATACCATCAGGAAAAAAAAGGGAAATTCAAAGCTTGCTTTATTAACTTTGCTGTCAGAAACACAAGCCTCACTTTTTGAACTTCTGCATTTACTTTTTGCTATTAAGTTGGTGTAACATGGGCTCCTGCCTTTGTGGCTTGTGTCCCCTCGTGGCTTGTGACAAAGATAGCTGAATCTGTGGTGCAGTCGATAGCCCAGTGGGAGGGCCACCTTCGCATTCCCCTTCAGAAGTTTACTTGTGCTGCAAACTGTGCTTTGCAGCAGCAGCATTTGCATCCTGATTTACTGTTTACCACAGGGACTCTTCCAGCAGTGACTCCTTTCTTTTTTTCTGTAACTCTTCTACTCTCACCAGCCGAAACCTCCCCACCTCACAGTGTGCAGTGCTTTGTGCTCTGTGCAGGTAGTGGGAGCAGCAGGCTTCTCCATGGTTCCCGCTGTTTCAAGCGGATCATTCGTCAGCATTTCGTTCTGTGGGTCATCTGTGGTTTTCTTCGTTTATCATGAGATTCTTAATGAATTGTGCAGTGTTAACTGCTCTTTGCTGCTCTTTATTTTTCAGAATTTTGAGGTTTGTAACCATCTGTTTTTAACTACTTTATTTGTAACAGAGGTCCTTGATGGGGGCTGGCTTTAGGCCACTTTAGCAGCCTTGCTTCCCAAAACGGAATGATTCAAAGGATAAGTGGTCAAGTGTGAGCGATGCTGTTTGCCTGAAGCACTGCAAACAAAAATACTAATTTTTATGATTCCAGTAGAGGTTAAAAACTTTTGTGAATCCTAATTTGATATATTTTCTTTTAAAATAGAAGCAACTTGGTTTTTATTCTGAAGCCAGCAACAGATGTGCTAATACTTAAGTTAGTATAAAATTATTGTACTATAATTTTCTGTACCAGACAGTTGTTTCTGGTGATACCCTATCAACATAGCAAATGCTTTGCAATTAAGAGATTCCTATGACCTGACTTGAGAATTAAAATTTAGCAACTTTGATGGGACCTGCTTGCTCGTGTACAAAGAACTTGCCAACTAAATTAATGTAAATGTCATTTACTCTTTTTTCTTTGTTCTGTATATTAATTGCCAGAAGAATCTTTAAACTAACTGCTTGTCATATATACCACTTAGATTTTTAGAGGACAGATGGTCAGATTCTGAGCTTTGATTAGTGTTCTTCTTATGCTTAAAATTTTTTCTCTTGTCAATTGAATTAAAGAAGATCACTGCTAAAATAGAATTTGAAGGAAGAATACCTTCCTTTACATGTGACTAATGCAAAACAGCAACAAGCAGCCCAGAAGCATCCCACCACCAAACTCTGGAATCTTTTGTTTAGTTCTATTACAAACAGGAATCTTTCACATCTTGCCATTTTCAGTTGCCAGTCTGGCTATCAAATGGGTTTATTTTATGATTTCATTGATACAAAGACTTGATTGAGTTTTGCTCTTGAAGGTTGGAGTCTGTTCTTCCTTGACAGAACTCGACTGTTCTGCAGGATTACTGAAGGGTGGGAAAGACAAAATCAAATGGGAACCTATATATATTGAGGAAACCTGGTTAGCTGTGTGGTTTCCCTGCAGCATATGAATATGACCCTTCAAAACCAGATGTCAGCCACCAAGGATGGTCTAGTTCCATGTGATGGAGGCATTGTTCATTCATAGGATGGTTTGAGTTGGAAGGGACCTTAAAGGTCATTTAGTTCCAACATTCCTTCCAACCTAATTTTAGTTCAATGAGGAATTTTTAACAGTATTCTATGGAATAAGCTTAATTATTGAAAACCTTTTTGCCATAATCTGTTTTCTGATTACTTGCTACAGTATAGGAGTACTGTCTTGAGAATTCTTTATTGATGATTTGCATGATTTCTCTGCAAGTAACTGGTATTTTCCCTTTTCATGTTTGGAAACAGTCCTTTCTGTTAGGGTTCTTCATCTCTGTAGTAAATACATACCTTCCCAGACCACTTAGCCTCATCTTCTCATCAGTTTACTTGCCAAAGAATTTCCAGATGTTTTCAGTTACAAAGTAGCTTCTTATCATTGAAGTTGTTTATTTATTTTTTTTTTTTAAAGCATAAGGTGAAATAGTTCAGAAGTTACTTTGGGCAAATGGAAATTCGATATATTTCCAGAGGGACCTGTATAGGTCAAATGCTGAATAAGAGGAGTACAGAAAGCTAAATTCCTTAATTCAGGTTGTTACTCGAATGGTCTACCATTTTCACAAAACATTGGATCACTTCCTAAATCCAAAGTTAAGAATAGATAAATGTAGTACAGACATGAAATCTCTATAAAAATTTTTGAAGATTGTTCAGTCCAGTGAGAAATGAATGTTTTTAATAATTTTTAGGAAAAAACCCCAGTGTTTTTCCCCTATGTTTTTCTTGAGAAGTAGAGAATTTATTAGATACCTGTGTGGGTGAAAAATCAGCCTATGTACCTCTTAACATTTCCAAGAGAAAACGTAGTGTAAAGTACAAAATGCCAGCATAAAAATAAAATCTAAGGCATTGCTGTCATCGTTATTTGAATACATCCTATATGATCAATATAGAGTGGGTGCATGTGAATGCTTTACTTTAGTTAGTGAATTCATGTTTATCTAATTATGGTTAAGCTTTGACTTCAAATTCAAATATAATAAGCATTTAATTTGGAGAACTTTGGTGTATTCATTTGCTGTAGATTTCATGACTGAGGGGTAAGTCGATTTGAAATTACGTCAGGAAATACTTTCATTGTATTGTAAATTCTCTTTTGGAGGGAGGAAAAAATGCTTAGGAAAAGATACCACCCAAAAATCAAATGGAAGTATGCAAAGCATCAAGTGTAACAAGGAATAGTATAACGGGAAATCAGAGCAATGATACAGAAAGTTGCTGTAATCAAGCTTAGTTCACATGTGGTTCCTTAAACACAAATGTGAAGGGAGTGGGATAGTAATTCAGTGCATATTAAGTTCTGTCTTTCCAGTAGTCCATGTAGAAGAATAACATTCCCTAACTCTATCACTATAAAATTAATAACCTTGTTAAGAGAATCAATAAAATACCAGAATTATTATTACTAGTATTCTACATTTCTGGTATGCTTCAGGCACATAATAACTAATTGGTCATATGAAAGAAATATGAGTGCTGTATTAATAGGGATGAAAAGCAAATACCTGCAGGAATTAAAACAAAAAGAGGGGCAGCCAGTTGAAATACAAATTAACATATATCCCTAGAAACAGCAGGTGAAGACTTTCTGCTTAGCTACTTCTAAGTATATAATGTTACATATATTATATATTTGAAATAAAATATAATGTTGTTCCCTTGTCCAATATTAGTTTGAATGAAAGGGAAGTGCATGTGTAAGGGCACAAGTGGGTGGGGCAAGATCAGTTAGACAATCCTTTCAGCTGTAAGCAGAAAACTTTTCCTGCCTTTTTCCCCATGGTTTGCATTTTACTTGCAGCATGGCACACAGACTCTTCATTGCAGTACACATACAGTTGTGCAAACAAAACTCTGTTACAGAGTTCTATAGCTTGTATATGTATAGAAACTATTGTTGTAAAGGTTGTATACCTACTTTCAGTCTCTTAATTCAGGTTGAAATCTGGAGCATTTTCTGTTTGTAAGACCTGTGTATTCTGTATAATGTCACTTTAATGCAGTATGCATAATCTAGTGCTGTGGTGAGAGCAAAGCCCCCAGCTTCCATGCTTGCAATGCACTGGCTGTAGTAGCAGTGCTCCTGCTTGTTGACAGACTGTGGCTTTACAGATCCTGCATTCCTTTTTCTATAGTGACAGATTTGCTCTAAGTGTAGAGGTTGCTCCATCCTATCCTGATGGGGTGGGGACATGTGCTCCTGAGAGGTAAGCACTGTGCACTTGAATCTTTCAATCTGAGGAGAGCACCGATCCCTGAGTTTTGACTCTGTGTGCAACTGCTTTAATTGCTACATTTCTGTGACTGCTGATTATGTTTTTTAATGAAAGTGGCCTTGGCCCTCAGTATCTTGTTGTGAATTCAGTGTTTCTGGCATGCATTTCCATTGCACTCTGCTGCATTGAATGTCTCAGAAAGTTTAAGTGCTGGGATTCCTTACATGAGATAGAGGTAAATACTGAGTGTCCTCATGTAATATTTGTATGTGCTTGTATTAGGTGTGCTTTTGTACTAAGCCAAAAGAGAAGCAGAATGTGTCTGGATTGTACAGTTTTTTTAAATACCATGCCAGTTTAGCAGTAAGTATGTGATGGTACATACTTTCTTTGTAAAGACAGATTGCTGGCCTGTGTTTGTATGTCTCAGATTAGTTTGGTCATGCAGTACTCCATGCACATATAGACAAAATACCTACAAAGTTGGGAATTAAAAATGACATGAAAAATAATGTATTCACTATGTAGCTTTAAATATGCTCTTCCCTCTATGTCACGGCAGTGTAATAGCTTGTTTATAGAAGTTTTTGGAGATTTTTAGTTCTGCTACAAAACTCATAGTAACACATGGTCTGGCATTGGTATGTAGCCTACAAGACATTTTTAAAAACAAAATGCAATGAAAGGTCTGAAATGCTAAAATGCAAAATATTTTAAAAGCAGGCATGGTCAGTTTGGATGTTTTTTGTCTTTTCCTTGTGTTAGAGTCAGACTTCACTGCTTTAAAATATATTTCTTAGTAGGAAGAGGAGTTAGGTTTTTACAATGATTAATTCTAAATTACCTAATGAAGAGTTTTACCCACACAGGTGGCTTCATACCACATTCCTGTGGTATGAAAATAGAGACTATATTCTGCCATGGGCAATGATCCAATGGTTCCAAGAATTCCAGTGAACAGTAAACTGAAATACAAATTAAAGCTCTGTAACAATACAGAGCAATAACATAGCATTTTCCTACTCCAGAAAGTCGTGTTTCTGGCATACAGCATTTAATGTGTCCTGTCACCCTTCAGTCTTCCTGTGGTCTTTTGGTGTAGGACTGAAAACATGGGTGTTGCTTCACTTAATTTGTGTGCCGTGCACACTTGACATCCTGCACCACAATATTCATATAATGATTTTCTAATTTCTAAAAGCAGTGCTTACATGAACATTACTTGGATGCTTTTCTTTCCACTGATTTCTCATCCAAGAAAACTGGAAAGAAAATACCAAACCAACTCCTTCCGGTGCCCAGAGACACCTCCAACAACATCCCAACCCCTCTTCCCAAATTTTGTAGAATGAATAGATTAAAAAATGTTGTGAGCTCCTCCTGCTGGTTCAGCAGAAACAATAGTTGCATTTAAAAAAATGCTAATGTAGTGTTAAGAGCCTGGCTTATTGCCACAAAAGCCATAGTTAACTCTGCAGCTCCTGGATGCTGCTTCATCTTTAATTCTGTTCTCTGAGCAAATTTCAGCACATTTAATATTCAGTATAAGACTCTATTTTGGGATCTCTTGATGCTTTGGCATAAGGAGGAACTATAAGGTCGTTGCTGTTTTGAGTTGCTTTCTTAGCTCTAAATTTCTTTGCTGCTTTTTTCCCCTCTTTAATTTTTAAGTAAACCAGACTATTAACATTACTTAAATGTAGCTTTTATGGCTTATGAAAAATATTGCTCCTGTAGTGGATAGATGTGCGTCAGCTGTGACTAAATGTTTTGATGTAGTCTTCTCAAAAGATAGACTAGAAGAGCTTTCCTTTGAAATACGTGAAGCAGTTTTAGACACAGCTTCTCAGATGGATCTAATTAGTCTTTCATATAGACTGGATGTCCGTTTGTTGCAGCTGAATTCTCATTTCATTCACCCATAACTAGAAACACCTCGCTTCAAATGTGTTTCTTCAAAGAAAGAAGGGTTTAGGGTTCCGTGTTTTACTGCTTTTTGATGTTGGTTTCCCTTTAACTGAGAAGACCTTATGTTTATACAACTGTTATTATTAAGAAAACATAGCTTTGTTCATGAGAGTTCATTCAGTGTCCATGTTGGCTGTTGGTGGCAGTTGGGGATCTGTGGAATACATCTTGCCACACAAGACTAGTGGGACAGCTGTATGGCTGGCTATTAAGCTCATTGTAACAAAGATTTGAATGCAAGCAGGATATTCTAATAAAACCGTGGAACTTGGTTTGTGGGTGGATGAAAATTAAGACTAGACTACGAATGATCGGGCCCTTCAATGGATAGCAGTCCTATTTGTTATTTATACACAGTAGTCACCCAAGAGACATTGTGCTCTGTTGCCTGTTTAGGATGTGTTTACATGGCGCAGTTCACTGCAGCACAAAGGAGCCTGTGCTGACTAACCTAGTTTGGGCAGTGCTGCATTAATGCTGCTGTACTTCTCCTAGTTGGAATAACTTGTTTAGAGCTGGCATGTGGAGCTCTGTGTAACAGTGCCTTGTGCTGTGTTGTGAAACTTCTACAATCAAGAATGTCATCAAAGGTGTAGTAGGAAGTGTCTGATCAGTGTTAAACATTCAGAGTGTGATACTTGGATGCAGCTATGGTTGATCTTTAAGGAAAATGAGTGGAAGGAAGGCAAGATAACAGATGCTCTGCCCATGTCTATCCCCCACTGGCTGCTTTGTGGTCATGTCGTCATTTAGACTAAGTGGAGTTTGCAGGAATAGGCTGGTAGTGCTGGCTTTACTTCTCTGCTTTCCAGGAGAATAGCTGAGCCGGTTTTGCCACTGGACATTGCTATTATCTTCCCTGTGAAAGGAAGGGCAGTCCAGCCCTACTGCCTCAGATGGTGGCACCTAGGACACGTTGATAAGAGATGTAGTGGTCTGCAAGCAGTCTCTCATTAGTGGAACTGGCTGGTCTGCAGGGCTGTCCTGTGGGTCCCTGTTACTTGTGCACATCAGTAACTCCTTTTGTGTCTGCTGGGAAACTTTTTCTGCAGTACCTCTTCCTGCCCCGTGCCTCACCCAGTCATTTCCTCCATTTGCCTCTCACCATGTCACCCCCATTCTGTCCACGGTGGCTTCGCAGTCCCCATTTGTCCTGCCAGAAAGCAGGACTGGGTCTGCTGTGTATTCACTCACAGGTTGGCCAGTCCAGCTGCTGGGTGAAAACCAAATTGCTCTTATCTGTCCAAGAGCTGAATGGAAGCACTCATTTTGTCCACTGTGCAGCTTTTCATTTTCATAAAACTTTAAAGGGATTTTAATATGTCTGGTTAATACTTACCAGTCAGTGGGTTCAGAAGTTGAGTATGTGGTGAGAATTTAGAGGAGGGACATGCAAATAATAAATGTGCATTTTGTTAGCATCTTTCTCCTTTTGAGATCAGGCTAAAGGTACTATTTCTGAAAGGGTTAAGAAAGAAAACAAGGCTGTTTGGAATGCAGGAAGAGGGAAATTATTTTAAATTATTAACAATGAATTGCATCTCTGTCTGTGGCTTATAAAGAATAGAAAAAGGAATCAGATTTAAGTAGTCATAATCTACTGCCAGTATTTCATGTTCCAGAAAAAATCTATGTATCTCAAGGACATACAATAAATTGAAATCAACTGGAAACCAAAATAGACCTATAACTCCATAGTTATAGAATTATTTCAAGTCATGCTGTATGTACCAGTGTGGTGGATTGACCTTGGCTGGACATGAGATATTCACCAAGCTGCCCTATCACTCCCCCTCTGCAGCTGCACAGGACAGAGAGAATAAGATGGAAAACAACTCGTAGGTTGAGATAAGGCAGTTAACTAAAACAAAAGCAAAAGATTGCACACATGCAAACAAAGGAAAAGACAAAATTTTATTCTCTGCTTCCCATCAGCAAGTGATATCTAGCTACTTCCGGGGAAGACTCTGTTCCTAAAAGGTGTCATGCATTCAAAAGCTGTATCTGCTGCCTGTTTACGTCTTTTT
This sequence comes from Corvus moneduloides, assembly GCF_009650955.1. Lineage (NCBI taxonomy): Eukaryota > Metazoa > Chordata > Aves > Passeriformes > Corvidae > Corvus > Corvus moneduloides. The sequence continues at coordinate 82,615,846 of NC_045477.1, forward strand.
CCTCACTGCTACTAATGTGTCATTTTTCAAGTCCTGCCTCTTTTGAGTTTGTTCTGGTTTCATTCTTCTGATTAGTCCTAGTTTCCATTCCTCAATTGTCTTGCCTGGTTCATGCTCATTGGCTGGCTAGTGTGAGTCTCCCCTTTGGACTTCCACATCAATCAGCAATTAGTCTTGGTTCTCTTCTATAGAACCTTCTCCTACATAGCTGTGTGCTGCTCCACAGGCATACAGACTTTCATCCATGTATTGGTCCTTATTTTCTTTTTCCAGGGCCTCAGCATTGGTTTTGCTTATCCCATTTCTTCTACCATACAATCTGTCTGGTAGTTCTGTTTCCAAGATCACTTTCTCACTCTTTAGGTAGTTTTCTCTTTACTCTCATCCTGTACTTCTAGCTCCTTCTTCCTGAACAATCAGTGCATGCTTCCCTCTCTTCCATTCTCTGAGATAGGTTTCATGTGTTTCTGTTAACCACTTCCATTTCCTTCCTCCATTTTTAGCCTTCTTTCCCAGTGAGTTCCCCCCTGCCCCCTTTACTGCTTGCTCCAAATTTTCCTCTCCATCTTTTCTGCACCTCCCTCCCTGACACATCTGATCTTTGTCCCAGCCTGCTTTCTCCAGTTATGGGGCTCTCAGTGTCCAGTTTTTGTTGCTTGTGGGTTGTTTATGCCGCTTCTTCTTCCTTTGCTGCTCAGCCCTAGCAGGAGTAAGCATTGAAACTCCAGAAGTGATAGTCTTATTAGTTTTATGCTTGACCTGGTATTCTACAATCCAAACCCGCAATTTCAGTGGGAGGCTGTGTTCCTCCCTGGGCCGGTATATGTTAAATACAAGGAAGAATCTTCTGGAACTGCGGCTGTGAAGTGTGGTGACCTACAGATATAGATAGGATTTGCCTTTTGAAATGCATAGAACTTGCCCAAAGTTATGCAGTTTGTAGGAGAATGGTAGAGGTGCATTCCAACTGTTTCACTTCCCAGGCAGATTTTCAAGCCTCTGTTCTAATCATAAAGGAGATGTTTCAGCCTTTCATAGAAAAGTCAATAAAATTTAGTAATCTGGCCAAAAAGGTACTCTTGTTCTGTGTCAGAAATAGCTGCATATTTCTCTCTGAAATTTGCCCTCTCTGAAATCACTGTTCAGCCTAAATAGAGTCCATCTGAGTTATAAGAAACTGAAAATGCAGTGTGATGATGGGAGGAGTTGGACAACCTTGGTACTAAGGCTCTTCCCTTCCCCCTCATGTTGTAGCCGTGTCCCAGCCCCATGCCTTTTGGCAGGCTCTTCCTCTGCTTCTCCCATGCTCCTGTCTTCATTCCAATCTTGTCTTTCTGTTGTGGCTGCCCTCTTGTTTCCACCACCTAACCTCTATCAGCTGTTTCCTTTATTGCTGTAATCGCTGTGTATTTTCACACAGTGACCTCTTTGTCACTGTTGGAGCAGCCCAGCTGTTTGATGGCAACAGACTAGTTTGCATGCACAGTTTTATCCTGTTTTAATTTAGTATTTTCTTCTAGCCGATAGGGGAGGAGGGAAATCATACACCTTTTTATCAAGCCAAACCGGCATCTTGATTTTTATGATGGTGAGGTTTGCATACTGTTAATTTATAACAAACATAATTTTGAATAACTTAGCTTCTTTTGTGTTGCTGCCTGTTCTGAGCTTCCCCTCCCCCTCCCAAAGACACGTGCTCCTGCCCATGTGCTCTGAGCTCCTTTGTTCCAAGCGCGGGCAAAGCCAAATGTAACTCAGACTCTTCAGCAGTGGCTGATTGGCCGCTCACCCCGGGTCCGCCCCCAGTCCGCCCCTTTCCCCTTCTCCCAATAAAAGATGGTCGAGGGGAGGCTCTGTCCTCTCTCTCAGCTCAGCTATCTTCCTGTGAGCATCTCTTGTCGTCTGTCTCATTTGAAAGCTTCTAACTGCAGGGAATTGAGCGAGCAGGGAGCTCTATTTCTCCCTCTTTGCTTCTGCTGATGGTATTTGCTTTGCAGCTGATACAGGTACCGATTTTAGAGCTACTAAAGTGCTAGATTGCCCGTGCTACCTCTCAAGGCTGCTCGAGGCTTTCTAAGGCATTGAAATACAAGCGCTAGCCGGTATAAAGCTGAAAAGATACCTTCCACACTTTTGTATTAGTTTTATCATCTAAACTGACGAAGGAAAGGTACATTGGTGGCAAATCATCACAATAAAAACACAGAATGGTCTGGGTTGGAAAGGGCCTTTAATGATCTAGTTACACACACAGAGACTCACCCCTGCCATGGGCAAGGACACCTTCCACTAGATCAAGTTGCTCAAAGCCCCATCCAGTCTGGCTTTGAATATTTAATATGCAGTAAGCAAGAATGAAGACTGATTTTGTTGTCTAAAGATAAACAGCAATAAATGAACAGAAGGATAGAGGTAGACAGATATATAATATATCCAAATGTCAGAAAACTGGAAACCTGGGCTTCCTTTAAGAGTTAAACAGACCAAGAACAAAACCAGCTGGAATAAGATAGCATCAACTTTCAAGATAAAAAAGAAATAGATCCTCTTCTTTACACAGCTGATGGATTTTTCCTCTCCTTGGCAAAGGAAAACTTGCAAAAGTAGGTGAGTTAATAGGAGCAGAGGGGAAAGCGACAAGGGATGGTCACTGTCAGTCACAATCAATCTCTCAGTCTACACAGCTGAAGTCTGCGGTGAGATCAAGTCATATTGGCCCCTTATGTGTGCTACATCTGCAGTCCAAAGTGAACCATTGGTGATTTAGAATTGCTCAGGCTGACTGTGCAGAGTACGAATCTTCATTACTTCTTTTATTGTAGTTTATTTAATAAATCCCAATTCACGAGATGCGGTTGTGCTTTGTAAAAATGTGCTTGAAAAAAACCAAAGTGCCATATGGTTGTAAGAATGAATGCTTTTAGGAGTATTACAGAGTGGGATCTTTTGAACCTGTTGAACAATTCACATTCCCAACAGAAACTGGTTCAATAGCTATGGGTGTGTCCCAGAAAATTCAACATTAGTAATGCTTTCCAGAATAGGTGGGAAATTGTTTTGAAAATGGCAGTGGGAAGTATGTTCAATGTTGCACAAAGCTTATTTTTCAGTCATTTGGGACTATTAATCTGCTTTCCTATATCTGTCTGGCTCTTTCTGTGGATATTCTTCAGATGGAATTTTTTAATGGTCTCCATTAGTTTATGATTTTAGCAAGTGTACTTCTGGTACAGATAGCTGGAGTGATTAACAGATGAAATGACTTCAGAGTATAAATTCTCATTTGGTCTTTGAGGTTATATTTCATCTCTGTTGTATGCCTTCCTAATTACCAGCATATTTCAATACTTAAAGTTAGAATTTTAAAGCATGTATTATTCAACTTCTCTAGATCAGAATTAAAAACAACATGGGCTGACATGTTGTATTATTTCTTCAAAATTTGATAATGCATTTTCTTTCTCATTTAAGCTTAATTATCTTCTAAAAATATTAAAGCAAGAATTTTTTTAAGCCACATGGTGAAGTGTGGTGTATTTTTCAATTAAATTATTTTTGCTTGGATTGTCTTGGGTTGTTATTTTCTTTTCTTGTTAAAACAACACTATCCTGTGTTGTATTTTCAGTGGAACATAGCAGTTCATCTCTGAACCTGCATCAGTGTGTCTTGTCATTGGTGGCAGCACTGAAGAAGGCTCAGTGCAAATTTTGCAATTTTGTCTTATCCTCAAGAAATGTCTGAAGACTAAATAAAAAGCACAGGCAACTGTTGTAACAATATGATTTAGATACAGCTTTGTGACTTCAGATAATCTCAGAGTATATCTTCACTGTGTTGAATTTTTTTCCTTGTGAAGTAATGGCATTAAAACCCAATCTGTGCAAAGCACGTAGAAGATTAATTAACACTGGGAAGAAAAGAGATGTCTGAGCCTTTCACCTGTAGATACCCTTTATCTCCAGCTGAGTGTGCCAGCCTTTAATGCTATTTGTCATCTTCCCCAACAGGTATCTTGATATTTTTTTCCACACTGGCTTTTATACTTTGAATGACTCCTGTAATGCCAATACCATGTATTAGAATATTATCCTCCCACACAAAAGCCTTTAAATATTTTTTTGGCTTAAAAAAAAAAAAAAAAGACTCATTAATTTAACTGGCGTATACTTCCTTTTAGAAACAATTAATTTAAGGCAGCATTGACAAAGATAAGATGTCTATTCCCAATTTAAGGATGTTGTATATACAGATTTAAGGCCTGTCTGTTACGATGATTTTTATGTAACTGTTTTTCACAAAGAGGGTGTTCATTATTTTCTGCTAAATCAAGCACACACAAGGAGAGTTCTACATACTGCTTTGTTGTGGTTTTATGGTGCACCCTCCAGGGTGGCCTTTACCTATGCAAGGAGCCATCTTGGCTTGTGCTGTTGGATTGGAAGGAATGAAATGGGTTATGTAGACAGGGACTCCTTTAATGAATGGTGTCCTTATGTGGTGATCATTCGGGCAGAATGGACCTGTCTGGCTGCTTCTAAATGTGAAGTCATTTAATTTTTTTTAATGGTAAAGCTACTATATGATTTGCCATACAGGAGTGGTGGGATCATTCTCTTAGTGCTTATATTTTACATTGATGCTTCTTTTGTTATATCTACATGAATATTCACACTTTTATCTTTACATTTTGGGTATATGTGTTTAAGTGCATACTACTTATATAAATGTGTGCATTATATTTAATGATATTTTAGCACATTATTGAAAAAGTATAGCATTATTAAGATACTTACTTACAGTATCTTAAATCTCTCAATCAGGGAGAACTGATTTTTTGGTATTCTTTTATTTATTTTTTCCCTGGTTGCACCTTTTGGCCTTCCTTAAGGAAATATATTTTGTCTGAGCAATCTCTTGGGTTTAGATAACCTTGAACTTAAGTGCTGTGGGAATCCTGCCCTGAGCTGCATGCTGTCCTTTAACTTCTGTGGAAACCTTATCATAAGCACAGTCTGCTTCTTCTCCTTGTTCCAGTGTAAGGCATCTGTATTTAAAATAGTAGGCATAATCTCCATTTTGATTGCATGCATCCAAGACAAAAAATAGTTGTGGTTGCAGTATATCTTACTTTAAAAAAGTGATTTTTGCAAGTCTCAAGATGGGATAAGACAAAACAGATTTTATTTTTCTGGGTTTGAAGTTTTTGTTTTTGTTTTGTTTCATTTGTAAATTTAATAGTAATACAGTTTTATTAGATCATTCTGCATTATGTTGCATGACAGAGGAAATGGGGCTTTTACAGATGTGAGCTATTGACAGTTTAGGTATCAGATCTAACACAACAAAATGGCTTATTAGGATCATGGAAAGCTCTAAAATTCTTGTGCCGTTACTGGATCTTCATGGTACATGCAACTTTATAATGTTGTCAGTTTTAATGGAAATAGGTGATCAATGGTTTTAATTGAGGGAGAAAGTATTTAAATTTTATTTTAATTGGTTGTTAGTTGGTGATAGGTAGAAGGATTCTAATGATACCAAAGTGTCTCCTCACTGAGGAACTGCTGGTTATCTGGCACTGGTTACTTCATGGATGAGAAGCATATTTGTCTTATGGGAAAGGCCTGCCCAAAGTTTCTCTCCACAGAAATGAACTGTTCTTTTTTCACCCAAAACACTTCAATATGCAAGGTCTTGTAGGAACTATGCAATTCCATATGGAAAATGGACAATGTCTACTTTAGTTACAGTATACCTGCGTTACCATTTTTTTTTTCAGTTCTGCCTGGATTCCTAAGTGACAATGGAAAAGTCAATTATAATATTTTAAATTGCTTGTAGTGGGTATATGTGGTTGTTTTGGTGCCAAAGATGAGCAACATCCTCATGTCTGAAGGAGCTCATCTGGTGGCCGCCTGTCTGATGTCAGCATCCACACGTCTGTGTGTGTATTTAAGCAAAGACCCCATTGAGTGTGAAGAGCACATCCCACTTGACACCCCATGCTCTGGTCTGTTTTGAGTCCAGCAAGGCAGAAGAAATAGGCTGTCAGAGTAAGTGTAACTTGGAAAGTTCTCCCTTTTCTCTTCCACCTTTCTTAGTAGTGAGTTTATTGCAGTTTCTTTTCAGCATCTAGGGCTGAAATCATAGTGAATGTGTAATGAGAGCTGCCAGCTTTTTATGTTAGAGAAGTAGGCAGCCCTATGAAGAAGACATGGTGTAAGCTGGTTCAGAAAGGCCACTTTATCTGGTTTGGATTGAAGGATACCACACTGTCATTATCGAGTCTCGGAAACATTTCTTGTGGTAAAGTAAGCTCTTAACATGATCAAATTCTGGCAACAACTTGTAAGACCTTCAAATATTTTCTCCTGAAACTACCACTATGGTTTTGTGATTGCCTAAACTTAAAGTGAAACAAACTTATCATACCATTACACATCTGTTGTTCCAAATCTCAATTCAACCATGTTTGGCTGCACTGGTCCTACAGTGAACAACATACAGATTTCAGTGAACAACATACAGATTTTATTTTTAGGGCTGTTATAAAGCAGGAAGCACTGCAGGAGAAAAGAAAAAGCATCAGTAAGTAGGTGTGGAATTAGACCTATTTGGAATCACATAAAAGGATTGATTAATTCCATATAGTCCACATTTCCTCACATATCAAAGTCATGGCAACAGATAAAATAAAAGCAGGTAAACCAGTGTTCTTATTGATATGACTCCATCTTGACATTATCTTAATCCACTACTAGGTTAACTAGATGTGTAAAGTACTTCCAACCTCTCTTTCCTGTCTACTTGAGCTGCTTTTATTCAGTATTTCTCTGCTTCTGAAGACATGAGGTTCCTTTCTACATAACATAATGGTAAAGAGGATTTTGTTATTTTGAGCTTTATTAATTGAATTGATGCCTTCAGCAAGAGTACAGATGCAGAATGTGTCTCTTTACTGAAAGTATATTCAATTTTTATCACTTTTAGGACAGTTCTGCTGTCTTTTGTCTGGAAATAAAATGGGTGAAGATGAAAAAATTGGCACATATTTGATATGAAATGTGATACTAATGTATCTATATTATGGGGTTTTTTTCCTAAGTAGCAAGTAGTGTAATGGCTTGATACCTTGAAAGAATTGGAGAATTTGAAAAGAGAGATCCCTCCTTTGTTTACATTATCTGACTGTGCTGAGGAAAAATACATAGGAAATTTTCGTTGTGAGGTGGTTGGAATTTTTTCTGTCAGAGAATATCAGTGCCCAGGGCCTCACTCTTAATGGCATCAGAGCTAATTCAACCTGAACAATCCTGAGCTCATGGGTGGGAAGATAGTAGATTTCTGTAAAAAGATGTGCAAAGCTACAAAATAATCAAATGTTGCACGTACTTAACAAACAGAAGACCTGTAAACTTAGTGCAATAACTGGCATTTTCTTGGACAGAAAATTCACCAAGCTCCAGGTATTTTGAGAGTTTCTTTTCACTAGTTCTGAATATTAATTTTTCCCAGTCCTACTTGCCATTGCTATCATTAGACATCACCTTTGTTGTGGTTATAACAAGGAAACTCCCCACAGTGAAGATCAATGCACAGTCAGGTAATTACAGTTTATATCTATGTTAACAAACTTTGATTATTTTGTAGTCAACTGGTGCTGTAACACAAAATAGAAGTCTTCCACAACTTTAAAAAAAAAAAGAAATCTCATATTTTAAGCTATTTTTGTGGAAAATGTAGACATCATTCATTGTGGGGAGCAGGAGTTAGCAGTAAACCCAAATGATGGGTGCTCTAGCTTATGGAGTCTATTATTTTAGAATGAACTCGTCTGAATTCAGTTTTCCTAGAAAGATTATTCAGGAATGCACCAAAATTTTTCAAGACTGCTGAGAAAATAAATGCATGAAATATACCTGATTTTCTTCATTGTGTCGTCTTTATGTCGTTATAAAAATTCAGTGTTAGGATTTTAGCATTTCATTATGCATTTAGGGCTTTGACAGCTGGTCTTGTTGTTTGTTCTAGGTATTTTGACCTTTCCTAGACACTTCACCTGTGAACTGTCAGAGGTGTCTGTGCATGTCAGACTTCATAGCTGGCAGTCATGAGTATGATTGCTTTGAAAATTGGATAGATAGATAGATAGACAGGTTTTGTTTCCTGGATCATTTTAAGAGCAAAAGAAATAGGCTTTTTTTGTCAAGTTCAGTTGTCTGTGCTGAAGAATTTTTACTGTTTCCTAAGTATCTCTGAGCTTACTGATTAAGTTGTCTGCTCTACCGTCTATTGACTAGAAAGACAACTGACATCATTTTAGTTTACCCATTAAAGTTACTATTTCTCCAGTCCTTCACCAAAGCTTTCCTATTAGGATGCCTGCAAAACACTGAACCAGACATTAAGCAGCAACCATGCTGTGGCCAATTTTATGTTAGCAAATGGTGCCATTGCCAAGTCCTTTGTCAGGCAGACATGAAGTGTTCATTTTATGGGGAGAGGTGATGTGTATGGCTAAGGGCAAAGGCTTTGTTTTCATGAAAATAACTCTTGCAGGTAAAAGAGAAGGAAGGAGACCTAAACCCTGTGTTTTGGATATGTTTCCCTTATAGAAGTATTTTTCATTTTTCCTTAAAGAAGGAGTGTTTGACTGTCCCTAGCCAGTAGTTGGGGCAGAAGGAGGTTGGTGTATCTTAGTTCTCTAAATTTGTCTGGTATTGCCTTACCATTGTCTTAGCTGACCATGTGATGGTGAACATGACAAATGACTCACTGTGCAAACCAAAGAACCAGCGTAGCTCTTCTGTAGAAGAAATCAGTTGTTCCAACAAGAGTTGTTCATACAGCTCTGTTGTACTCGGATGGTATGTCGATCTTTGATTCCTGGGGGGCCTTCATCAAAATCCAGGATTAACCTTCAGTGTATCTGAGTTTCCAGTATCATGCCTGGGCTGGAGTGCTGGAATCCCTTTCCTACCTGTTGCTGTAGACAAACAGTGGCTTGGCTGTTCCTGTACAAGCCTCCTTTAGACTAACAAACACTACTAGCATTGAGTTCAGCGTGAGAGCCAGCAGCCACTCATCCATCTGCCAGTTTTGTGTAGTGGGAAGTGATTAAAGCCTTTCTTTTGTTGAAGCTTTACTGGTGCAGTTAGGAATACCAGATTCTTGAGGCCAGAGCCTTGAATGCCTTAGGAGGAATGTGTTGCAGGATGGCCATGGGGCTGCAAGGCTGGAAGAAAGGGAGCCTTGGCCCTGGCTTCTAGTTCTGGGACTGCTCAGAGATTTTACCCAGTGACTGGTTTTGATACAAATGAGTAAACACAAAATTTAGCCTAAGTTTTATGGTCTTGCAATAAGTACAGTATGCTAAGTAAAATAATTTTTGAGTGGTTTATACACTTGGGTACTGCTATTAATCTATGAACACGAAACTTACACTTGTTCAGCATTAAATTTTAAGAGTTGCCTGAACTAAATGCCATTTTTTCCCCTTAAAAATTGAATATAGCATCTATTTAAAATATAACTTATGGTTTATATCAGCTAAAATCAGCTGTTCCACTTCTTGAAGTCTTTCCAGTTCTAAAAAGACCATCCTTTCTGTAGGGGAATGAATAATGTAGGTTAGCTTGTTTCTGTGAGCATTTATTACAGCCACGCAGAGCAGTTCCTGGAGAGGTTTTCTATTTCTTATTTAGCAGCAGTGAAAATTGCAATTATTCTGTTTACTTGGCTTGCCACTATGGCAAAGAGTAGCTCTTTGGACTGTGAAGAGGAAATGTTTGTTTTCTCTGGCTGCTCCTTGCATATGCTGCTCCAATTATAATTAAATATGAATATTTACTGATAAAATGGGGCATTTTTCAGGTTCGGTTAAATTGATTTTTTAAAATCCAAGATATAGGCAAAGGCAACCCATCTTGTGTTTTGTATAATGCTATTCATTATACAGAACTGATAGACAATGTAGCGAATCAATAAAATATCACCGTACATGTCAGATGAACATTAGGGCTGTAAATTCTTCATCAGGAAGAATCTGTAGGGGAAAAGAGGAAATAAAAAGCTAGATCAAAAGCGATGTGGGGAATTAATGTGGAGAAGATGAAAGGGAAGGAAACGAACAATAGGGTTGATGTAAGTGGAGGATTAGGTAAAGCAGAAGCAATCATTTTTTATGGAACAGATGAAAATAAATTGAGAATAATTGTTATGGGAGGTGCAAGTGGCGGCAAGTTGAAAATGACGTGTGTTTAATGGCCTTATGAAAACTAGGGCTTGCTCGTGAATTGTGCCTGTCGTTCATTTCCAAGGAGTAGCTTTCTAATGGTTCTTGTACTATGGTGTGCTGTTCCATCAGAGGCATTCACACAAGCTTATTGGATTCTTTTGAAAGTTAAAATACCATGCTAGCATCATTCAACATTGTTTAGCTCCAGATAACAATTTTATTTAAAATATTTGAAGTCAGGCAAAGCCTCCATTCACATCTGCTGACTCTGTACCCACAACGCTAGGTTAACTGGCTTGTTTAAAGGAGCGTTTACAGACACAGTTCATTACTTGGTTTTGCAACTTAACTCTGAAAGTTCCTAGAATACAAGATAAACTGAAATTATTATTAGGGCGAAATTTTATTTGTTTGTAAGCACACTAAGTGTTGTTAATAATGTTCTAGGAATAAGGAAAGCCTATTTTCCAAACCTGTGCATTAGGTTGATGTGCAGTTCTGTTATGAGGAGTACTTTGAGAATAATCAGGACCTGGTGTTATTGTGTTCCCTGGCTGTCCTCTGCTGTATCCCACTCCATGCAGAAGGTAAAGGAGCCAGATCCCTGGCTCTCAGATGTCTGGGTCATTCCATTCTCTCACAGAGCAGCAGTAGTGCTGTAAACTATCAGTGTCTTTGTGCTTGGGAAAGACCATGGAGGAAAATCGGAAGGGACAGTGCTACCTTCTTTCTTGAGTCTTTTTCCCACAACTAGTAGGGGAAGCCCTGAGTAGGGGGTGGAGGAGGCATTTGTTCTTAAGGGAAATTTGTTGCTCATTGGTTTAAGAGATTCTTTCTGGAGAATCCTAATTTTTCCCCCATAATTCTGCCTTACTACTCACATCAGTCAAGAACTATGATGATTACACCGGTAGGAGATTTTGAAACTTGTTATTCCTGACTGTCCTCTGTTTGCCAAAGTTCATCTGTAAGTCAAAGCACTGGACATGGTGGTGCCGGAGGGAAGTCAGTGTGATGGCGTGGTATTATGTACTTCTGTCACTAGTAATTTGGAGGCTGTCTCTTTCAATGTTTTGCTGTTTTTCATAGCAGTATATTCAAGCCCGCCTTCAGTCCTTGTTGCTCTGCCTGTGCTGTTCTCGATTCCTCACCACCTTTTGAATAATGAGGCCTTGAATTATAGACAAATGATGGTACCAAGCTCTTTATAGCCCTCTCCCTACCACTTATGATCTGTTTGATTTTTCTCATGTGTGAAGTTAGCTCTGTTAAGATGATTTTCTCAGTAGGGCCTCTGTATAGACAGGGACTATGATTCCCCTGCTCTGAAATTGTGTCCCTTGCCTTTTTGACCTTGTTATACAGACACTATATCATTGAATCCAAAATTAATTTTTCATTTGCTGGTGTGTTCTTTTAATGTTACTGAACATTTTCCCCAAAGTTTGTTACTTGCTTTTGGAATTATTTTAAAAAAGGTTGATCAGCTTTTAAACACTTTTTGTCTTGTACGTCATTTTTTTCATTTTGCCTGCTATTTGCACTGTATTATATTTCCTGCTGATATACTTGCATATTACCTTTCAAGCTATTAAAAAATATTAGGGAGGTCTTAACCTTTTCGCTTTGTTTCATTGACCATTTCCTAAATTTTCAGTTTCCAGCTACATTGATTCTCTGGATTTTAGGTGCAGCCTTCTGAAGGCCTGGATCTCAAAAAATGCCTTGTGCAGTTATATTTTCTCTTATTTTCTGGGTTAAAGCTTGGATGGAGCAAAATCTTTAATGTGGTCTTTTCAGTCTCTCTGGTGCTTCCAACTACTTGCTGTTATAATGTCAAAGTTAAATCTTGTTTCTTAGTGAGAATGAGTTTCACACTTCTCGAAATAAATTTAAGATGGGCTGCTTGCTCCCCCATATCCTATCGTTGGAGGTAAACTGCAATTGCTTCTATACTGTGTCTGTATACTGTCTTTGTGGAGTATAAGGTGAGTCATTTGGACTGGCTTATCCCCTTAAAAGCAGGGATGCTCCTGGCAGAGTTTAATGTGAATAAGGGAGCAAAATTAGTTCAGAATCATTGTGCTCCTTGCATTGAGCTCTTCTCCAGTCTCCTAAGAGAAAGAGGAATTTCTCTTACGGAGATTTTCTTGTTCTTTCATCCCCGAATGGAGCATCTCTGTATTCTCATGCAAGGACCATTTAAAATGACTGGTATAGTGGAGTCTAGACGAGTGTACAAGGGTCCTCATCTCTTACATAGGATGCTTTCTGCAATGTGTGTTAGAGCCCAGACAGATTTACTGGGCTCAGGAATCATTCAAAAGTGCGGAGAGAAAGTGGAAAAATGTTGGGATTTCTAGGACTTCAAATACGAAAGCATTAGGATCCACAGATAAACTTCCCACATTTTCTTATCTCACTGATGTTTTTACAGCTACACTGGAGAAGATGAAATGATGGCTGCTAGAATGAAAGATTCTGTCTTGTCTTCCAAGTTTTTAGAAAAAGTTGATAGAAAATTGGGTTAAATATTAATGGAGTTTCTGAAACATCTCAAAATGTTTAGAGATAGCACCATAGTACAATTCTGTGAAAGATAAGCCTTTTGTGACAAAACCTTCAAAAAAGAAGTCCCATGGGAATACATTTCCCATGGTATTTAAACCAGCATAGGCAACTGTAGTGTCAGGATGCCCCTTCTGTTGCTGCCTGAGAAGCAGAGCTCATGATTGTTGGGTATTTTCTGTCCATTTTCTTCCAATCTGACATCTAATTGGTATCTAATTCATATCTCCATAATATCAGTGTTGTAGTAAATAGGCAGCTTAATGTGTGGTGATTGCATGTTTTATTTAGGGCAGTGTAAAACTTACTCTGCTCTTTTTGACAGCTGTTTAAAAGATGTGTATTTTTTATTTGTCCAAAGTCTGAATATTTATAGGTGATTAAAATAAAGAGGTTGTTTAGCAGGTGCTGACTGCAATTTTGTAGCTGCAGTATCATAATCACTTCATGAGGTTTCTCTGTTGAGGAAATTGTCTTTGTTTAATGCTAAAGGATGTAGGTAATCTGTCTCTAATGCCAAATTATTTCAGGGTGTGCACTTCACTTTTTCCCCTACATTTACGTAGATCGGAAAACTGAATGTTCCAAACAACTTGTGGAACAGTTTCCATATCAACTTTTATGTACTAAAAATGTAATTAAAATTGTTCAACCTAAAACATGAAAAAGAACTCAAATTTAATTTATATGGATTTTTAAAAGAAAATATTGTTTCTTATTTAACTGTTTTTGTTAGCATGGTGAATTTGAATTTATCCCGGTAAAAGTCAGTGGCAAGCCACTGTCACCTATTTAAATGTAAGTAGCTGGAACCATGAGGAAATACTGAATTTGAAGAGGTATCTATTCACACACAGTGCTTTTATGCCTTTTGAGTGAATTCATGGTAATCAGGTTGTTAACATAAACAATGCCATCCCATTAACTTCTAAGGTAAATAGCATTAGATGCAAACATCTTTTTTACATTGCTACATGACTTGATTTGTTCTGCATATGGAAACACTTTAAAACTTTTTTGCATTTCCTCTTTTGTGTAAGTGGCTTATGACTCTTGTGATATCTCATCTTTTACCTGCTGTGTCAGCTTTGCATCCTTATCCCCTGTGCACTGGCCTGTGTTCTTCCCTTTCCTATTTATCACTGACACATCTGGAGTGGTGACATTCTTATTCCCTTTTCTGGGTTTATTTTAAAGCTAGAGGAGGCGTTTCTAAAGAGGGAATATGCTTACTACTACTAATTCCTTACAGTTCTTTATTTTCCCTGCAAGATGACTGGTGTGTTTCGATAAAAATGAGTATTTTTGTCTTGGCTCTGGTCAAATATGCCCAAGAGAGATGATTCAAGTGTGTAGTTGGGGAGCAGGAAATGATGGAAGGCATTTGGTAAGGATTTCATGATGCTATTACTTCTGACCAGCTTCTGAAAAGTTATCAGATAAAGCACTTGCTTTGGTTTTAAAGCCATTGAGCTTTGAAAGTAACCAAACAATGGGAATAGATTTATAGCTATTTTTATTGCATCTAGACTCTTCTTCCTCAATGCTTATTTTTATTTCTAAAATGAAAGTCTGCTTATATCTCCTGGCTCAAAGAGACGGTCTCCTACAAACACTTTTTCTTATACTTGAGAAACATTACAGCTAGTCTGTTAAAATTTTATTGTTTACCTTAATCCAAATGTTTGGTAGAGCGTACAGAAGTGATCTTTTTGGCTGTTTGATCATAGGACATTGCAGATGAGATAAAAGAGATTTGGCTTTTGAAAGAATCAGGTTCGATTCTATGATATGCTTACTGTTCTGAGCCATCTGGGGCAATTTGGGGAAGATATGCAACAGCAGATATTTTGCATGTGAAGCTTTTAGTTGAAGTGGTGAATAACCTTGGACTGGGTATATCCAAAGCACTGGTGTTGACCTATATCCTGTTGTGACAGCTGAGAGCAGCAGGTTGGAACTGCTGGATGAAATCCATACCCAGTTGCCCACTGTACTTTCTTCTTGTCACTACACAATGTCAAATCAAAGACATTTTTTTCTTTCATTTTTTTAAAACAGTTGCTTATTCTAGCTGTTTACTAATTTAAAGAGAAGATAGACTTGGTACCATGGTAGGACCACGGGAAAAGTAATTTAAATCACTGGCAGACTATGTCCAGTCTGAGCATCCACCCTACATAACTAGGCTGAGGTGGAATACAACTTCCAAATAAAATAAAATAATGCTTTTTTTTCTCATTAGCTGTTTTGGTGCCTGCTGATTTTGTTGGATCTCTACATCAAGTTGTAAATGGTGTGTGAAATAAAACACTTCTCAGTTGATGGATATGATCCTCATGATTACAAATGCTCTTCAAATTACTGTAGTATGTTTTGTTTAGATCAGACATGGAAGTCTATGTGGTGCATAATGTTCAGTTTAGAAAGGAGATAGAAAGAAGACCAGTAGGAACTGGATATCTGGGTACTGCTACTGGGCTTAATACTCACTGGCCAGTATTAATCCCCGCCCCTCTCCTCTAATTATGAAAACAAAAATTAGAGACTTGCACATGACTTGTCAGCAGCATTCAATGCAGGAATTCATTAATTCTTGACTCTAAGCTTGAGATCCAGCTTCTGGTGATACAGTCTTATTTAAAAAAAAAGTAAAATCTGTCTTAGCTTGTGTATCCTTATTACATAGCTTTCACTGAATCAAATGAATATTCACTAAATGAATATATGTATTAGGTGAATGCTTAAAAAGAAAGAAATGTGTTCCAAAATGTGGATTTTCTAAAAGGGTAGTATGAGTTTTAGTCTGTTGTGTTTTGTAGTGGCACTTTGGTATGATAATGTCATTCTACCCTTTGAGAATTTATACTGTCAAGTGAGATAGGGCTTGGGATCTCTGTGTGCCTCTGAAGTGAAAGAATGGAAACTCGGCAGCTCAAAGTCATTTTGGAATCAGGCTTCCTTAGTGATTTCCGTATATAGACATGAATCATGACTCAATAGCTACTAAACCAGCGGTGTCTACCTTATCTACCTATCTATCGATGTGTTTTTAGCTCCCAGCATAATGCTCCTAGTCACCCAGATCGTGTCATTGGTCCCTATGCTAAACCCCTTTTCCAGATAGAAAACAAGACTCTCCCTAGCACATTATCCTATCAAACAAGGAAAGCTGAGTGCAATGCAACTTTCAAAGTGCCCTGTATGAACATGATAGTAGTACTGTTTGAACCACCTGCACCATTTTCTGGCCATCTAGGAACAATATCTGTAGCCAGGCTGGAGTGTACTTAGCTGGGCAGAGCCAGGGCTTTTGTCTCTGTAGAGCAAAGGGAAAAGGAAAGCAAGTCATGTTCTTTCTTCTTTTCCACACGGATCCTATAACAATAGACACCCATATTCCCCGTACCAGCTGTACTTTTTGTGTCTGAAGCTGTTGCCAGCAGATGTCAATTATTTTTAATCGCTGTTTTATTTTCTTGATGTAGTTTTAACTTCTGCACCCCCACCCCTTTTTGTAGCCTTAGTGGGCTCAGGCAGGTTACAAGTACAAGATGTCATTGTAATAATCACTCTGCAAGGAAAACTGAAGGAGTAAAACAAAGCATTTGCTGCAGTGAAGTGTTTTTGTTGTATACAGCCTCTCTACTAGGTTTTGCAGAGAGGATCACTTCCCTGGTGAATGCTTGAAGAAAGCCCTTGCTGATTAGAGGTGATGAAGGCCATCACTTCTCCCTCTCCTTTTGTTTTGATTCTGTTGTTGTTAAGCTGAGGAGCTGATGCCTGTTGTGTGCTCTTTTCCTTGGTCTCTATGCTGGCATGCTCCCATTTCTAAAGTGAGCTCTACCAAAGCAGCTAATGGTAATTTGCATCTATAAGTGCTACTTTAAAGAAAAGAGAGATAATTTCAATGTGTGCACATGTGTTTGATTTATTCTAGTGGTTATGTGCTATTTGCTGCTCTTGTGATTGAGGACTGCCCATTCTGTGAATGTGCTTAATACTTTGAAAACTTGAAAGTTATGATGGCACCCCACACAATGTCAAAATGTGCATTTGAAGTAAAAGCCCAGCAATTCAGATCATCTGGTCTTGTTCATAGCAGGTAAAAGGCTGCCTTGATGACACTTAGAGCAAATGAATTTCTCTCCTGCAGTCATGCACTGAATAAATTGCTTGATCTAGTTCGGTACAAAAGGACATGATCTATAAATAGTTAACAGAGCTTTCTTCAGGATAAGTGATCTATAGACTGGAACTCTCTCTTGGGGTCTTTTAAAAAAGTAAGTGCTGATATGAACAAAAGGAAAGTTTGTTTTAAAAAAAGGCCTTTTTAATGAGATTGAAACTCACATACTTTAACTTCCTTTTGAAAGCATCTGGCCAACCACTTCAAAAGTCCAAAAGGCTAACCTTACAGAGACTTGAAGAAAAGAAAAAAGGTCAATCTGCTAATCTGATGTGAATATATTGTCAATAACTGAAAATACAAGATAAAACAGCTGGTTAATTTGAATCAAAGAAATTGCTGTCATATAAGCATCAGTGAATTCAATTTTTACAGTTTTGGGCTTAAAGGAACTTCTTTTTATGACATTTTTATGCATTTGTCGATATACCACACTGTTGGCCACAGGGTCTCTCTGTCCTATATGCTCTTTCATGCACTTTTTTGGGCAACTAATCTTGCAGGTTTTTAGACTGTTGGTATTTGTGATAAGCAAAACTTCTAAGACATTTTAGTGTGCTAAAGGAAGCATCCATCTACCAAATTTTCATCATCGGGTATTTTAAGAGGGAAGAAAAATTCTATAAAATCATAGACTCATTAAGGTTGAAAAGTATCTCCAGGGTCATTGAGTCCAACCTTTATTCGAACACACCTTGTCAGCTAAACCATAGCACAAAGCCTGACTTTCCAGGAGAATGTGGTGGGAGACAGTGCCAAAGGCTTTACTAAAGTCCAGGTAGACGATATCCACGGCCTTTCCCTCATCCACTAGGTGGATCACTGGGCCATAAAAGGAGATCAGGTTGGTCAAGCAGGACCTGCCTTTCCTAAACCTGGTCTGACCCCCAGTTGTCCTGTCTATGCTGTGTGATTGCACTCAAGACAATCTGTTCCATAACCTTCCCCAGCACCAAGGTCAGGTTGACAGCTCTGTAGTTGCCCAAATCCTCCTTCTGACCCTTCCTGTAGATGAGTGTCACATTGGCCAACCTCCAGTCATCTGGGACCACCTCAGTTAAGCAGGACTGATGACAAATGATTGACAGTGGCTTGGTGAGCTCTTCCACCAGCTCCCTCAGTACCCTCAGATGGATCCCATTAGCCCCATGGAGCTGGGAGTGTCTCTGTCACAGCAGGTCACCAACTGCTTTCTCCTGGATTGCAGGGCCTCTGTTCTGCTCCCTGCCCCTGACTGCCAGCTCAAGGGCTGGCTGTCCTGAGGAAAACCAGTCCTTCTGTTAAAGGCTGAGGCAAAGAAGCTATTAAGTACCTCAGCCTTTTCCTCAGCCTTGGTTACAATGTTCCCCTCAGCATCCAATAAAGGATGGAGGTTTTCCTTGGCCCTCCTTTTTTGTTGTTAATGTATTTATAAAAACACTTTTTATTATATTTCCCAGCAGTGTCCAGATTGAGTTCTAGCTGAGCTTTTGCCTTCCTAATTTTCTCTCTACATGATTCTTGTACTCTTCCTGAGTTTGCTGCCCCTTCTTCCAAAGGTCATAAACTCTTGTTTTTTTCCCGAGTTCTAGCAAAAAGCTCCCTGTTCAGCCAGCTTGTCTTTTGGCACATAGGGATGGCTTGCTCCCATGCCTTTAAGATTTCCATCTTAAAAGTATGTCCAGCCTTTCTGGACCCTTTGTTAATAATGGTGGTTTCCCAAGGGACTCTGAATTGTTAGGTTCTCTTTCCCTGAGTTGAGACCAGTCATCTTGAAAGTGCTCTCAATATGGATTTCCCCGCAAAAGCCTGTATGATCTTGGACACCAGGCTAGTAGATGTCAGTGTATTCTTTATTTTTGCAAGGTGCTGCACTTGGGTTGGGTCAACTTCCAGGTATCAGTACAGGCTGGGGGATAAATGGATTGAAAGCAGGCATACTGAGAAGGATTTGGGGGTGCTGCTGGATGAGAGGCTTCATGGGAGCCAATAGTATCATGGGCTGCATCAAAAGCAGCATGGCCAGCAAGGTCGAGGGAGGTGATGCTGTCTCTGTGCTCTGGTGAGATCCCACCTGAAGTGGCATCAACCTCACAGACTTCTATGATAAATTGACAGGATTTGTGGTCTAGGGGAGAGCAGTGAATGTAATTTACCTTGACTTTAGCAAGTCTTTTGGCATGATCTCACCCAACAAAATAAAAAGCCAGTTGAGTGGTCAGACTCAGTGGGCCATGGTTAATGGGTTGTACTCTACTCAGAGGTCATCAAGGGACTACAAGGGTCTATATTGTGACCAGTTGTGTTCAACAACCATTTCAATACATGGAGGCAGCAGTAGGAGTGCACAGTCATAAGATTTACAGGAGACAGAATTGGAGAAAGTGCTCAATGCAGTCAAGGGCAATGCTGCCACCCAGTGGGACCTCGACAGGCAAGAGGAATGGGTTAATGGGAACTTTGTAAAACTGAGCAAACTGAATGTCTGTCTTGTAGACGCAGTATTTGATGTAGTCTGAGTTTTGAGTAGAAGGATCTAATGACCTCCCTCTATCTGCAGACTACACCTCTGTTAACAGAGCACAGGGCACTGATAGCAGCTTTTGGCGCCAGGGCATCCTGCTGGCTCAATCACGTCCTGCTGACGTGTCTGCCCACATCTCCAAGTGCTTCTCCACAGAGCTGCTCCCTAGCCAGTCAGGTTGTAATGTATCTTTGCGATGGGTTCATCCTTCTCACATGTTGGACTTAAAAATAAGTCTTGAATCTCACAAAGTTTTCATTAGCCCCTCCCTCTTGCCTGTCTAGGCCCCCCTGGATGGCAGCCCTGCTCTTGAGTGTTTAACCCAGTTTTGTGCCATCTGTAAACTTGACAAGAGTACACTGTCACCTCTTCCAGGACATGGTCCTGGAAAATGTCAAACACTTTGAGTGTTATCAGACCCCGGGTCACTAGCAAATACAGTCCAAAGAACAGCAGAAAAAGCATATACAAGAGGGAGCTTAACTAAGAAGAACTGCCCACATGGGAAATCTTACTGGGTTTCTTTGCATTTATGCATAATTCATTTGCATTTATGAATGACAACATGTGAAGTACTATTTAGTTGCTGCTGTTTCGTAATGTGGCAGATATGACTCTGTTTTTGTTCAAGGTTCTTAAAGACAATGTGGGGAAGTTAGAACACGTTGTATAAGAAGACCTAATAATTTCCAAGACAACTCTGCAAATTACCACAAGTTCTTACAGGCTCCAGGTAGCCAGTAATTTTCATGATAAAGGAAGTGTGTTGTGGTTATTGGCTATGGGAATGTATAGAGAGCTGCAAGATAGTGTTTGAACTCTTCTTCTGGCTGGGAAAAACTTTTTTACATTAAAAACTAGCAAAATATTTTACAAAATGCCTGGGGTTTCGTGCATCATGCTTCTGAAGAAAGTCTTGGGCTCATCAGCCTCATAAAGACTTTCCTCACATTCTTGAGGTTGCATGGGACTGCAAAAGGTAAGGGATGATAGCTTTGAAACAGGACAGTTTTCACTTGCCTTTTCCATTCTCATGTGCTTCTTTGTTGGCTGGACAGTAGATTAGATGAGAATTTAATGCATTTTGTGAAAACTGGGAACCAAAAGCCGCTTTATCCAACTCAATTTGGCTTAGTCTGAGATCACTGCAGACTGCTGCTGAATAATGCTGCCTACAGCTGGACTTCTATTGCCACACTGTGCTACAAGTCCTCTGGCCACCTCCTCTTCTGCACAAGAAGCAATACCTATCCTTTACCTCATTGATAAAAATGTAAAGAATCTCATTGCTGTTTGGCATGGTGCAGTTCGCAGTGATGGAGGTGATGAGTCTTCTGCTTGGGACTGTTACTCTTTTTACAGAAGAGGACAGCTTTGCTTTACGTAGGCTTGAACAAAGTCCTCAAACATATAAGCTACCTCGCATTTGCAACAATGATGCTTGCTGCTATTGTTCCTTCCTTGCAGGAATGATTTAAGGTTTCACGTTGTAGAGCCCTTGCTACCCACTGGATGTACCTTAGACTAATGGCAGTTGAAGGGATTGGAGGCTATGACAGTGAATACTGATATGTTTCCTGTGAAGAGTAATGTCTGTTTTCTTGAAAAGTACATCTTCATGGGCAGTGGTCTTGATCAGAGAAAGACCTTCAGCAGGGCAGGTCTGCAGAGGGTGACATTTTATTTTGTAGATAATGATTGATTCGGGAATGCCATCACTTCTGCTGTAGCAAGAGGTAGAATTTAGGGCTGTAAGTAATATGGCTAAGGGTGGCATAGCCAAGTAGTTAGGGCCAGGACTCTTCAGTTGAACACCATGCTGAGAGGCAGAATTGAAACCATGGGATTAAATCAACAGACTTAAGTTAGTCAGACTCAAGGCTGGCATGAGGAACTTCAGGCATAATGTTTTGAAGCATCAGGCAGGAAACAAATGCTTCAGCTGCCCTCCAGTCTCGTGGAAAACCACCTTCATTTCCAGGAGAAAAAAAGTGACATGTGCCAGATGTACGCGAGACTCTGCATTAGTAAATTAACAGGGCTATAACACTCAGGCTTGTGCTGCCTTCTTTAATTGCCTGACATGCACACAGAATGCCAAATTATGTTCTCTAAAGGAAACTGAATGCAGATTATGCTTTGCAGCTCTTTGCACTATTGGTTAGCTGGTATCTATCATGCTGAACATCAGGAACTCACTCCACAAGAGGTGAAGGGGCTGCTGCTTGCGTAGTTCAGGTGCATGCCAGCGTAAGTCTGCAAAGTTGTGACAGTGGGGTAAGCTGTTGACCTTTTTCTACCATTGTGTCTTGGACTTGTCACTCTTCTTTCTGAGACCTCATTTACGGTAGCTTTTGTATTGGAAATAATTTTAAAGGACTGTGGCTGCTTTTATCTTTTATGTCCTTACCTAGGGACAAACAAACCTTTTAAAAAAGGAATATTTCACCACCACTATGCCAGTGGATGTAGTGCAGCAATGCAAACATAGCTACTGTAGATGCACATACACATATGTGTATGCTTGGAACTGAGTAGTTAAGGATAAAGCTAGACTATATAGCTGTGGTGTAAAGCACAGTGTGACCCACTGCAGGAGTGAATTCACTGGGATCTTCTCCCTACAGTTCAAGTGTTAGCATCCATTGAATGGTGATTTGTTCTCGGCTGTTTTAGGAGCACAGAAGCAAAGTAAGATGCAAAGTAGTCAGTGTAATGTCATTAGTTAATCCCCATGTCTGCCTTCATACCCTAAACCCCCACCCCCAATCCCCCAAGCCTAAAGCAAAAAGGTCCTGGTTTTATTGCGGTATTAGGTTCAACTATGACATCCATTGCTAGAGGAGGAATGAAGGCAAATGCAAACTTCTGACGAGTTCTTTTGCTGTCTTCTCTCTTCCCCTATTTCGCCCTGCTGGTCTTGCTAGACTGTTGGCTGTTGAGCTGCAGAAAGAAGGTTTGCTCTGTTAGGTAAAGTATTGGTTTGATTTCAATCCCCATCTGGTTTTTGGTACACCAAGTCCCATCTTCCCCTTCACCCTGCCTTTTCCCTCATTTGTAGTAAGAGTAACATGGTCACTACATGGTAAATATCTTACCCTCAGTCCTTGTTAATTTTCTCTGATATCTTGACCTCCTGTCTTTGTCATCCTACCTATTGGAGTATAGATAGCTAAATTTCCTTGGGATTCTCTTGGCTTTGCATCCTCAGTTGGTTACATGCAGTGCTAATAACGCAAAGGTGGTGCGGCCAATCCCCATATAGGCCATTAACTGTAAGAGTTGGACGTGATGATCCTTGTGGATCACTTTAACTGAGAATATTCTGTGATTTCTATGATCTTCCCCAGTTGCACATACCATGGTGAGCTGCAGGTGAAGGCAGCTAAGACCCTGTAGCTCCATTCTGTGAGAAGACTGCTGCAGTTTATGGGATATGCGTTAGTTCATATAACCCTTCCCCTGACCCTCTATTCTTTCTTGAATAGGGAAACCGTAATAGTGGCAATATATTGTCTGCTGGTTTCTCTATTGCACATAAGCAGCCTAGAGTGCCACAGTTTGTTTAGACTTAGCACCTGCTTGCCGTCTCTCCTTTCAGGGTGGTTTCCACTAGAAATGTTTTGATACTAACGTAATCTGGAATCAATAATGGCGAGACTCGTATAGACCCTTGTGAGGGATTTTGGACAGGTCATTTACAGCTGTGAGACATTTGGTTTACTTCTCCTTTGCTCATCTGTACAGTGGCAAAAGAGCTAATGATTAAATTGAGTTTGTTGGTGAGGTATTGACTTGCCTCCTGCCCCTGGAACACCCTTTGCTAGATAGCAGCTATAGATTTTCTGTGAGGCTGTGTGTAAATCCTACACTGGCTCAAGCAGTGCAGTGTACACTTGAAGGTTCTTTTGGGGACCAGTAGCCTGGTCTGCTTTGATGCTATCTCACCTCTATCCCTGGACACACATGGTAAATGATGTTTTCAGACCCAGACTCCATGCAGACAGTCTTTCTCTGGTTTTAGTGATAACGACAGAACTTTTTAAACAATTACCTTACCAAAGTTCAGTTGGTAATCAAAGAGGGGTGAGATAGAGCACTGGATTTGCATTTCTCCATTTGGAAAGTCTTTTTCAGATGTTTCTCCTAGTCTCAATAAAAACAGTATTTGCTGATACGTGTTTGCTGAGAGCAGGCTGGGTTCACCAGGGTGTTCCAGCTGCTCTGCAGTGCTCTGGAAATACAAACCAGCTGCAGGTCTGGCTTAACTGAAGCCAGGTTTCTGGCTGGTTTGCATCACTGGAGCAGTGTAAAGTACCTGAAGCATGCCAGCTAATCTGGCCTATTGGTGAACCATTATAAATGACTTGTTTTTCTTCTTGTTCTTTACATGTAACTTTATTTATAGTTAAAGCCCATGGAAATTGCGTAGATTGTATCACTAAGGCCAACTTCGTATTCTGAACTAAAGTCTATAACATTTGAGGGTTTTTTAAGCCAGAACTTTTTCTTCTTAACTGAAATAAATTTATCAAATTACACACTGCTCCTCTGCACTTGTTATGGATTTCTTTTAAGATGCTTCTTCTTCTTCTAAGATGAAATAATGATAAGTCTGAGACCCAAAAAAGTAGGCTTTATAAATTTTATTTTGTAAAGTGTGTGCTCAGCTTTTATTCTAAATGCATTAAATTTTTTCTAGTTTATTGAGAGTGTATGCAATAGTTGTATCATTATCTCTATTGTCTGAAATTTATTGATTAGAAAATATTTTGGAGATTTTGAGAGAGGAAAGAAATTGGCCAACCAAGATTTTTCTTCTGTTTATGGTAAATTATATAACTGAAATAGTAGTTACCTACCTTCAATAGTATGATGAGTGTTCAAAACATGCCATAAAAATTCATCACTAATTGTATTAGTCCATATATAATAAATTTTTTCACAATCATCTCACTTTTTTCAGAACCCAGAATTTTTTGCTCTCCACCTAGAAATATTTTTGTATAATGAATATGGGATGGTAAAAAACCCCCCACTTTCTGGATAAGCATATTGGCATTCAAGTCAGAAATTGTATTCCTCTGATCAACTGTATATTGAAAGAAAACATGTCAGAATTTGCAAAGTTTTTCTAGACTTCGAGGCAAAACGCCGAAGAATTAATTACTGCCTCATATTAATTAAGATAACAATGCAAAGCCCTTCATTAGAAGCATAGGAAAAGTTCTTCCTTGGTCCTTGGAGAGAATATTATATGCAAGCCCTGTTGTGTGGGTTGCAAGGTGTCACTGGAATTTATATGCATTACTTGTCTAATTGCAGTAAATGTAGCATGTCCAGATAGGTTTAAAAGTTGGATGGCTGTTTGTTACTTGCTGGAAATCACTTGAAACCTTGCTACTCAGAGGCAGCTGTTCACAGGTCCTTCACCTCTCCCCAGAGATAGCTGGAAGACTCTGTTGTTGGACCCTGTCTTTTATGGCAGAAGCAGTAAACATGACAGGTTGTTTGGGAGCCATCTGTTTTAAAATGGTTGCTGCTTTGTATGCAGTAATGAACTTGAGATCAGTTTTCTGTCTGTCTTCATAGTAACAGCCTTGTTTGGTGTCACAACAGGTGGAAGTTGATGGGATGAAACTAAATGTGACCAGTGAGTGGAACCTGGCTTCACCCTTGTTGTCTGTCACCATTGATGGCACTCAGAGGACTATACAGGTAATCTCCCCAAAGTGTCTTTGGGCATACAAATAATACTGAAATGTGGGGTCTAAACTTGCTGCATCATAAAAATTACGTGATGTTGTATAAACAGCATAATGTTTCTACTTTGAGACAAATTCACTCCACTAAAGCTCTGGATGCACTCAAAATTACTTATCAAGAGTTTTGAATATCTTGCTTTTAATGAGAAGTTCCTTATTTAGACAGACGTTTACCCCAGCTTATAGGTTCTCTTTACTTAGTGGCTTGGGAGAAGATAGAGTTTCTTA
The DNA here is from genome assembly GCF_009650955.1 of Corvus moneduloides. NCBI lineage: Eukaryota > Metazoa > Chordata > Aves > Passeriformes > Corvidae > Corvus > Corvus moneduloides. Next base: position 82,641,337 of record NC_045477.1, read on the forward strand.
ATCATGTAAAAAATAAGAAAGGGTTTACTGAAAAAAACCCAACCAACCAAAAAACTAATCAACTGAGACAAACCAAAAAAACCTCCCTCCTAACCAACAACAAAAACCCATGTGGTGGTCTACAGTAAAATTAGTCTCTTCTTCATGTTTGAGTTGTGTGATTGTTACACTTTTGGGCCTTTGCAGTTTGAAAGTCACAGGACAGCATCTCCCATGTAACGTATTTTTTTTTATACTTTAAAGAAATATGATTAGTTCCATGATTTGAGAGGATAAACATAGAAAACATCCCAAACTTATGTGGCTCTAAGAAAAGAGGACTGAAAAGGTTGAAGTGATTGTATATGCTTTCCTTCTGAACACTTATGTGTTTGAAACATAAAAAAGAGAAATGAAAAAAGAGAATGCTTTTCTAAATGTAACCACATTCAGGATTTATATATTTATTGACAAATCATTTATTTACAAATATCTATTGATCCTGGCAGTAGTGAAAAACAAATCAAAACTGACTGAAAGTATTTTTCTGCATACAGCAGTATCTATTGCCTATATATTTATCAGTGATGCAATGGTCAGATTTTTCATAATTTACAATGAAATGTGTGAGTTTAGTTTTTCATTTTCACCCCTGGTAGATTACCCAACTGGAAATACTATTTTTGTTCTGATTGAATTTGAAAGACTGCAACTTGAAAATAATAAATTATTCTTTCAAGGGTAGTATTGCCTGAGAGTGAAATTTTCATTATGTGCCTGTAATTCTGGACTTAAGTTCTGTAGATTTCTTGGGAGGTTTATGCTAGCCTCAAGGAGTGTGTATGTCTAAAATAATTTTCTATTTTTAGGTGTGTTTTTCTTTTTTACTATTTTAGTACTGGTCCATTTTGGTGCCACTTTATAAAGTACATTCCTAATTTTGAACAGGAAAAAATACCAATGTATGAATGTATAAAACCTGCCTAGGTGAAAAGCATTATATTTAGAATGGATAACTGTATGCACAAGACCTCATTGCAAACTGTATTACTACATGACTGGATATATAACTAATAGTAGTAACACAATTTAGCTAATAATAGTTGAACTGGTGCATAAAATTAGTTTCAGAATTAATGATCATATGATCTGAGGAAGCTTTCTTCTAGGAGCTGAGCCAGCAATAGTGTTACTTGCACTCCCTGAGTTCAACCAAACCCTATGAAATACTGCAGATCTAGCCACAGCAACATGCAATGAGCTGACTGCATGGTATCTAGCCAACAGAATGTGGAATAAGCACATATGTTGTTTCCTTCTCAGATTTTATCTGCCTTTGCTTTTAGCAAAGAAACTCAGTAGCTTGAGAAGTTATTAATCTTTTAGTGTATATATGTAAATTTGTGGGAACCTTAAACTTGACCTCTGCTATTCGCTCACTGGAATCAAAATTGGTTTTTTGGTTATATATTTCTGTAGACTTGCTCCACTGCAAGAACCAAATTAGACAAGTGTATTTCTGTAGGTCAATTTGTCTCCAAAAGCAATTGACCCCTGAGTCTTGAGGTATCTTCTTTCTGCAAAACTTAGCCCTAGAGCCATTTAAGCAACAAATATGGATGAATCAAGTAATTCCAGCTGTGCTTTATTAATTTTCAGCCAATCTAATTTTTCTTCATAGTTGGTTTCATTCTTCTAAATTTGCTCAACCAAATACAATCTTTGTGAACATTTTATTTCTTTGAAGGTTTCATTTATGCACCTTTGGCTTGATCCTGTGGTCTGGCCACAATCTAGCAAAGCACTTAAGCATAGAAACAGGAAATAAATAATTTTAAAATGTCTTGGTTTGAAATATATTTATGTAAATTATAGTCTAGACATTCATATTGTTACATATCTTTTGCATGTTTAAAAATAAGTAATTAAGCATGCTTCTGTATTTTCACTCCTCTGCTAAAGGCTCAGTGAGAATTAGAGCAAAGCAGAGCACCAACTCTGCTACAGAGTTATGAAGGGCCTTTGAGTTTAAAACCCATGTTTTCTAGGACAATTTCTAGAGTACGGGACCTAAGAGCTTGAGGAGAAGTATATGCCCTGGTCACAGTCTGTCTAGGGCGTACCAGGGCACAACAAGGATGTGTGGCAGCCCCCCTCCTCCTGCTTTTGTTTCCTGTGTGAGGAAGCCCATCTGCGTGCGGCAGATGGGAGCTGCGGAGTGCCTGGCCAGGTCCCCAGATGAGAGTGGGACCAGAACCCTGGGGTATACTGCAGGTCCTGTGGCTGCAGCATAAGGGCTCTGAAATCTTTGTGCTGCTTTGGCTTACTGTGAAATCCGTAGGATGTCGTACAAAATGATGAAGTGATGAAAACTTGGGATCGTTTGAGGAAGAGATTTCTGAGATAGTCTCCAGGGATGGGGGTGTGGGCAAACCCCATGGCATTTCTTGTAGTGCTCAGATTTCATCATCGGATTTTTTTTGTGGCTGTTTTTAGTAGTTCCTCTGCTAACCCCAGTTTCTCAGCATTTTCTCTGCTTTTGACTAGATTCTACCTCTCATTTGGTGAGGCTGAATTTAACACATCCTGAAGTGTAGGATTTTGCTCACCAAACAAATTACATTTTTTTGTACCGAAATACTTCACCAAAATGGTTTCCCATACTTGTTTCAAAGATGTTAATGATTTAGAATTTAACTTACAGCTAACTATTATGAATTTGGACTTTGCTGAAAATCAAAGAACTACAGAAATATAGTTACAATACACCTTCCTCAGATTTGAAGGCATTGGGTTTTATTTAGTTGCAAATGTATATTTAAAATACTTATATATATAAAACAGGATTTGAATATGATATAACCTTTTAGACAATATTTAGAATAAAAATAAATGAAGAAATGAGGGTTTCAATGATTCCTGTGAAGAGTTGAGTGGAAAAGGGGATGTTGATTTTTAGCTGTGGAAAAGAAAAATAAAAACTCCAGTGGAAACTGGAAGGGAAAGTGGTGCCTCAGTATGGTGTCCTGGAAAGTAATGACAGTTGGAAGAAAGACAACAGGCATATTTTGGGTCAATGAGGGCATTTTTACTCCTCTGTCATATCCTCATGACATACAAGTAAGCTAGTTTTCAGTGAGCGCTGTGCCTGTAGAAGTAAGTTGTCTATGACCTCTTCTGTCTCCCAGTTCATATGGGCTGGGGAGCAGGTGGAAGGAAAGAAGGCATAAGGTGTCTTTTTCAATAGAGTTTGAACATCTTTTATTCTTCCTGGGAACTAGAATCTAAGGGGACCTTAAGATAAATCAAGGAATCCATGAAGTCCAGCAGATGGACTTGAACCTAACTGCAGCTCTGTCCTTCCTACAGTCAGGTTGCAAGTAGGTTCCTTCTGCTGGGACACTGCACAGGAAGATCAGGTATCTGCAGAGTGAGCAGGTTGCTCCAGGGAAAAATGCATGTAGGAGGAGATCCTCAAACCAACAACTACTTGTGTTTGGGCAAGTTCTCAAAAACCACCCCACTGACCATTCAGATTTGAGGGTGCTCTATGGCAATGCTACATGGACAAATTTTACAACTGCTTAGTGCTGTTGAATGCTGTACCTTCATCGATCCCATCATCAAACACTCAACTCATCCTTAAGCACCTTTTACTTGCAGATAGTTCCCTGTAGCAAAAGGATGCTGAGCCAGAACCATAGAATGGTTTGATTTATTTGTCACCATCTTTGCCAATACTTTTGTACCCCTTAGTTCTGTCATATGCACCCAGCCTTTTCACTGCCAAGCTGTCGGGCCCACAGCTCTGCTATCTTGCTGTTGTGAAACCTTCTAGCCTTTAAAGGTAGTGTAAGCATTCTGCCTGGACACTGGAAAACTTTTCGTGGCTTTTGGCACCTTCAGCAAAGCATTTTTACAATGGCATTGGTGATACCTTCTTTTTTATTTCCTGGCTTTCAGAGAATTAGTCTCTGATGAACTGTAGCTCTGTAGGATGTAGACAGAACTCAACTGGACAAGGCCCTGAGCAGTTCAATATCACTTTGACATTAGCCTTGCTTTGAACAGGGAATATGACTACCTGATTTCCAGAGGTCCCTTCCAGCCTAACTGTTCTGTGTCTGTTGGGCATCCCAAACTCTACAGTAAAAAGGTCTTTATCAGTCACAGCAAGGTGTAATTAAGAGAATAATGGAGTTGCTAAACAAGAACATGATCCTGTAAAGCTGAAATCATCAGTCTCAAGCTTCAAGTGTTTTTGTGAATGAAATAGATGAAGATTTATCAGGGGAGCTTTCTCTACTTAGTGTTAAAGGGAATTTGGTGATGGCATCACTTATTTTTTCATTTAATTTATTTATTGCATCAACAATTGCAGCAGGAGTAGTATATTCTGCATCCTGGGGTATGACAAATGTAAGTGCTTCTCTGATACAATGTTTCTTTAGATTATTATTTTGGTCTATAATAACAAAAAATGAGAATGCTGTAGGTTATGAAGTCTTTGTTCCAGGGAAATGTCTGACAGGAGAACAAAGCCTATGCCCAAGTATTCATTTCCTACAACTCTTTAGAGAGTTTTTAAATATGTGTGATTTTTTTACTTTTTTAAGAAAAATTACCTTTTTTCATTTTGCTGTTTTGAGATCTCAGATGTAATCTGTGATAATGATATGATACATTATATAGGTTTTCAATCTAAAGTACCATTACCTCAGAACACTCATTTTCTTAACCTCTGAAAATTATTTTGGGGAGGTTTAGTGAGCAGTGTTCATGACTGCTTGACAGTCCATTTTTTAGTGCTGTCAATTACTGCACATACTCTGCTGTTGTCCTTTAACCAAGATTTCAAAATTATTCTTGCTAAGTTGTCTCCAGGAGAGGGACTCAGAACGATCTGCAAACAGACAGAACCTTAGTTATCCTATACCCACATAGCTGTACTTTTGGGTAGAGAAAAGCCTGTGTGAGCCCCAGCACTGAATTCCTGATGGCCCACATTGATTAACCTGTAGCTCACTCCCTGTTTTATTTTCAGCATGTTCCAGTTATGGCTAACCTGGCCAAATCTGGTACAAATTTCTGGTCCATTGGTCAAATGGAGAATATGTGAAGGGAAGGGGAAAATTAAAGGAAATAAAAGCTCATGAAATTACAGCAGCAGAACTGAAAGCACACACCATTACCTTTACCAATTCTTTCATGAAAATGAATATATTTTCTTTTTTTCATTCAGGAAGGAAATGAGTGATCAACTGATATGTTCAATCAATCCCTCTGAAATGGGATTTGTTTTATCCTGTTTTACTCAAGATGTTAATAAAATAATATTAGTTGTCATGGTATCTTATGCCATGTTTTTTTCATCTTGGAGCTATAAATTTTCAAGATAAACAATATTCAGGATGAATAACTAGAAGGACTCTGTATGTGTCCAAAGACCAAAGCATTGCATTGAGTCACTGACAGACATTTTAGTTTTATGATATCTAAACCCTGAAAGATGAGAAATGGTTCTCTTGACCATGGTAACACATGCAGAGAGCAAAGGGGAAGGAAGAGGAGGGGCATGAGAGTGAGAAAGGACTAAGGATCCTGTAAAGGATTTGTCTCAGGGCAGTCACAGACATTATCAGATCTAGAATCACATGGCAGCATTTTGACTGCATAATTCCCCCCTTCTAGTAGCAAGACACATCATGGCATACCAAAACAAGGGGAAAGCTTGCAGAAGTTCTAGTCATTTTGTGATTCAATGTAGTAACAGCAAAAATTTAGAAGTTCACAGAGAAGACTAAACTCCTAATTATTGTATCGTTGTAAATTCTGGGCTGAAGTACATGTCCTTTAGACTAATTCTTTACTAACACCAAATAAACAGTATTTCCTGTGGATGTTTTCTTTAGGTTGTTGTTTGTGGGGTGCTTTTTGTGGGTTTTGTTGTTGTTTTTCTTGTTGTTTGTTTTGTTTATTTTTTGTTAGTTTTAAAGCCTGTCATCTACTTCATTGTAACACCTGCCTACCTCAGGATTAACGGAACACATGTACATACTTAGAAGGCACTCTCTGTATATGTAATAGCATACCTACAGTGGTTTTAATATTTAAAAAGCTTTGCAAAAAGAAGTAACAAGTAACAGTCACATTGGATATCACATAAAGAAATATTGGGAAGGATCTGTGTTTCTATTTTTCTGTTTATGGGAGGACAGAAATTCCCAAGTCATCTACTGCAATTGAATCCCAGGCATTAAGAGAACTTTTAAAAGTGATATGGTGCCTCAGCCTCTTAGAAACTGCACCTGCACAATTATCTGTGTGGATTGACGCCCTGTAAGCCACTCACCCTGTATTTAACATCTCCATTTGTACTGTTTAAGAACAGATTCCATCTAGTCCCTGGAAAGGGACTGAGGTAGCTTGCAACAGGTGCCAGGAAATGCCAATATTTCAACTTTTTGGCAGGATTCCTTTTAATGGGAAAGACTGCTTCAGTACAGTGCCACTAACATCAGTCTTAGATATCTTTCACAAGTCAAAATGCTTCACACACAGCAGGACATGATCATCTCTCTCCCTACTTGGGTGACTGCTGCCCTTGTAAGAACCTGGAAAATGTGGACATGCCTTGAGGAAGAACAACTCACTGGGTCTTCATTTGCTATAAAGTGTGAACTGAAACTAATAATGGCTAAGGGTAGAGCAGTGCACAAAATCAGGCTAACTTCCCATCTGCAGCTTAGTGCTCTAAGGGGAGAGAATGATGGCACCACCAGTGTAGAATGTTAAATTGTGAAAAAGTAGGGTGACTGCCGAAGTGGAAAGGCTTGTGAGGCTGAACAAGTCTGAACATACAGTGCAATGTAGACAGTCTCCAGCATGCAATCTTGGTCACATTGCTAGTCTGTGATTACATCCCTTGACTGGGATTTTGCATGGTGGAAAGGCAGTGCTGAGATGAAGTTCTCCTTTCTAGAAGGAGAGGGATAAGGAGACTGATAACATCAAATCAATCACCCCTTTTTGAGGAGAGGATGACTTAAAGGTTTCACAGCTACTTCTGCAGCTTTTTCCTCCTTTCTGACCCAACTGTGGAACTCTAAAGGTAGGAGTGACTTAGGTGGAAGATGGAGCTTTCCAGATGTCCAAGCACCCTCATGGACACAAAATCTCATGAATTCAGATTAGACTAGCAGATGAATCTGTTCTAACGTTACAAGGTAAAATACTGTGTGGGTTTTTTCCCTGACTTCCCTATTGTGGGAATGATTTGTTTTATAATTAAACCCATCTGGGGATGATTCTGGCCTGTGTTTTGCTAGATGAAATTTTAAAGAGTTTTTAAGTATTGGCCAAAAAGTGGATAGCATCCTCCATTTGAAATTCCTGGCATAAGATGTTCAGAATTTGTTAGTGAGCAGTTGAAATGAATCAATAGGGGCTGGGCTGCAAGAAATTCTGCATCCTGAAAAACAGCACCATGCTTGGAAACTACCAGTGTTTCACTCAAAATTTTATTTATAGCCTATCCATAAATTTTCTGGGCTTGTAATTTTGTTTTTGGTTTGGTAGTTTGCTACATGTTGTCCAACTGGTAATATAGTCATGCCATAGCTTGAAAAAATTGAAAAAATGTTGGCTGAGTGACAATCTGTGCATTTTCTGTAAGAAAATGGTGTTTCTGTAAGAAATGGTGTCCAGCTTTTATTTTTAGCAAATAAAGCCAGTATATAGTAGTTCAAGATAAATGTGCTTGAGAAGTGTGTGTACCTATTTACTTACCTGATTGCCTTTGCCGGCTCACATTAATTCTCACCTTGGGGGATATCATTACTTTTTCATTTGTAAGCAAAGGAAAAAAAAATTGCTTTTGATCTGTTGGAGTTTCTTTGGTTTTGTATCATTCCTTCTCTGAAGCTGCTCCCTTCCAGTAGCTTGGAGAGTTTTAGAGACCAGAAGACTTGTGGGAAATATTCTAAGATCTTGTTGTTGTCTAATAATGTCTATGTCAGTTAAGAATGCTTTTCATTAATATATATTTTATGTTTTCTTGAGCTGCTTTATCCTTCTTCATGTAAAGGTTGTTATCATTTTTATCTGCGAGTGCTCATCCATTGCAGGCTTAATGCAAAGCTGATTGTAACCCTATTGCATCTTACAATGAATACATCATTGATACCCAACTAACTGGAAATAATTTTCTATGGCAAAGCAGAAGAATTTAAAGTCAGATCACACTAACCTCTTGTAATTTACTGGGATTTACAGATTAAAATGATTATTTGTGAAATGACTGTGGTATAGCATACACAAGATAGAGGAGGAGAATCAAACACGTTTTGTATGATTGTATGGACTTTTCTATTTTTACATGTGTGCATAAGCATTTTGTTTGTATATACATAGCATATGCAGTATAACATACTGTAACCTGTGTGTGTAAAAATACATATAATATTTATGTAACACTCATACTCATTTGACAGCTTTGAGACTGCAGATGGATTTTTTGAAGTTGTGATTTTTTTTCAGATTTGTTTTAGCTTGTTACTTTCTCATAAGGAAAGAAAAATATACTTTTAACTCATAGGATACTAATTAAGTTAGTCTGAAGCTTTGTCCACTGAATCAACCAGAAAAGCATTGGTTATATCTAAGATTGCATAATTTATGTCAACAGTGTAATTTTACTGTATTGGCAGGTAAACACATGGGTATGTTTTGTCTTTGAACAAATGATAAATTTCCCTTGCCTTTTTGGTGTAAACCTCCTAGCAAATAATTTGTGATTTATTGGGAAAGCAATGGCAATGCATATAATTAGCTATTCTCTATTGTTACCTCTATTTGATTACTTTCCTGCTATCACATGCAATATGAAACCATCTATTATGAGGTATAGAATATGTAAATATCTAACTTTACAAGAGAAACTGGAGACTGGTCCTTTTTCTAAAGAGGTGGGAAATAAAAGAATAATTGTTAACCATGTCCTTTCATTTTCTTGAAAACATCAATTACGTTTACAAATCCCAGAAACACAAGCCTGCCAGTGGAACAGAAGTAACTCTTTTCAGAAAAATCTAATCACATCTAATAGCTGAAATTTATTTGCAACTGTAATTTGAAACATTAATTATGATAATGTTCTGACTTCTTTTGTAACACAGTTCTCAAAAGCCTGGCAGTTCTCTTTCTGGTCGTGCTGTAACATATGTTTTGTGACTTGGAGAATTTCTCTACCTTTCTTTCTTCTTTTTGTTTTTTTTTTTACATACACCCATGAGGGAAATTTCTTTTTCTCCTCTCTTTCTTACCTATTTTCGTCACCTTCCCCATTGCTCCCCCTTTCCTGGATGTTAATTTAAGAGATGGATTTTAGTGCTTATACTGACTTTAAATGTGTTCGACACTGAATGAATGCTTTATATTTTGGACACAGCAAACAGTAGCAGTGAGGAATTGCTATACTGTGATACCAGGGTGCTCCAGCAGTGTCAGAGCAGGAAAAATGCTGCTGCTGCTATCTTTGTCTTGTCTTGAGGTGGAGGCTTTAGAAGGTGCCTTCTTTAAATACATATTTATTTGGCTTTATTAAAGTGGTTATTAAATTATTTTTGAAAGAACTTAGTTTTTGCTATGCTAGCTTATTTGGCTGTGAGTAAAGAAAATCTGTGTGAGGAAATACTTTAATGATTTGCTTTTCAGTTGAGAAAAGTAAGTCAAATTGTCAAGATACCTGGCTTTACTCTGAAAGCCTTTAAAGAAAGTGACAAAAGGGCTCTATTTTTCGTTTTGTTTTGTTTTTTAAGTTGTGTTTTTCTGTGTGACAGGGAGATTAGCCAAAAAAATGGAATTTTTATTAGGACATGAAAAGGTCTCTAATGACCCTTGAAAGCAGACAAAAGGGTAGCACAATAAGTGACAGAACTCTAACGAGGGTGGAGGGCATTCCAGAAAAAAAAGAAATTAAATCCTTTAATTTTTTTCAGCTTGCCATTTTCTGACAGCTTATCAAGTGGTTGGGACTTGTTTGTTTTGGCATGCGGTTCATTCATTGTAGGCAGCCGGTACTTTGTTCTTCTTTGTGGTTTCCAAAACCTGATTGTGTTTATCCTAGACTGTGGGAAAAGTGTATATTCCTGTTTCCTTTATAAAAGTAAACGTCAGGTTTTGTATGAAATTTTATTTCCCATATTTTCCATTCCATTAATCATTATTGTTGAAATATGTCAGGCTCTGGCACATCACCCTTTGTTTTCATATGATTGTACAGATTGCAATGTCAGTGTGTGACCTGTTAAGTCAAAAAATAAGCATGTTTGGGCTGTAGTAATTATTACTTCATAAAGTGTAGCCGAGGAACATGCACCATTAGTGAAAAGGGACCAGGATTTAATTTATTGCTATTAAAATTGTTTTGGAGGATATCTAGCTATTGTTGGTGTAGCACTTTCTCATTTGGTCTAGAGAAGACAAGGCTTAGGGGAGCCATGATAAGGGCTCTTCATATACCTGTAGGTAGCTGTAGAAAGGAAGGGAATAATCTGTGTTTCCTGTGTGTAATGAAAAAGAGGAGAATTAATATGTGTAATAAAGTTGAAGTAAGGGTTATTTTAATCAAATACTAGGAAAAAACTTCCTAATTGTAAAGATGCAGAACACTGGGATAAATTGCTTGGGGAGACTGTGAAATTTTTGCAATTGTAAGATTTTGAGAATGAGTTAGAAACACATTATTTGGGAGTGACACTGGTGTGCTTTGATTGTGTTAGGAGTCTTAGGCTAGAAGATCTCTCAAGATTATTTGCAGCCTCATTCTTAGGATTTTTTGTCTTTAAAATGCTGAAGATTTCTGTGCAGTTCTTTGCAATAATACTCATCTTCTCAGATCTGTGCTTTAGTACTTTTATGTACACTTGGCATTGTGTAAAATCAGGGCGGTGTTCAATGACTCGGGACCGATGTGGGCCATAGTTTAAACAGTAGGAATTAAATGTGAGAAAAAACTTTTTACATTGAAGGAGAAAACAATTCACAGGAAGAAAGAATTCTTGATATGTTTTGCATATTTAAGTTATGTTTAATACTGTGTGAAACCAGTAATGTATTTTCTCTTACATTGTCTTGCGGCTTACTGACAATGTAGTATTTGAAGACTGTTTAATAACTTCAATCAACTCCTGAACCACAGTAGGTGACCAGACATTTCATAAGGTCATTTTTTTTTCTGTTCTCAAAGCAGCATCATTGGAGGTTTGCATTTTAAAAAGAGATTAAAATGTCTCTCATTAGGAGAGAATGAAGATAATATTTAATGTGAGTAACAGGAATACAGAATCACAGAGATGGCAGAAGCCTCATTATTCATGACATTCGAGCACAAGGTTGCTCTGTGTTGTACTTGGCCATATTTGCCTTCATTGTCCTTCAAAAATAAATTTTATTGAGTTGACTGAACTAAAACCAAAATCTGAGATGAAGTATAATTTAGACTTCCAGTACTTCTGTTGAAGGAATTTATTTTATCTGTTTTATGTATAGATTTATGTATTCAATTGTTTTTGATTACTTTACAGTGATGTGACAAAGCAAATGGAATGGTTACAAATTTTGAGTTGCTTTAATCAATTCTTACATTTGTGTTTTTCAGCGGATTTCTCGGAATGCCTCTGGAGAGACAAGCATTCAGTTTCTAGGCACAGTGGTAAGCATGTAATAACTGTATTGCAAAGAATTAAGTTGGTAGAAGAATATAATGTAAACAGAAAGTAGGTAAATTACACTTTTACACTAAAGTGTAAAATGTACACTTTAGTACATTTACACTTGTAGATATGGGGGTCAGTATTATGTATAAATATTCTGAGTGTAACAGGTGAATGTAGGCCAACTGAAGCCAACTTCCAAGGCACAGTACCTGTGTTCTACCTTTCTGTTGATTCAAGTCTGCATCTATTTCATTTAGAAGGGATTTTAAGGTAGCTAGCTGGTTGTAGAGTTGTAAGCTTATTGCAATATACTGAGGTTTGATACACATCAGGATCAATCCCACTCTTCTTCACCACATCAGCTTTCTGATCTCTGTTGCTTCACTGTATTACATACCCCTATATCCCAGAGTGGGTCAGTAACTGTCTTAGGAAAAGACTATTTAGTAATGCAAAGTGTTCTGTTCTTTTCTCATTCTAACCAGATTTGGTAGCTTTGTAGTTCTCTCAGATTTTGTTTGCTGGATAGAAGTATGCCTAAAATCCTAATCAGATTTTATACCATTAGACAGAATTTACTGAATAAAATTATCCTTTGGAGCAGTCATGTATAATATACAAGTTTTGTGTTTGGTTATGGATGCTTATAAACATACATGTGATTGAAGCAACTTCCAGTTCTGTGATTTGCATGATTAAAATGCAGTCATTGAATTTTTTGAAGTTCCATATGTGTCTAAAAATAGTTCTGAAAATGAAATAAAATTGAAGGATCCGCTAAAGTAAGTTGTCCTGCTTGCTGCCCACAGATTTCACTGTAGTGATGTTAGCAGTGAAAAGCCTAAGAATGAAACATTCCATGTAGAATTTAGTCCTAACATCTTTGTGCACTATTTGTTTTGGACACAAGTGGATTAGGATTGCATATGATCATGCTTTCATTCTACTTACTTGTGATTAGTTCTGCTACAAGTCCTATGAAGCCGTTGTTTGCAAGGTCTAACACGCTAAGGGTAAACTTAACAAGAATACCTTGCATTTATGTTTTTTCCTTACATGTTTGTTTTTAGAAATGAAAAGTACCCTTCATATTTTTTACTTCTATAGATACATCTCTGTGTACACGTATTTATTTATTTGTCTTAGTTACAAGCAGAGTAGCAGTAACCTAAAGACATAAAAATGAAGTTTTGTTCTGCACTATTGTATTTATGATGGTGCTTCTGCTCTGGAGTTGCAACCTGTGTATGTGAGATTGCTGCTAGGTGGTTGATTGGGTAGTCTTTGTGTGAGAAAATAATTACTCCAAGTAGGTAAGATATAAACACAAATGCAGCTTGATAATCTGACTAGATTTTAATTGATTTCTCTGTAAGGGGGTGCTGTAGCAGGGAAAATTCTGATTGTGTATTTTGTGACATAAAATGTTAAACCTGCTGTTCAAATTAGATATGAAAATATTTTGTATTCATTTGTTAGAAGTTGCCCAAAGTCTCACTTACAGACCGGGAAGAGATTATAAAAGATGGTGATGAAACAGCTACTGGATTGTAATATATGTTAGATCTTACTGACTAACTCGTGTGTTTATTGAATCCTAGTTATTTGGGGAAATCAAGTATGTGATTACAACTAAAATTCTCAGGAGGACTGAAGAGAAAAGCCTTTAGTACGCTCTCTGAAATTTTTTTATTTAATATAAATTATGCACATCTTGCTGATCAAACCCAGAGAGAGAACTTCAGCAATCAGGGTAGAGAAACAGTAATGAAGTCTGCTTCCCAGGGTTTGCTCCAATAACAGTTTTCTCGTAGAATCCAAGGCAAAGTGTGTACCTGTGCTCAGTCCTCCAGCCTGCTGTCCTCCTTTCCCCTAAATCCTGCTGTTTCATTTGTCCTTTGCTCATTTAACATCCTTGTACTCTTCTGATTTAAGCTTAATATATTCAGTTTAGGTAGTGGGGGGGAATATACAATGATATCCACTACAGATTGCTGCACATATAGATACACAGTCTGTAGTGTGTACATGTGCACCTACACAAATGTAAATGTTCAAACAAAGAAAATGTTACCTTAATGAAGGCCCTAGAAATACATTCACCATTACGTATCTCTTATTAAACCCTTGCTAACTGCAGTTGACTTAGGAAGTGTTTGAAGGGAATATTTAGCAGCAAAAGAGTCTTGATTGCTCATTATTATTATAACGTATTGTTATCAACATAATAAACAGCTTGCAAAGTTACTTCTCCGCTCCTTTTTTTTAGTAGAAAACATAAAGAATAACTCTGAACATTCTGTGTTCATTTTGGTCAGGGCAAATGTTGATGGCACTCCAGTGGTACCAGCCAGCACGATGCTCTGGAGTGTACAGACCACTGACCTGTCCAGCAGAGTGTATTTTTAGAATGAGCTTGTAAGGAGCACAGCTTGCCTGGCTTGTCAGGAAGGCATCAGCTTCAATAAATGGCTTCACTTGATTTTTTGACATCGGGTAGTAGAAACAACTCTGCTGCTGGATTTTGACAAAACACAAGTCCCTGCTTCAGGAAGGCAGCTGACACTCTGAGGGGAAGTGAAAGCTGTGCTTCTCTATTAGAAATATCCTGGCTGTTCCAGTTAGGTGGAGGACAGAGAAGACTGTATTGCAGATGAAAGACAACAGTATAATATGAATTTTGCTTCATAACATATGGTAAACATCTGGACAGTAAGATGAGTGTTTCTGTTAGTGTAGCAGCATATTTCTGTTGTTTTAGAGGAGAAAAGGAAAAATCATGTTGCTTTCTCCAGTGATATCTTAGCTTTGAGTGCCTACTGTTAGCATCACTTGGGGGTCTGCATGGATTAGTAATAATGTTTTTGTTTGTTTCTGATCATGAGTAGGAATTAATTGCTACTTGAGCATGTCTCTTCACTCCAAACTGTAGTGGCATTAGATAGCTTATTTTCTCCAAGTCGTTTTTTTTGATAGAAGGTTGTGAGTCTCAGATATGATAGGGACTTAGCTTTTGGAAGATATATGAGGATGTTTCTGCCTGAGGAGCAAGCAACTTGTAGCTGTAAGAAATAGTTATTGAATTGGAAATTGCACTGGTTTGGTTTAATTTTCTTGTGAGGATAGCATTTTGAGTCCTCATTAAATTATTCCAGAGGAGGTCCTGGGTTATGGCTGTAATGGAGATTTTACATGAGTTTTTACTCATTTGTCCCCTCTGATGAATATCACTAGACGTGGTGTACTGATGGAGTCCTGCTATTTTGCCACTTCACGCTAGATTTATTCAGATAGTGTATTTATTAATAGCATTACCATAACAACAAGTAATCTGGTTGTGCTATATATTGTACAAAGAAAAAGGAAACAAGCTAGTACGTGATTCAGATTAATGTCCAAAACTGTGCCCAAAAGCAAGAGTGCAGGAAATAAGGGAGCAGTAATTTATGGGCTGTCTCCTGTGTGTAGGCAGCTCACAGAAGTAGGTTTGTCAAAAACGTAGAATCACAGAATTGTTTAGATTGTAAAAAGACCTCCAAGATGATCAGTTCCAACCGTTAACCCAGCATTGTCAAATCCACCACTAAACCATGTCCCCAGGTGCCTCATCTACGTGTCTTTTAAATACCTTCAGAGACAGTGGCTGCACCACTTTCCTGGGCAGCCTGTTCAATGTTTGACAGCCTTTTCCATGAAGAAATTTTTCCAAATATCCAATCTAAACATCCCCTGGTGCAGCTTGAGGGAGTTTCCTCTCATCAGTCATTACCTGAGAGAAGAGACCAATCCCCACTTGGCTACAACCTCCTTTAAAGCATTTGTAGAGAGTGAGAAAGTCTGAGCCTCCTTTTGTCCAGGCTAAACAAGCCCAGCTCCTTCAGCTGCTCCTCACAGGACTTGCTCTCTAGATGTAAAGATCATATGAAATAAATTCATAAAATCTATAGAAAAACACTAAGATCTATGTGCAGAGCTTCTGCTTCAGCCTCTGCAATTAAAAAAACTGGATGTTTGAGTGCTCAGAGGACCAAAGTCCACCCTTCATTCCTGTCTTTCTAATTACCCTCCAGTTTCTGTTGTGTCTTTTGTCTTTTCATTCCACCTTCTGTTCTCTTACGTGAGAAGAATGTTTTTGGCTGGCCCACTGCTGGCCCCAGTCATTTGTTGGTTATTCAGGCCTCTCAGCTGGACTTCAACAATGAAATACGTCTGGGCAGGCAGCCTTTAACGCTAAGAAAGCTGCAAGTATATAGAGAACTGCAGATTATTGTGCAAGCATTAAACGTATTCTAGACTGTGTGTGGAATTTGAAATAAAGAAGTTGTGTATGTCCAGGTAATGAGCAGCCTGGCTCCATCACGTCTGTAATGTCATTGTCAGCTTTGGGCTGCAGGCCATGCTTGACAGCGATGCTCTGCTGACCCAGTGGATCACTTTCCTCAAAAGAGATGGTCCCTACCCTCTGCTCATAATTTATGCTGTTTCTTTGATCTTCTCTAACATCACAGCAGAAATATAAACAATTATTTTTTTTCCTCTGAGGAATGATGAAAGAAGATACACATGACATACTGTTCAGTATATTACTTAACAATATAGGGGAACACGATATAGGAACCCACATGGAGCAGATTAGAATTACTCTGGTTTAAGAGTCAAGCCATCTTTAGGTGCTTTCTGAGTTTCCTAGCACTGTTTTCTTGGTTCATCCATCTCACTGGAGGATTTTCCATTGCTTCAGTCTGATCACCAATGGGGTGCTTTTTGCCACCTTTGATTTACAAAATATTTGAAGTTTTGCTGTGGTAGCTTATGCTCTCTTATGATTACTATTAGCCTGTTGATACTACACATCCTTTTATTCAGCGTTTTTGCAGACCCATTTAAAATAGTCCTGAGACCCACCACTGCAACCAGATCTGCAAATTCCAGGCTGAGAATACTGGATTTAGGAAAACAAGTCTCTGTCAAGCCCTGGCCGTTCTTTTTAGCATAGCTGGCATATATTTGCATATAGTGCATTAGTAATCACAGTTGGTATTAATGAGTTTTGGGCTTTAGCTACTTCCAGATAGATTGGCAAAGGAATATTCCATACACAGTCAGGGTTACTAGTTCTGTATCCTGTTCATGGCAGTCAGAAATGGAGAGCTTTATAGAAAAGCATTCCTAAAATCTTTGCCTTTGCATCCTGTCTTACTGTATTTTCTTCAGTTGTAGAGCTAAACTAATCTTAGGAGCTACAGGCCAGTATACTAACTTTTCTCAGTGCTGATTCTCCCTTCTGCTCCCTCTTGCCGTGGCTTATCTGCTTTTGCTTCAAGAGCAAACTTCCAGCTTCTTGTCCCATTACTGAGGCTTATAAATTGTGCTGAAACCCTGCAGTCTGTCTATAATCTCATCAGCAGACAGCTTCCTCCTCCTTTTTTCCTTCTCCCTGTGTTCTTATAAAGCTTTGGCTGTGTGAGTCTGATTCAGCTCACAATGGCAAATGTTTAACAACCTGCTTCTTTCACCCTTAGAAACTGTTGCAGTTCTTAACAAGTTCTTTTCTTTCTTTATGCTTTTCTTTCTATATGCGACACTTCTGAAATTAGATACTGAAGATTTATGCAGACTTTCAAACATTGGTTTGGACCTGCAGAGGTTACAAAGGTGGTATTTATTGGAATACGTAGAGTACTAACCACAAGAAAATAAATGTAGGCCAGTAGGTGTTTATTTTGCAAGCTAATGTCTTTTTAAAAATGGTTTTTTTACTCTTCCTATTCTCAAGCCTTAAGATTAGGGTCCCTGCTGATATAAAGGGAATTGTACTGTTGTATAGGTTTTTTTTTCTTTTCATCCATTTTCAGAGGCACTGTGAACCACAGTGCTTCTAGTAGTAGAGCTATCATCAGTGGTATTTCAGTAGTGCAAAAGGTGTAAAAACATGCAATTGTTTCTGAAAACAATAACTTCGTTCAAGTCTCTTTTGAACGTGGATGATGATGAGAATCCTGAGACTGGCAGCAAGGTGCTTTGGTATTCTGTGGAAAGTGGGTAACTCACACAACAAGGATTTCACTTGTGAAAGCAGCGACCATCATTAGGGCTGGGCAGTGAGAATTGTTCCAGTTCATGAGGTGTGAATGATCAGGTGCAGTCACACAGCTACATATGCTGTTCACATTTCAATTGTCTTATATATTATTTGCATGTTTTAAAGCAGAAGGTATAGTGAATATATTAAAACTGTCCACTGGGGACAAACTCAAAAACACCTGAGAGATTTAGAAATACCAGTGTTACCAAAAGCCACATCCCTAAAATCAAAATAATCAGATTACTTTGGAAATCTTGCTCAAGATTTCTTTGGAAAGAGAAATAAGAGAGTGCTTGGAGATCTTTCTGAATTCTGTTCCTGTGAATTAAAAGAAACCAGAAGTGCCACAAGTTTCCACAGAACAACTTCTCGTAGTCTTTGCCTGAGATCTCCTTGAGCAAGAGGTGGTGGTGCTAAGGTGAAGCTGAAGATGCATAGGTGCTTGTTGGATACCTAATTGGGTGCTGCCAAATTTCCCTCAAATGGTCTATGGATTTTGGTCTTGTTTCTGTAACACAGCCAGTGCTCTTCAGAAGACTTGTGAAAACATGTAGGTAGGTGGACTTACCTTTTCTTTGAATAATTTTGGCTGAAATTGTTCAGCAATTTAAATAGTGTATGTGGGTGCAAATGGGATAAGGAGTTGGGAATGGGGATTGAGAGGCAGAAATCTGCATTGCAAACATTGCTTTCTTACAAAAACAGGATGGAAGTAGGCTATTGCATTTAAATTCCAGTGTTTGGCTTTTTATTTATTCATTTTTTCTTCTGTTTTCAATTAGAGTTTTAATTCGCAAAAAAAAAAAAAAGGTAACATCACAAATAGGTCAGGATTTCCATGAATATTCTTGATGTTGGTGGATTCTGTAGTGTGTGTGCTCTCTGTAGTATAGTGGTCTTTGTTTATAATAGAGACCACTCATCCCTCAGAAATAAGCAAACGGAAAAACCAGGATTTTTGGTTTTTCATACTTCATTTGACAAGTTTCTTTCTTCCTGAGCTCAGTAACACTTTAAGGACAAGCACTGAACTTGGTTGGCTAGCCTGTTACTTGGAACAAGTGGACAACTTACCCAAAGGTGTAACTCAAGTGATTTACTTTGGTAGACTATGATTTACCGCTGAAATAATTATTAATTGCTTCATTTGGCCAAAGAAGTGTTGGTGGGTTTTTTAAAGCTGTATCAAGACTGTTACCTCATAGTGAAGATGAGCATTTTCTTATGAAGACGTTTACTGCCATGTACTAAACATATATGTAGCCCATGTTTTTAAACAGCCTTTTGATGTCTGCAACTTTGGCATATACCCAAGAACTGTTTAGGAGGTATTAATTTATATGACTTTGAAGCTAAACCAGGAATCTTAATGAAACACAGGGATGATGAAGTTAGTAAAGCTAATTTAAGTCTCTGAATATAATTTTTAAATGAAGTTTTTATTGATAATAAATATACTTTGTTTCTCATTAGTCTTCTAGGCTTCAGTGGTAATATCAGTAAAATAAGCATGTTTTACAAAGATTTAACATTAAAAATGCTATTAATATGACCCTTGGTACACCAGCACAATTAGATTTCAAAGTGAGCATTTAGGATGTAACAGCGATTAATGACAACCATCGAAAACAATTTTGAACTCCATCAGTTTAACTCAGGAGGGTAAACTTAATATGATAATTTATCTAGTTGAATTGTATCAGCTTAGCAGGAACGTATGCAAATATGTGACCCTTACCTAGAATCTAAATGGATGCTGTGCTGATAGATTTATCAGTTCCATTAAAGAACTTTAGGGAACTTTGGAATTTCAGCAATTGTTCCCTTGGAGGTTGAAAACCAAACCTGATCTCATACTGGGACCATTCTAGTCTGCATATTTCCATAATTTGCCTTTGCTACTAATATGACAGCAAGACGCAAATAACTGTTTCTAATAATATCAAATGGAGTTGTGGAGGACAGCATTTTAATGTAGTAAAAGACCTCCCCGTGGGGTTGTTATTGCCACTATAGAACAGCAGTTACACAGTTGCAACAATAGTCTCTTAATTGATTCGTTTAATTAGCAAGAGATGAAGCTTGTGCTGCATCTTGTCATCTGTTATCATGGGGGCGGCTACAGAGAGAATCTCTGCATTTGTCACTCTATACAGTCAGGTTTAAGCAGGGTAAAAGGCATTGCACCTATAGAGGTGAGCTTTGGTGAGAATGTTTTGTGAGCATGCTTTCAGTCAGCTTTTCTGTGTTTGAACATGTCTGGTTTAAGAATCTGCATGGTCTCTGCGGGAGAATTTATGACAAAGCATTGTTTTACTGGGGGAAAATCTTAATCCAGCAATGCCAGGCATTTCTAACCTAAATATGCAAATCTAAGTATTACAGGAATGATGGGTTATTTGGGGCATCACTGTTGTAGACTAGATTTACTTGGAACAAATAGGGTCAGATTAGTGAAACCAGCCATCTGCCTTGTGATTGCTTTTTCATAGCATTTTTGTCTCCAGACTAGATAAACAATGAGTTACATGAGCACATGGTCCATGGTAGGGAGCATGTGTAAAAGAGGGACTTTTTTGGTGGTTGGCTTTCCCCAGAGTAGTTATGAATACAGATACAGTGTTTTGCTTGTTTCTGGAAGATGAAGTAATTTTTTACTGAGATCTATTTTATTTACATTTTAAGGGTATGTAAATAAATATATTTTAAAGACATGTAAATATATTTGGAGCTTCCATTTCATTTTTCTCTTCTCCTTGGCTTAGCTTTGTCTTCTGTTCAAGGTTATTCTTCCTTATGGAAGGGAATATTTCTAGAGGAGGACAAGCTTCTTGTTAAATGCTAATTAAGAAAATGAAGGTTAAGTTGGCATACTTCCATTGTCATAACACTGACCTAAAATAAGGGATCTCTTACTAATCTGAAATAAATTAGAGGGGGAAGCAAGTAATTCTGTGCATGTGAAACACTTGAGATGTCTTCTCGTGGTCTGTTTTTTAAATGACTATGCTTTGGGGTTTTTTTTGTTTGTTTGTTTTTGGTTTTCCACTTGTGTGCCGTAGTGTTGGACATGCCATCTAATTCTGGAATACCATGGTCCTGTCACTCTGTAGCAATATGCTGTTAGAGAAGCCATGTTTTTTAGGACAATTTAAGCAAAGATTTAGCCCACTTATCATTAAAGATCCCAAGGTAATTTCCACAACGTTCTGAGATTGCTTCATATTCTGAGAGTCTTGGCCAAAGTCCACTTCGTGTAATTACCTTCTGTCTGCACAAATCCCTAATGCAATTTTAGATGTGTTTGGTATTTTTCACTTCCTGTCCTAAATAGTGAAAATATTGCTACACACTGCTCATAATTACTGTGGGTTATAGCCTCGGTTCAAATAAAGAGATTACTTAGTGAATTTTGTGTTCCCATTGTTAAAACAACAGAATATGTGACAAAAGATGAGTGAGCAGTAGGATGTAAATTAAATCCGCAAACTGATGGAATAACTCTCATTTTTTGACTGTTCTATTTCACTGCATTTTGCCTGACTCTGAGCTCTACTGCAAGGACCATCACTGAGGGAAAGACCAACTCTCAGACCATGTCAGAGGTCAAACTTAACACACTGCATGGTTCTTTGAAGCAGGTCAGAAATCAGTGTGGGGCTCTAAGTGCTGTTGTCGTGTGCTCAGTTGACTTTTATGTGGATTTCATACTTTTTTGTTCCCACAGCTGAAACTGTATTTGTCTCTTAACTAAAACTGGTTTCAGTTCCTCTTTCTGCAGGCTTTCATGAACTCCAGAATGTATGTTCAACCATGCTGTCTTTAAAATGGTCTACTTCTGTGTTGTCTCATTTGATAGAATTTATTGCCTTCTACTTGAAGTTAGTGCCTTCATCACTAAAGCCTTATGTTACTTTGCTGTATGCCATGTCAAATCTTTTTTCCTGATATTTTATTTCCTCTTTCTAGTCATCCTTTCTTTGTTTCTTCTGCATTATTTATCTGCTCCATCTTTTCTCAAATTGCTTCTCTTGTGTATTTCCTGTGTCAAATTCTTTTAGACATACTTGTATTTTGGAGTTTGTTTTTTTTTTCTCTAGAAAGATACATGGGTTGAGAAAAGAGATAATAGTATTAATCTGACATCAACTTTCATGTCTTTCTCTAAGCAGCATTTAGGAGAAGAATAAACTTTAGAAAAATTGCTATACATCAGCAAGTCATATAGCTACTGGAGTTGTCATATAAGTACTATAGATGGGGAATGTCAGGGACTCTTGTAACATGAAAGTTGTTCCTTTGTTTATTAATTTTCTTCATAGCATGTAAAATCTCTATTTTGAAGCACTTAAAATTTTTCCCAGTGTTCATTTAAAGCACTCTGCAAATAACAGAGGAATTTATCATGCAGGATCACAGAGTTTATTTCACTTTTTTATGAAACTAAAGTTTCATGTAAATTCTCTTCTGTGTAAAGTACGTTGAAAATTATGTGAATGATGTTTTAAAAAAGATTCTGTGCATCCCTGCTTATCTGAAGGACAGCAATCCGTGCTGCTGCAAGCACTCACCTGGTACAAGCGGGCAGTCTCCGTCTTCATTTCATTCATGCTATTTGATATTTATAGTCCTTGCCCACCGCAAGGCAAAGGAAGGTGAAGGACAGAGCGGTGGTAGTAGGAAGTATCCTGCTTTGTGTGACCATCTCCAAAACACCAGTCTTATGTCTTGGAGAGGTGCCATGTTGGCAGGGTGCACAGGAAGTATTCACATAGCAAATTGTGTTATGAGCAGCAGAACCACAACAAGGTTCTTCCTGCATCTAATGCTGTTTGACCGGGGGGAGGGAGAGAGAAAAGGGAGGTCAGGGCAATGTGCATGAAAAGGAAGGGCCCACGCTATTGTAAGGACACTGAAAACAAACTGCCCCTGTGCCAAAGACTTCAGTGTATATGACAGAACAGTGCTGAGTGGGCCACAGGAATTCAGTCGAGGCCAAAAAGCCCCGTGGGTAGGAAAGCTGTGGTTATGTCCTGTGTTTCCACTCTTAACTCCTTCTCCTCCCTGCCTTAGAGTGACTTCTCTTGACATGCCCTCAGAAGCAATTTTCACTTACTGCTTTCTTTGACGTCAGCCTTTCTTTGAGGAACAACAAAGATGTTTGAGTTTTAAAATACTTACATTAGTGTTCTGTTACAAGTCTTTGGGCGTTCCTTGTTTTTTTGTGAGGATTTTCTGTTGTTTTGGGGTTTTTTTTCCTCCCTAGGTTTGTGTTTTAGTTATAAAAGAGCTGCAGGGAAGCCCTCCCTTAGCCTTGCAAGTTCCAAGCCCACTGTTAGTATTTAACAAATACTCAGCAAGCAGAACAACCCAGTGTGCTCGCTGTACCTAAGCCGGATCTGGACACTGCATTAAGAAGATCCCAGCTACATTCTGACAGACATTTGTTCCACAGCCTGATTTTGACATATTGACCGAGAACAATGTTTATGGTATCAAATGGTGGCTTTTGTGAGGCACAAAGTGTACTCAGGTGTCCTGTAAAGCAAAATACAACTTTTGCAAAATTGTGAAGCAAATTAGCACTGAGAAGTATCCAGTTGAGGAGCGGTCAGAAGCTGCATTTCTAATCTGAAAAAGACTGAACACTTGTGGTGGAGACATAGGTATGTAGCAGAATGCTCTAATGGGATTATATTCAGGAGGAGTTTTCAAAAGCCCATTACTGAATGATCCACCCTGAGTGGTTCATCTGCTGAGACCCTGCATTAGCAGTGGTGAGTTTTGAGTCCAAGACCAATCCCTTCGTATTCTTTTCAGGTGTCTGTCAGCACTGCAGAAGCTCCTCCACCTTTGTGCCAGTTCTTGAAGCATTTTTCAAAGCCATGTGGTGTTTCAGTTCTGGTCATGTGGTAGTTGGCGCCAATTGGTTCCAAAACCATTTTCAGCAGCATGAGGCTGCTGGGAGGCCCCTCTAGCTGTAGAGAAAACACACTGCTATTGTACTTCTGATTTTCTTCTTGCTGGCTTGGTTTGTGGTTCACAAAGTCCATTCTGCTAGAATTATATTTGAGCTGGCATCAGTAACATGAGACATGTAACAATTTGCCTGAAACACCTCATCTGAAAAAGGATTATTCTCACTGACAGATGAGCCTGTGTTGTTTGTGCAGCTTGTGTGCATGTGCTGGGTTGAGTAGTTAGCCTCAAATTACTGACAACTCTGTTGAAACTGGGCACTGCTGCCAAAGAATTTGGATGTGCTTGGGGTAGAGAATAGGCATCCCAATAGCTAGCTGTTGAGTGGAGGTAGGGGAGTCTGAGCCAAGCTGACTTCCTTGGGCTTGAAGGAAGCAGGGCGGACTCCTGTTACCATAGATTCCCTGCAGTGTCGTTCTGGGAAGTGAGGGAGGGAGAGACTATGAGATGTATTAAGGCAACTGCTTGAGGTTGTAGTGGAGATATCAGGTTGTTGGAACTCATTTTCCTTATATAAATTTTGATGAGCAGAGTAAAAAAGCATCTGAGATGGAAGTCAGGCTGAAGACTGTGATTTCCACCAATTTTCATGTATGACAGTGTGAGATGTCTAGCATGAGCAAGTCAGATGCTTGGTTTTATGTACAGAGTGCAAACTGAATGGCATATATTAGTTTTTGGCTTCACTACAGACTGTAATACTCTCCAGGCCATTGTGGCTTCTCAACAGCAGGAGACAGCAGCAGAGAAGTTCCCCTGCAGAAAACCTTTGTACAAACGCAGTTGCTTCCTAGGGAACTCACTGCCACAGGCATGCTCAGTGTAGCCCGAATGAAGCCTTAGCAGTTTTTGGAGTATACATTGCTCTCTTGTGTCCAAACTAGAGCCACCTCTCAGTACCTGAAGGATTTGTCTGTGCCTGATAGCTCAGAACTAGACCTTCAGGGCAGAGTAAGCCAGTGCCATGCAGCCCTCCTGAGCTCAGCCTGGAACTGCTTGTGTTTTGGTTTCGATCCATTTTTCATTTAGTGTCAGAATTTCCTTATGTAATAATACAACTAAAAGTGATTTTGAAGTACTTTGGCTTCATCGGGCTTTTGTTCCCCACCCCCATGCTTTTATGTTTGAAGGCTCCATTAGTGTCCATAGCAAAGAGAGAGTAACACAGATGGTAAACATTTTTACCACAGAACACCAGCAGTGAACACCATATCACTGATTTAGGAGTCTCTGCACTGTGCTTGCTCAGCTGTACATAATCACTCTCATTTCCTTCCCTTGGGTTTCTGGCCAGCTTAGGGAGACTTTACTGATGTGCTTAGTGAGGTCTCCCTGGCATTGCTGGGCTATTGCTCAGTTCTCGTATGTGCTTCTTTGTGGAGCAAGAAGCTCCACACTGGAGCTGGTGTGAGCTTTTGGTTGGCGTGTTCTCTGATTTTCAGTAATGTATTTTCACCAAATGTACAAGGCTAAAATTAAAATTCTTTTGGGTGAGGACAATATCTGCCTTAGCTGCCAGGCAGCCTAGTGCATTTGAATGCCTCCCTGATACAAAAGATAATAAACCTTTGGGAACTGTGATTAGCCTTGCTAGGGTTTTGTGGGCTAGTTGCCATGGTAGAAGCTAGTGAACATTTGGTACAAAGCAATAACATTCTTAAAGTTTCAATTTTCATTCTGGGAATGCTGATAGAAAGATGAATGCTATGAATAAGGGTTGTTGGTTTCTCTGTAGTAGTTCAAATAAAACTGTAAAAAAGTAATTTGGTTTGGTGCAGCATTTTACCAAGCCAGCTAGCTGTGAGGTTCTTATGTTCTCTTCCTTTTCACTTCTCTTTGTACAAACAAAATAGCAAACGTAGGCTATCAAAAATGCATGTAGTTTGTCTTTATACTTAGATGAGAGAGATAAAATCAAACTAAAATTTCACATTATCACTCTGCTTGTAAAATACAACAGTGTCCTTTGGGCCAGAAGAGGTTTTTTTCCAAAACAAGCATGCACTACAGTCTGTGTAGTGGTGGCCCGTTTTTGTGACTTGTTTACTGGTGTGCCTTTCATATCCAAATTCTTGGCTACAGACAAAGCATTCAAATACTTTTTGTCAGAAAAAGAAGATGAAAATTGTCTGAAATTGGAGCCAAGTTCACATTCTCTGGAGTACTGTTTCAGCCTTTGGGAGGATCATCTAGTGCAGAGTAACTGAAAACTCGAGCTAGGTTTGTTTGAACAATCTAAACTTAAAGAAGAGACAACAAAACAAATACTTTTTAATTCTTGTGCTTTTTATATTTACACTGGCAGTGGTGTCTTCCTCAGATGAAACGTTTTGATATTAAGCAGTTCCTCTAATTTTACTGGGCTCTGTTTCTTTTTATGGTAACACACACTGTGCAGGAAGGTCATTATATGGGAGAAAAAAGCTGTCAGCATAAAAGAGAAAGTTAACATTGCACATGGCTTTGTTTATGGGGTTCTTGGAATGTGCTGTGACTTGAGCCAAATGATGGCTTAAACTGTTCTTTTTAATATGCTGGATGGCCTCTCCCTATGTTCTGCCAGTAACAGGTACTCCACCTTGCAAGTAAAAATTGTAAAATTATCTGTGAACTCATCTCAAATGTTTCCTTTGTATGTTGCTAGTACTTCCTTCAGAGACCATTTATATTTTTCATAAAGGTTGGTGGAATGTGGTCATGGTTGCATTCAATTAACCCAACTGTGTGTGATGAGAACACTGACATGAATAATTGAAACATGTATTGGTTGCATATGCAAAACCAGTTTAGGTTTGTGCCAGTCTGTGTTGCCTGATGACCGTACATCACAGGGAGCCTTGCAAACTGCATTGGTGATTTTTGTCTCGTTTAGTATTGCATTAACATCTGTGGCACAAATGGCCATTCATCACATGGTAATTTTGTCTGAGTTCCAGAAGAAAGGTTAAAGAAAATGCAGCTACTCTACGTTTTTCTTACTTCCATCCCCCAAGAAGTTTCATGTCTAAGGTTAAATGAGGGCAAAGGGGTAAAAACGCTGAATAACTTTCAGGTTACACTGGCAGCAATAAATTCTTCAATTTTGTACCTTGATAAAAGAAGAATAAAACCTTGTCTTTTCTAAGCCAAAACTACTGCCTTTGGTTTCATCTTGAAATGAGGTTTCCTCATAAAGTGAGGCTGATCAGATGTTAACCATCTTAGGGATTCCTGCTGAACCGGTTCTGTGCAGGAGTGAGGAAGGAGCCCTGATGACTTGGAACATGAGAGATCAAATCAACAATTAAAGGATAACAGTGAATTGGGAAGGAAAGGGAAGATGACTAGCCAGGGAGGATTAGCCTGAGTCAGGAACAAATTTCCTGAAATTACTCAAGCAGGTGCTTAAAGGGAGGTGGGTTATTCTCTTAAGGAGTGATTTTTCAGGAGTGTGTGAGCCAGCTACAAGCAGGTCTGAGAGGCCATTGAGGAAAAAACTCCACTGGGGAAGAGAAGGATACTGCATCATAGGGTCAGAGAGAAAGCAGTGTTCTCCTGGAAGATAACAAGATTTCTGTTCTTCCCTGTGAGAGGCAATGTGCATTGTTCTATGAAGGAGGTTAATGTGCTAGACCACTGGCCTTTTCCTGTGGGGAAAAAGGTGTGTTTAAAGAGCTAATATACATATTTTCAGTGTGATTTCCTTGTATAATATCAGTAGATATTAAAAGCAAGACTTTCTGAAAGGAAAACAACTGGTATAAACTGCTGAGGCAAGTTTCACAGGGAAAACCAGCATCTTTTATTAGACCAGCCAATGATGATGTGAGGAAAAAAGGCAGCAACTAAGTTCATAGCCTATTCACTGCTGCAGCTTCAGTGGGGAAGGGGGATAAAGATTTGTCTGAGATGTTTTCACAGGCTCCATCCCTGTACTTTTACGTCAGGAAGCTGAAACCAGAGAAAGAGAGAAATTGAACATGGGCACAGGTGAGGCGAGGACTTTCAGTTTTTGCTCTGGAGAGTTGGTGTACCATGATCTGTCAGTGCAATGTGAGCACTGTTTCATGAAATGGCCCAGCATTAACAGATATTACAGCTACCCATGATTCTATGGGCAGTGGTTTTGTTCAGGAGCAATTACGTTAGTGTTCAGTAAACCTGAGATTGTATATTTTACTGTTTATAAAATATTTGTCAAAGGATTATCCATTAAACACTTCTTCCACTTAAAGGAAGAAAGCAGGGTTTATTTGGATGCCAGAGGCTTCACCAGACTGCTATCTTCTGGCCTCAATCTGAAGAAAAGGAGGGAGACCTGCAAATACCAAGCATATAAAATTCCTGTGTATTTTATTGGACAAAGAAACTTTATGTTAAAAAAACATGTACTTTGAATGATTTCCAAAATATATTGTTGGATTCAAAGTTGTGAAATGTAATTGCTTTTACATCCTGGCAGAGCCACGGGATCTGGAGAGGCTTAAGAACAGTGAAGACTGAAGGCCAGAATTTCAGAGGCAGCTTAGTCCCACTAAAATTAATGCATGTTAGGCACCTAAATGCCTTTGAAATCTGGCTCTGAGCCCATAGGTTTTGTTGCTGTTAATACTTTGGACATTTCTTTATGCCAGCCCTTCGGTTCAACTGAAGGAACAGGAGAGGGATTTCCTGTGTCGGTCAGCAACGTGCTGTTTAGCACTGGAGCTAACCCCAAGCACAGGGCTGGGCAGTGCTGCTCTGGGACTCACTCTGCATTAATATTGCTCTAGTAGAAGTCAAAGTTTAGTTGCTGATGCGACATTTGACTCCATTCTGAACTACAAATAAGTTCTGAAGTAAGGAGGATGTCAAAGAACAATTTCCCCTTCCCTTCCCCCCACTTTTTCTTTTTCTCCTGGGTTTCAGTGTTCCTCCCAAGACTTACTTTGAGAGAGTAATACATATCCCAACAACATGGACATCATTGTACTGAACTTGTTGTGTAGTCACAGTTTTATGGGTAATAATACTATGTTGTCTTTAAAGAAAGGAGCAGCCTTAGAGAGTCAGGCTGCAAAATAGATAAAAAGTATAATCTTTTCCCCATCAAATTATAAAACTGTACTGTGCTTGCTGAAAGCACGTAATGAGTAGAAAGTGAGCACTAATCTATTTGGCTCTGTCTGAACCTTCATATTTCTATTTATCTCAGTGGGAGTTTTTAATATTCTACTGATGTCATTTTATGTTTTGCTGACTTCAAGGTTGAGATATTGTCACTTACAATCATGTTGACTGCCTGAATGCAAAATCAGACTTTATGAGAATTAATAAAATCATGCTATTATGGACCTTGGAGATGACACTAGCTGATATAAATGGTGTCTGAAAATGATGTAATGAGCTGGTTGTGCCTTTATTTCAAGGTTCATTTTTCATACACTTGAAAGGGTTTTGTGAAGGTGTATGCATATTAAGGATCAGATTCTGCTTACATTACTGGGAGAATATCTCTAATTGATCTAACCAACAGTGCTAAATGCATGAATGTAACTTCTTTCCAGTTCCTACTGCACTAATTGCAAATTACTTTTGCCTGGTCCCCAGTTTGCCCTCTGATTTTCCCTGGATGCATGCCTCCTCCCCACCACCGTTCCAGACCGTGGTTATTGAACGTGTAGTGCCTTTGCAGCTGATTCAGTGATGACTGCAAAAAAGTTGTAAAGATGGGCAAAACTTGATTTGGAGTTTTTACGCATGAGGACACGTACCACTGATTGTGGTATTGAAGTGTAGAATGTGCAGTAGTGAGGAATACAATATATGAGCTAAGTAAACTGCAGCTCTTGTTGGCAGTTCCATGCATGGCTGGAAAATGCTTTTTAAAGTAACAGTAAAAAACATTTTGTTTATAACAAAACTGGAAACATAAAGGTAAAAATTAATTCAGCACTGTAAATGAAAAATATATTAAAATCTGCTATGCAAATACAAAATTTAGTTACTTTGTTGTGAAACTTAATTGAATGATCTTGGAGAAATAATGGAAACCTTTTATTAATACCTTCATCTTATCCATCGAGTTCCTTATTCACTTCGTGCCTGTGCTGCCAGGCAATGAGTTGAAATTCAGACTCAGATTTAAACTGTTGGTATAAATGAGGCATATTATGGGGGAACTCATGAATGAGATTCAATTCTACTTGGAGGTGTGAAGACAAACAGTGGAAAGACTTTCAGATAGGAAGAGTCCTGGGGAAGTAAGAGCCTACAACCACCTCCTTCTCTCTTTGATTCAGTCTTAGTGAATTTTGAAGTGAAGCAGTTTCAGGGGAACTGGAGAATTTTAATCTTATGGCTGTTTTTGAGATCACTCAAAATAAACCTGCAATTTCTCCAAATAACTTACAAGGCTTTTAAAAAGATTTGGGAATGGAACCACTGAAGCTGTCCATTCTGAAAAGTGACCCCAGACTGTCAACTTCACCTTAGAGTGGGTAGAGAGGTTGCTGACACGCATTTAAGGCCCTTAGGAAAGTGCTACAGAGAATGATTCATCATGTCCTTATCCTTGAAAGCACTTAAAATACTGACATGCTTTTATGAACTGAGATCTGTATGGACTTTTTTACCTTGGTCCATCATTTAGCTGCATTCATTATAGCTTCTTTGCCTACTCAAAGCCTCTTTGAATGAGCTCATGTAGGGGAAAATAGGACTGCTTTTCTCAGTAGTTTGCATGTGACTGAGGATTCATAAGTAATAGAATTGTGAATGCCCAAGGAATCTTTCTTCATTTGTAACAGTTTATGTTCAAAGCACTTCAGTTCTATATAAAGTCTGTAAAATCTCCAGCAAATTATGAGTCTACACTCTGGTTTTCTCACCAGAGAGAATCCTTCTCCAAGTTCTCCAGTACTTCAGTGGTTGCCACAGGTACAGATTTTACAAGTGTGTGTCATTTGTCCATCTTCTTGCTGCTATGTGCTTGTGGTAGAAGCAGTAACACGGCTACAGGCATGTTGATGTCTTCCAATAGCAAGAAAAATGCTTAAAGAATGGATTCTTTATTCTTCAAAAGTCAGGACTGTGGCATTGAATAAATCCACCAGCTTAGGCTGGTGGGAATATAAAATGAATCACTTGCTTGTATAAATCTATTAGATTTATATGCAGCACAGATAAATTAAGGCTGGTTGGTGGTGACAGACTTTGAGTGGGAGGCATCTCGACCACTTCCATAGCCAAGAAAGCATTTTATTGGAGACTAAAAAAACCCACTGGAGTTCTTATACGTGCTTTAAAAATTCTCTGTAGCTGTTTCTGGAATGTGAAGTTGGTTAAAGCATGGTGCTAATAACACCAAGGTTGTGGGTTCAATCACCATGTGAGGGTTGGACTTAATGATCCTTGTGGGCTCCTTCCAACTCGGAATATTCTGTGATTCTGTGAAATGCAAAAATATGATATGTAATAGAAATATACTGTCAGATGGACAAATGTCTAAGAGATGGAGAAGATTATTCAAAATTCTTAGTGCTTGGTCATCACTTGTACATGTGCCAGGTTGTACCTGAAATCACAAGGCAGAACAAACTGAGAAGATGTGCCCTACTCAAAGAAAAGTGGCTTGTTTTTGCATGAAAAAGGGCTGGGTCTGCTCCTTAGGTAAGAAATTATTCAGGAATCATGTGTTGTATTTTTGTGATTAGATTTTCAGATGAGATAGATCACTCTTGCATGCATGCAAATCAGTGGAAATGGCAAATTCTTCCATCTTTCAGGAATCAGGGTATTGATAGTTCTCTACTGTCTCTTAGTTGGAGTAAGTTATTTCTCTCAATAGAGGACTGTTAAAACCTTTTGTAATATGATTTTGCCTGCAGCTTGCCAGTGACATCTTTACTATGCAGGCATGCATGGTGGCCCAGTGGGAGTTTCAGTTCACTCCGATTATTTCCCAGGCTTTGGCCAGGGAATTTCTCAGGCTCAGACAGTTCTGAGCAGTCGTTTCAGAGCACTCCTCTTCTTCACCGCACATGAGTGCCAGATTTTCAAAGATGCAAATACAGCACAGTGTGTGACAGTTCTGTCTCTGCAGCCCAAATATATGTATTTGAAAAGTCAATTCTCTGTGTCTGGTTTTGAAACTTCCAATGATACTACAGTGATGCTATAGAGAAAAATTAGTTCTTTCAACAACAGAGAGGGAGAGAGATGAATGTTTTAATCAGAAGAATGAAGAAAAACCACATGTATTCATCAGTAACAGGGTTAATGGGGAGAATTTACTTTGTTTTAATTAAAAAAGTGAAAAATTAAGTCTTACTGTTAGCTTGTTTCTGTTTCAAATGATTTGTTTGCATCATTACTTATTAATCGATACTATTTTTCTGTGCACAAGGAACTTATTTACTGTATTTATATAACATTGCCTGATGAACAGGGTGGCTGCTTACAGTGCAGTGATATTGAAGTAGTTTGCGTTAAAAATATTTTTAATGATCCTGTTGTTGATGGATGGATCATTCCTCTCGGCAAAGGCGAAGGCTTACCCAAGTATCTTAAGAGAACAATTTGAGTGTCAGTTTCACAAGTGAAAAAAATCTGAAAAGGAAAAGGAAGCAATTCATTCACAACGGGACATGGTGCAGAGGAGGATAACCTGCCTTCAAAGATTTTTGTTTCGAGTATTATAATGTTTAATAAATAGTTTACTTCAAAGGCCTTTGCTGGAGAAAAAAAAATAAAATAAGCAGCTTTCCTGCTATTCTTGTTCACTGGTCCAGTGTTGCTATAAGTAGCTCATATCCTGTCCTCTGTGGTCTCAGGTGGTTAGCTTTTGTTTGGGAAACTGAAGCTTCAACCGAAAGAGCTGTGCCTACCAGTTAAATTATTAGGTAGTTGACAGTATGTCTTGAAAATCAATGGAACTCATTGTGGAACTTGGTGGGGTGACTTTGGCAGGGGAGGAGGGGTCTTGGTATTATTTTGGGTGATGAGCAAAGGCGACGGATCAGATAATGTAAAAATAGAAGTTGCTAAGAAAGGCATCCAAAGTAGGTTCTTCACTTTCATCTGCCCCCACCACATACTTTTTTTTCAAGCATTGTTAAACTTTCATAGAGTACAAGATATATTGGGAGGTCATTTGATCTGTTCTCAGTGTCATGATTAGCTATAACAAAACCCATTCTCATTTGAAGTTTTTTTGACATGTTTTGTATCCATTTCGGTATTACTGTATTGTTTTATTTCTGCTAAATGTTGTACTTTGTGTTTTTGTTCCATCAAGTAAAGAAATGACTCAAGGTTTAAAGGAAAAGGCTTGGGTGTTTCCCAAATAATAACATCTTAGGCTTTCTAGTTCTGGGCATATGAACTAAGCTGCTGTTTTCTTCCATTGTTTTTAATTCTGAGTTGTTTTAAATCATTTGAGGGAGTAGTGGTATGTTGCTATCATCCTTCTAGAGCCTCATGGGGATGAGGCACTTGCCTGGGGATGTTTCAGAGACATATTCTCTGGCCCAGATTTCAATGTCGTCCCTATGAAATATCCTGTATTTCCAGCCATGACAACTCCAAGCCAATGAAACAAGAAATACTCTCCTCATGTGATTTTTGTGAGGAAGAAGTTTTTGTCTCTAAGGATTGATGGGGTAAGGAGGAGAAGTCTGAGTGCAAGGACAAACGAGTATTCCAGAAACAAGATACCATAATCACCTGTAAGGAGAGCTTTGAAGGATAGGCAAAACACAGTCTTTCTCCAAGACCAAGTACGTAAGGTGTAACACTGAGCTGTCTCAAAGTCTGTTTTTCTATTCAATAATGTGTGATCTACAGTAACATCCTTGGTTACTCTGGCTGGAGGAAAGTTGGTTTTACCAAATAATCCACACACAGAAAATAGATGTGATTCTGAGGGTATTTTAGAATTTCACCCCTGATTCTTTTGGGTCTTTACTATTGATTGTGTATTTTGTCAGTCATCATCTGATGACCGTGAAATAATTAGTCCTCAGAACATGTTAAGTGTAATTGCTTCAAATCATCCCTTGTTCAACTTACAGCTAATGAATAACTATTACAGACTAATCAGTGCTATAATGGTAATTAGTAAAGTGGGTAAAATAACTGGAAATTAAAATGATTAAACTTGCCCATTTGGTATTCCATGTTGAGCAGTGAGTAAATGATGAAATCAGAAATCATATAGGGTTCACTTGTGTATTTATGCCACTTGGACAAATCCTCTGCACTTCGAACAGTAGTTTAAAGGGAGAGGACATGCACTGTGGTAGTGACCAGGGCTGCCAAAAAACTTGAAGGATTGTGCCTTTTATCACCAGGGGCCCTTTCAGCCCCATTCTTCTTCACCACCTGTGCACATGCTCACATTCTGCCAAGCTCCTGTCCCACTCCTACAGGCTCCTCCTTACTCAAAGGCTATGTTGAAGTTTTTGGTGTACGCCTTGTGAATGAACCCTTATCTGCTGCCTCCACAGTCCTGGGTCGTTTCCACATCTCCAGATCCAGTAATGTCTTCATCTAGATAAACTGCCTGTAAAAAATTCAGAAGCAATATTTGCGTTTTGTCTTAAGCAAACTCAACTGCCATGGAGGGAAGACATGAAACTCCTTCCCAACCATTCACCAGCAAATTTATGACACTGTGACTTGTCTCCATTTTTTTTTTTTTTAAATAGAAGAGCCTTTTGTGAAAAGGTTGTTCCCATTATCCCACTATGAAAAAACCGATATACTTGTGCTTTCTTTTCAGTTAGAGTGTAGTTGTGTTTTTCTGTCCTGTGATCTTTTGCTACTGTTTCCTGACTAAGGGACAGCATTTTTCAGAACTGAAAAAAATAACAGTCTGATTTTGACCTGTCCTAATGGAAATGACCAAATATTAGACGTTTCAATTGGAGATTACTTGGTCAATAGAGAGAATCAGGTACTTGCAGGAATGATCCTTTTCCATGTGCTTCTCTGTTTGGTCTGTAAAGGGGTGGAAGTTCCCTTGTTTAAACTTTGTTATCTAACTTTCATGTATCCCTGAAATGTATCCAAGACACCTGTAGGAATCCAACAGCCCTAACGGAGGACCTACAGGTGCCCTGTGGTTTTCTAGAGCAACATGCAGAAGCCAGACGGGCCACCTTAATGTATCCCAAATGGCAGTGGCACTTGAACTTCACCCCTGCAGCTGAGATGTTACAGAAAGTTTCTCTTTGAGTCCGGAATTTACTGGGAGAATTACCTGCAGAATTTCTTTTTACTGTGAGATGTACTATCTACTACCTTAACTGAATAACAAAACTTTCTTTAGAATGCCTTTCAAATGTATGAGAACAAGAGAAAACCTTTTTTTGTTCCATGTCTCATGTTGCTGATCATAATAAACTCCCTTCCACTTAACCCCTCCGCCTCAATACATTCTTTCCTGTGCAAGAGGAAGACTTAGAGCTGTAAGATAAAAAGTTTTATAAACCTCAAAATGGAAATAAATTCTTGCATGTATATCTACTTATGTAAATGTCTATATATAATTTGTACATACACACTGTAGATTTCTTTGCTTATGTTATATACAGTGTTGTTTATACAGATTGAACTTAGGTAAAAAGGAAACAGTTTGATGTAGACATGAATGAAGCAGATGATGTTTGCACTTTGTGTGTTCAGGTAGGAAGGTTCTGCATGTGATAAAGGAGCTTAATTATTCCCCCCAACCCGTCTGTAACTTTGTTGAAGTGAATGTTAAATGAATTAGTGAAATTACGAAG
Source organism: Corvus moneduloides (assembly GCF_009650955.1). NCBI lineage: Eukaryota > Metazoa > Chordata > Aves > Passeriformes > Corvidae > Corvus > Corvus moneduloides. The sequence continues at coordinate 82,676,844 of NC_045477.1, forward strand.
CCAGTTAATAACTGGTATTTCAAATTAAAAAGTCAAACATTGGGAAGATGAGTCTGGGAGGAATAGGAACAAAAAGAAAAACCAGCAAAGATAAAATATTCTTTGATGGTGGTTATTGACTCCTACACTAAATTACTTACTGCCCCGCTGGCAAACCTTCAGTGTTGTGGACTCTAGCAGTTGCAGTAGCTCTCTGCAGTTTACATATGCTTTATCGAGTACTGTTCATCATTATGGGCGCTCGAAAGTAAATTATGGAAACTTCTCCTCTGCTTGTGGTTTAATCTTATATGGGAAATAATATAAAGCATAGATTGTTAATTGCAGTTCAGTTTTATATTTATTCTGGGAAGCTAGATATAGCATTTATTCTATTTTTGTGGGAGTTGTGGGAGATTATGATTGTCACAAGGATGTTTTTATGAAACGCAGGTAAAAAGGAGAAAATATGGATGACACATACTGGCTTGCTATATTTTTTGCAAGCAAATAGCAAAACAATGGTAGTTGTAATATATGAGCAGATTTTTTTTTAAGGAAGAGAGCTCCTCTAGATTTTCAGGAACTCAGTTTTTTTCAAGAAAGGCTACTTAAGTCTTAGAACATATGTATAAAAAAATGGGAAGTTGTAGTTGATTTCTGAAAGATGTGAGCTGTAAAGATTGTTTATATTTAAAATTGCCATTTTCCCTCTCTCTCTCTCTCCATAAATATATATAAATGTTCCAGTGTTATTCTAAAGCATTCTGCTTTTGTTTTCCTGGCTCTTATGCAAAGAATATCTGAATATTAAATCAGTAGTAAAGCATGTGCTCAGGTGTGCTATGGAAATGCTTTTCTTTAGTGTACTGTCTAGAATTTTCTATGAAGTAAAAGCAGGATTGCTCAGTATGTATAAAAGCTGAGGAACTGGCTAGAAAGAAGTGATACCTTGGTAGCTGGAAAAATGATTGGTGCATCATGACTTCAGAATGGTGCAAGCTAGGCTGAGTTAACTCTGGGAAAAATGGGGGCTGCCTTAAAAAGATTAAAAGCTGAAGTATTGTGGGGGTTCAAAGACGTGGTCTATAAGGGAGAAAGAGCAACCAGAAGACCAGCTCCCACTGAAAGGGGACACCCTTTCATGGTCATGGACACCCTTATCTCTAATGTCTTCTAAAATCTTTTCTCACATTTTACTTTAAAGTAGCTGTAAAAGAAATTACTTTGCCAGTCTCTATTTTTAGTTCATTTTGAAGTTAACAGAGAAGTTTTGTCAATCTCATTGACATTAGCTTTGTTTTCAATGCATGTAATATAACTTAAAATTAATCTTAGCTTATATTAACTGATATTACATTCATACCTTCTTTTCTAAATAAAAAATGCTGTCTTTGGATGTTGTCCCAAGAACTAAACATTTCTTTCTTAATCTGTTTTGAACGAAACAAAATTAATGCAATCTACCCTTCAAAATACAGAGTTGTCTTTTATATGATACTCATATGATGCTTAAGAGTTCAAACAATCATATCTTTCAAGAAATGCTGAGAATTTTTAGCATTTCTTTCTTGAGGTTTCCTTTTTTTCTGTCTGCTACCTCGTGTGACATAACCTTGTCAGAGGTTCAGTGATGTTCAGTGTGCAGTGGTGTTGCCTGGTAATTTTTCAGATTGTTACTGTACTGGTGCTGACTATGAAATGCAGATTCTCCTTATATGAAACCTAAAAGAAGAAATAAAAAGACAAAACTCAGCTTTCACTTCAGTTACAATTCAGTCATACACCAGAAAACTCACATTTCTGGGTATTGATTGTGTTCATTTACCACAACGAAGTGCATTCATTGATAACTACCTGCTGGTATTGAATCAATTGTATGTGAAACAGGGGGCATTATTGTCAGGTAAGGTAAATAATATTGATTCTATTTTAAAATGAATACAGCATAGGAGAAATTAATTTGATTCTCTGAAGTCATTAAATTATGTTCTGTCAACTATATAAACAGTGAAGGTCATGTAGTATTATGATATCATGAGGCAAGTTACAGCTGCAAGTTTTAGCAAGGTTTCCCCTCCATGCTTGCAGCAGAGACATTTTGGTTTTGTTTTGTATTAAAGGAGGAAGAGAAATCCAATGCCTGTAATCGATCTTAAGGTAGGATCCCAACTGGTACCAAGTCCTCTGACACTCCTTAAGTGGAACTACAGTCCTAACTGACTGCAGCAAACCAGGCCCTTGGTCATGTTGTAGGTCAGCAGACTTCGAAGCTTCAAACATTATTGTGACAATGGACTCTTCGGTCAAAAGTCCTTATCTTCCAAAATAAGCAAGTAATCAGAAATGGGAGAAGGGAGTTGTGTTGATTGATCATCTTTGAAGCCATTGGCTCAATGAAAGAGTAGCAAGGAAGCACAAGTGCAATAAGCACAGCTACCACGAACATGAGTAAACCATGAAGATGGCTTTGGATTGCTCTTGCAATCCTATTGCAATCCTATTCCCTTATGATGACGACGAACTGTCCTATAGAAAACGTGTTAAACAGCAGCAGCTGAAGCACTGAAACATAGAACCCTTTTTGGATTACAGGTGACCATACAACTGAGATTTGGTCATTGATCATGTACCTCACACATTGTCTTCATAATTTGCACAGTTGATCTTGAAGTCTTCATATATGAGCACATAAGTTACTGATTACCACATACCGTGTGAAGGGAGCAGGAGACAGAATTCTGCAGGCACCCTGTGACCCATGTCTCATTTCAGATATTTAGTAACAAATAACTTGCAACCAAGCTGTAGCTGGTTGAACAGGTATCTAGAATTCCATGTTTGGAAACAGTAGTAAGATCAAAAGAGCTGGAAGAATAAAAAGAGTTGTCTGTATATGAAAAAGGTGCAGAGGATGTGAGCCATGTGACTATAATTGGTGGATACAATTTCATTATGAATGAAATTTGTCTGTAGGAAGTAATCCATAGAGAAGGGAAGGTACATGAATAATTGTCACCAATCAGTGTTACAGAAATCAACAAAAACGTCTGTGTGATACACTTCTTTGACAACAGTATCTCAGTATCATGTATACAGATGTCTTTAAGGCTTAAAAGTCCAGAGTGGCTCAAATGCCATCTACAGCAAGATTCAGGTACAGTTTATGTGTCTGAGTCCAAGAAAGTGATCCAGGAAACTTAGGATCCAGTAACCTTCTGAGTGTCCTCAGGACGCCTAAGATAGGTTTCACAGCTGTCTAACTAAAAGGTACCTGTGTCTTCTGAGCAACCCTGCTCTGAAGAACTGGGTGTCAAATGACTTATCCTCCCTGTGCTGCTGAAACAAAGTACTTGAGTACAACCCAAGTCTCCTGAGAGAATAGTCTTTGGGAAACATCTAGCATGAAATGGCAGAATTGAGTTCAACCCGAAGGCTAGCAGCTGCAACCACACTGATGAAAATTGATGGCAGTAAAAGGTAGAGGTGGTCACTTTTTTGCAGCTCCCCTTGCTGCTGAGAGTGCTTACCTAAAAGACTGGGGGTGGGAGTTCTGTGCTAACTTCCACATGACAGAATTAAGATTTGCTCTGTCCCTGTGGTATGTTGTAATTTCCCAGTCTTAGAGAGGTACAGGGAGAAACCCTGTGCTTGAGACATTCTACAGAGAAAGCAAATTTTGATCCCCATTTTCAAAACCATTTCTCCATGTAAGACCAGTTAGCTGGGCAACGGGAGCAGAGCCCAGAATGCAGTTTTCTCCTCTCCCTAGCTGTTACGTAGCCTTTAAGCCACACAACTAGTTTTGTTCTTTCCTTGTCCTGTTTCTCCACTCATGAATGCATAACTGCCTGCCTTACCCAGCAGCAGTGGTCTTCTTTGAGCACCTTGTAGTCAAATTTGTAAACATTTCAATTACTGAGTCCATTTTGAAGTATGGAGTGCTGAGCTGCATCTTGACTGCCCTTTCAATATATCTACTCTGCTTGGTGTATTGCAGTTTTAGTTATCTACTGATGAAAGCACACTGTTATTAGCCAGACCAGTATTGCGTTGTCAGCCAAATTTCAGCCATGTCGTATATAGTTAAAATTTAAAGAAAAGAAAATTTTTTGCAATGTGTCTCACTTTAAAATTTTATTAGTGAATAACATTAGAAGAGTGATCTGTTAAACTTTGATCTTATCCCACTGTGAAATGTTCTCAGTTCTATTTCTTTGCAGATTTGACAGACAAACTGGGAAGCTTTAAAACATCCAGATAACCTGCATGTTTCTTCCTAACATTACACTGAGTAGTGAGAGTACTGTGATGGATAAAATCAGTGCTAATTATTTCTAGTCTTAAAACCCTTTCCTTCTCTTCGTCCTCATGTTACTCTACACAGCAATACTCAGGAATTTGCCTTTCTCAGCAGCATCCTTTCTTGTTCTGAGTTCCTTTTCCTGTTCCCAGGCCAGGTTTATATAATTATTGATACGCAGACTCACTCCGGTTGCTATTTATGCCAAGTGTGATGAACTGGTATGTTGAACATAGACATCTAACTATATGGGTATGTTACCCTACCATACTATTGCTGCTAAAATTCTTTCCAGTTGACTGGTTTTTATCTTGTGGCCAGTGAATAATTCCCAGTCTTCTCCCAGAGTAGAAAAATTCACTGATTAACAACAGACTTAAGAATGAGTTCAAATGTCTTGTGAATAGTGCTTTTGTGTTTTTGAAGCAAAGAACCACAGATAAAAAAACCCAACAAAGTTTTCTAGTGATTGAAATAAGTGCAGTACAAGTTGAATTTCACCTTTTAAACCAGCAGAGATACTAGCCTGGTGACCCTGGAAAAATAGCTTTTGGTTCTAAACCAGTGGTAGCTCCAGGTGTAATACTCCAGATCTATTGTAGGTTGTCTGAGCAATCATTGTGTTGGATTACACTCAAAAAAATGCTGGTATGAGGAATAAACATAGTTTAGATACATAATAAGATAGAACAGAATGTGTAAAATCTGAGGAACCTGGTCTGGTGGGAGGAATCTCTGCCCATGGCAGGGGGGGCCAGAACTAGATGATCTTTAAGGTCCTTTTTAAGCCAAACCATTCTGTGATTCTATGAAAATGCATCTCTAAAAGAAATCATACAATGGCAATTGCAAATATCTTTCCCATGCCATTAAGAAAATGATTGTTCAGTGAAGTGGAGAACTGATAAAATATTTATTCAAAGTCCGTTATCTTTGAGTTTGATTTGCATTTAAAGAAATATTCCTAGCTTTCTTTCTGCACTGTTTTCATTAGAATAGTCGGAGAGTTTCACATGATCCTTTAATTGTGTCAAAAACTGAGTCAGTAACAGAGATGAAATACAGAGATCAGTACACTCTGTGAATGCTTCACAAAGACTCGGTTTAATTAAAAATTTAAACAATAAATCTCTTAAACCAAGAACTTTGAGATATTGCTGTGAGGACAGAGGTTAAATCAATTATGAAGTAATGGTGAAAGCTCATGCACTAATAATTTTGGTGGGGGTGGCTATGAGTTGTTAATTGAGGTGCTGTAATCTCATGGCAGTTTGGGTGATTGCCTTTTACTGCCCAATCAAGTGTATTTCACAGGATCACAGAATCCTTAGGGTTGGAAAGGACCTCTGGAGACCATTTGGTCCAATCCCCCTGCCAAGGCAAGGTCACCCGGAGCAGGTGGCACAGGAACGTGTCCAGGTGGGTTTTGAATGTGTCCAGAGAGGGAAACTCTACACCCTCCCTGGGCAGCCTGTTCCAGTGCTCTGCCACCCTCAGAGGAAAGTTCTTCTTCATGTTGAGGTATTGCATACAGTAATGTTCATCACTTCATCTCCAATCCCAAATCCTCTGAATAATGTTGCTGCTCACTGATAAATGAGTCCCAGGACTCACTTCTTACAGGAGTGTTAGGGCTCTGGGCTAAAACAGCTCAGTCGTAAGTTGTCTAATCATAGAATCATATAATGGTTTGGGTTGGAAGGAACCTTAAACATCATCTCATTCCAACCTTCTGCCATGGGCAGGGACACTTTCCACTAGACCAGGTTGCTCAATGCCCTGTCTAACCTGGCCTTGAACACTGCCAGGGATGGGGCATCTGCAGCCTCTCTGGGCCGCCTGCTCCAGTGTCTCACCATCCTCATAGTAAAGAATTTCTTCCTAACATCTTATTTAAATTTACCCTCTTTCAGTTTAAAGCCATCACCCTTCCTCTTGTCACTAGAGGCCCGTGTAAAAAGTCCCTCTCCAACTCCTGTAGACCTCTTTATGTAGTGGAAGGCTGCTAGAAGGTAGAAATGGCTTCTAGAGCAGAGCTGGACCCTTTTCTCCTGACTTTTGTGTCACATTTGGACTTGAAGAAGGAAGGATCTGTATTATGTGGTACTGAGGAGAGATACAGCAGCAGAACTCCAAATGTATATTTTGAACCAGGAGGGAAGACAGAGTACAAGTACCTTCAGTGCTAAGTGACAGATGATTGAGGGTTTGTATTGCTGGTTTGGATGTAGGTGCTTCAATTTTGCTTAAGTGTCCTACTTTAGGTATGTAAGTCTTTTTGAATCTAGCTCTTAGATAGTAGCAAAGGTCGTCATGAAAGGTTTGAATTACAAAAGCACTAGTCTGTAACATAAAAGAGAATTTTAAGTCCTGCATGAATAGTTCTGCTAGTAGTCATGGATGCAATAGCATGTGTTTCTGAATTACTAGGGTTAGAGAATGTGCATCTATTGCTGATGTAAATATCCTTCCTAATGCCACGAAACAATTATTGGAAATTTAATGGTAGGAAACAGGTATCACACCATGGCTGAGACTTTCATGATGATTTAGTATCCAGAATAATTTAAAAACCATAACTAAACCTGCTTTATTATATATAATAAAGTTTATGGATTTTTGTGTGGATTTTCATAATCTTACTGTCAGTCTTATTTTATTGCATCTGAAGTAAAAACTAAATTTCTTTAAACTGTGGAATGAAAAAGTAGAGCACAATTTAGTGATTTTTCACCAACCCCCTCCTGAAGAAGACAGTAAAAATGAGGGGTTCATTTTTCAAACTATTTTTTTCCAGGCAGTTATGTCCTTATTTATGTGCAGTGTAGTAATTCACTTAGTTCTTACTGAATTGAAAGTTCTAACTGAAGTATCCTGGGTGATACCATGAACTGTAGTGGGACTACTGACAGAAACAAATCCAGAACAAGATCACATCCGGGATTTAAAGCCTCTCTATCTCTAACCTGGTCAGTAATGCTACTAAACTCCCTAAATCAGTAGTCAGGCTGTGTAATTACCGTGGTGTGAGAACAGAGTGTCTGTCAGGAAGACATATGGAAGAGATTATCACACCATTTATGTAAAACTGCACCATCTTGGATGACTTGAGTTCTCACACATGTACTCCTTTCTCACAGCTTCCCCTCATGACCATCTAGACTCCTGCTTGGAATTTTGAGTTTGCAACAGTGTTACAAATGTATCTGGACTTGCCCAGGTTCAAGGGGCTTCGTATTTAAACTTTCCTAAATCCTTATTTCAATCCAGAGAGGTTTAAAATAAATGGAATCAAATGTCTGTAAAAAGGCCTTGGCCTCTACACGCATTTTTCTCCAGTTGTAGATGTCATTGTGCTACCTGCTGTACAAAACAAAACAGAAAAATGCTGTGGCTTACCAAGTAGTATGTGGAAGTGTTCCAAGGCAAACGAACAGACCAAGCTCTAACCAGTGCTTGCCCAACCATTAGAAAACTTAGTAAGCTGTGAAAGAATGCAGTTTGCTCTGCAGTTTTCTCCCTATGAAATGTACAGACTAAAACCATTTTTGCAGTCAGTGGAAATTAAGGTCTGTCTAAATGTTCTCTGTGGTTGTAGATATCCTCACAGTGAAGGAAAGACCTCTCTCTGCTTTGCTTTTTCCTCCATTTAAGTGAGTGCCAAAAGTAGTGCTGAGCTTGAAGGGAAGAGGAGTCAAACATTTATTATATCCTGGCCACCCAGAGGGGAAAAACATTGGTGTCTACAAATGAAGCAGCATTTGCTTGACCTTTCTGTAAAGGAGTTCTACTCAATAGGTTAGTTTTTTTCCTAGAGAGGATATGTTTTGCCCCAAATCAGATAGTACTTTTCAAAAAGTACTTCCGTACTAAACTTACTTAGTAGCTTACAAATTTGTCATTAAGCAAAAGGAAGCAGGGTGAAAAGTACTAAGTATCCTACAGGTTTCGGGTTGCTGTGTAATTGGTACTTTAGTTTTACACGTCCTTGGCTTTTCTCTTTTTATAGGTAACTACCTTGGTCTCTAGTCAAACCAGACTCTACAGGTTGCTTTTGTGAGCCTTGTGCCATTTATTATCAGTGGACTCGCTTTTTATTGTTGTGAGAATCCCTTACTCTAACAAGTTACTGTGTCAAGACATGCAGCTGAGTTCGTAGTCGCCTGTGGCCAGTGCAGCTCGTGGCAGCCTTTATTAGGTGGGGACATCTGTGTAACTTCTCAGACAGTGAACTCTGGGACAGCTGAACCAAATTTCTCTCTGAAAGATTTAAATATGTAGTCATAGGTGATTATATTACTATTACCTCTTCAGCTACTTTCAAAGAGTAAGAACAGAAGCAGGGCAAGTGGCTACTTACGAGGCAGCATATTTTTATTTTCAGAATACTGAGCCTTCCTAGCCATGTTGCCGGGCGTACAACTGAAATCTCACGACAAGCAAATATTATAGTTACATGGAGGTTCAGAGTATCAGCGCACTTTGTTTTGCCTGCTACCACTGGGTCTGCCCCTCACCTTTCCCTGCATGCATCCTGTAACAGCAGTCACTTAAATTGTTTGCTTGTGGGTTTTTTGGTTTGGTTTGGTTTTTTTGTGTTCTGTTTGTTGTCTTTTTTTAGGGGGGTGTATTTTTTTAAAAATGAAATCAAAAAACCCCCATCGCATTTTGCAGCCATCTGATTGTTCTCTGCTACACAATGCAGAACCAATTGCATGGTTCTTGTCAGTGGTTACATTTTTATTGTTATATAAAATAAACGGGTCAGGTGTTCTTGCCCATTTTAAATACTTGTATGCCGCAGTTCACACTTGTAGAAATAATTTTTTTCAAAAATTTAATACATGTTAAAAACCTCTGTATTGTGTGATAGGGTTAGTCATGTTTAACCACACTGTCTGTACATAGCTGATAAGATATATTTTTTCCTACTCTAAATCATATTCCATGCTTAGGGGATATGATTTTGTAAACACTTAAGCAGGTGATCTGCCTTATACTAAAAAGAAGTCCTGATGGCTGCTGTTGGCCTGGTTACGTGTGAAAAGTTAGGCAAAAGCCTGCAGTATTGGGACACATTTCAGAAAACAAGTAGTTGCTTTTTCTTGTGAAGATATTTTCATACTCTTTTTCAACAGATTTTGCCAGAAAAATATAAATTATTACAGTAGGAACTTCTGGTGTTTTGAGACAAAAAGCAAATCACTAATAATGTAACCAAGCCGTTTCCACAAATTTGCAAGTGTTGTGGCAGAAATCTGTTTCTAACCAACCTGCAGATGAGTTGAGGCAGTGTTTTACCTATGTTCCATATGTGGTACTCAGGGCAGTTCTCCCCAGCTTTGTCATTAAATAGCAGATTTAAAGTAAATGTTTGAAGTATAAGTTGACCGTATTTGAAGCATAAGGGTGATGAAAGTGATGCATTATGTCACTGTAACATATTGACATTATCAATTATGTGTTATTAAACAGCTTAGCTAACTGAATGATTTACCTTGTGTTTAACTGCCTCTTTCAATTAAAAGTAGCAAATGCTGTAGAACTGGGGCACAGTCATAGAAACCATATATTTTCTCCTGTTAACACCAGCACTGCTGACATGCAAGTGATGGGAGTGTTGGCATTTTGCTGCAGGCTCTAATGGGCTAGTTTAAATGGCCTAAAAAAAGTGATTAATGATTAGGAACAGGACTGTTACACGGCTTCACAGCTCTTTTCCTCAATGCATTTCCATTTGCGTCAACTAGCTGCACACTTGGGAGGTGTTATTTCGAAGTAGTCAACACAGGGGCATTTTTCTACTACCATTTGTTTCTATTTCTTAGGCCCCTTTAGTTCTCCAGATAGTCCTCAGACTAGTATGTCTGGTGACCAAAATCTAAAACTGTGGAACTCTGTTGTCATTTCAAAATATCTCTACCATCACTCTGCTTACTCTTTTTTGGTGTATTGTGTCGGAAATAATCTAAAGGTTCCTCTCAGAGTAATTGAAGCACTTCATCAACCACTACGTGATTCTCTTCTGCTAGTCACTTGATTTTTGCGGCAAGCAGTAATTTCTACATTAGTACTGCTTGTTTGTAATGGGTAACTGTCCACCCCTAAGCCCTCCCTTTATATACATGGATACACATCTGCATATATATTTGTTATGTGTATTTCTTTGGGAACTGGGATCAATAGACACTGCTGCAACAGTTTAACCCCTCCCACTCCAAGTAATAATTAGGTGCCATGAGTATGAAAAACAAGTAGTTCCAAAAGAAAATTAAAAACAAGGTTGGAAAACCTAGCATCTCACTCTTTTTAATGAACCTTAGGAGTGTGAGGTGTCTAGCAGACATAACGCATTCTCTTTGCTCTTTTAAGCTAAGGCAATATCAAACACTGGAGTAGTGGGGATTGAACACTCAAGGGGAAGGTACCTTGTACTTTTTGGAAGTTTATTTCGCTGTACTGAGATCTTAGAGCTTGTGGCTGAAAGTCAGCACTTGCTCTCAAGTATCATGTTGAAAGAGAAGGAAATAAATTTTCTTAGAACAGGACATTTGTGTAGTATTTTAGTTGCTAGCATTTTTTTAGTGATCAAAGCATGAAGCTAAGTCTTAGCTGTGTACAAGTTCAACCAAGTTTTCTGAACAAGAAACTTAAAAAGTTTATACAATAGTTTGGAGGGCAGAGGGGAAAGAGAGGATTTAGGTTTAGAGTGCAGTAGTGTCAACTCCAGAAGGTGTACTAGAGCCACTCTTTTGCAGAATAAAAATGATGCCCAACAGATTTACAGTGTCTGTAGGGGAATAAGCGTGGCTCACCGGTGAGCACATCACCAGGCTGGCTTGTCCTTAAATGAGGTGTTCAAGATGGTATTGTAGTTCATCTTCTTTTTTCAATGCTATTTTTAGGAAACTAAGGCTGAAAGCTCCATGTGTGTGTTTGTTCCCTGGCTTTGCAGTACCTTTGACTCAGCTGATCGACTTCAGCCAAGCATATCAGAGAAGGAAGAATCCTAAAAGTGTTATAGTCCAACCTGTTTCTTGAATAAAATGTGTCCAGTTGGAGGAGGAAGCTGCAACTCTGTGTGGTAGGGAGTGTGGTCAGAGGGTTTGGTTAAACTGAGGTTTTTTAAGGTGAGAGGGTGCACACTGGGGAGTGCAGCCGGGAATACCCCCAAGGCTGTGATGGTGTTTTACATGACAAACAACTACAAACCCCATCTGAGAACAAGCAGGCCTTGATAGTCCTGGTGCTGACACAGCTACTTGTTACTTCTGAGAGATTCTCCTCTTGTTTGTGCAGTATATGAAGGGGGTTTTATACGAGTTTTCTTGTCTGCATATCATGGGCCAGAATATGAATAATTGTTACTACAGGTATGTAAAGCTGCTTCCCTTCTTCCTCGTTATCAGGACATTTAGCTTATCAGTAGCCACTTGAATGTTTTGGTTGGTTTTTCTTTTTTTTTTTCTTTTTTCTTTTTTTTCTTTTTTTTTTTTTTGTTGTTAAGTTATTTTATTTTTGCACAGACATCTTCAGTTTGCAGAGCCTGCATTTCTAGTCCTCCATTGGGTCTGGGGAACATCTGCTTTGCATAGTTTGCAAGTGTTACTTATTAACTCAGGCTCCCCAAATCCGGGCAGTGTGGTGACTGTTCCCAGGCCATGCTCAGCCTGCGACTTGTCTTTTGGAAGCACGTGTTGAGGTTCATTACACACATTTATTCTTCAGTTTTCGGCTTGGCTTGGATTCGCTTCTAAGATTCTGTTCTGAAACGATGATGTAAACTATATATATTTTTTCTTAAGCATCAGTGCAGCACTTTTTCCCCCTGTAGTTCACAGTAGTACTGCTTGTGGGCAGGTTTCAAAGGAATCTCATCTCCATATGGTTTTACCAGATAATCCTTTATCCACCATCTTCAGCTCTCATTCCGTTGCTTTCTTGCCTGTGGCTACGTTTCTATCTCTGCATCAATTAGCACAGTGATTTATACAACAAGCAAGCAGTTTAGAGGTAATGGTACACAATTAACATCTCATTCCACCATAAAGGGTATGCTAAATACCCCAGTCACTGCTTTCTCTGCCTGGAATTGAAATAAGTGTTTGTCCTAATTCATATGCTATCTGATGTGAAGTGGGCCTGCTTTGTACGGCACTACACCATTAATCTAATTATAGATAGCTGCAAATGAAGTGCTGTCTGAGCACAGAGACTGAAGAAAATAGCGCTTTTGTCATTTAGCATGACTCTGTGAAGCAAGATCGCACTTTACACGGCAGCTTGGCAAAATGGGAATCTGAATAATATTGCTGCCTGTTGCATCTTTTCTAATTACAACAGCATTGTAAACACAACTGGGCGCTGATATAAATAGAGCTGTAGATACGCTGTCATGTGGGTTGTAGGAGAAAATCCTTAGTGTGCTGTTGTATTAAATGATGCATCCTGATTGACAGCTACCTTGAGACTGCGCTGATGGAGTTGTCAAAGCATTGTGCTGAGGCGCTGTTCCGGCGGCGGCAGCTGCGGCCGCTCCCGGCTCCCCGCGCCGCCCGGCCGCCGGCGCGCTCCGGCCGGGAGGACATCGCCGGCTTCCCGTCTGTCCGCTGGCGGCTCTGCCCGCTCAGCCTCCGTATGAAGCGCAGGGAAGCTGTTTTTTGCATGGCTTTAACCCTTGGTAGGCTTCTCTAGAGTGTTAATTATGTATCACACAAGGAGTGGAAAGTGGGAAATGTGGCTGAATTACAAGTCTAATTAAGTTTCTGCTGCTGGAGTGTGTACTACGTGGTGGTGAGGCTCCTCTCGTTTTCCCTTCCCTTTTGCTGCTACTAAAGGCTCATGATTTTTGTGACTGTTTTGATATTTTGTTATTTTTTTCGTCAGCTGTCTCTGTAGCAGTTTGAGTGTTTGCTCCTCCATCAGACTAAAAGTGGTGTTATTTTGGGCAAGTGTTAATGCCAATCCTCACCACCACCCTGTGGAAGCAAATCAGCTCTAGAACTCAGAGCTCGGGGGATGAAGCCTCTGTGCTTTGCAAAATGTCATTTCTCTCCTTGTTCAGTAAGGAATCCTTGACTCTGAAAGAAGGTGGTGCCTGACATCGTTGAGTAATATGGAATAAATACATCATTTTCCTGCTTAGATGCTGTGGTGGAAATCTAAGCAAGGGTATGGTCATGTTGTTGACACGTATAATGGTTAATAAAAAAGGCAGCATGCTCATTGTGTTTGGAACTGGAACATTGCTTGGCATTGCTTTCATTGAATACAGAATACTCCGTGTGAATCGATGACGTCAAACCACAGGTGACAGCAGTGAAGTGACTTGAGGCAGGATGCGGATTAGGAATGCTAAAGGGAAATTATGTGACCACAGTTAATACATTTCACTGGTTCCAAACCTGAGACTGTGAGGCTAGTGAAAATAATGAAGACACACAGCAGACAATTTCTCTATTGAAATCTGAGCTACGTAAGATTTTCACCCTTCTGACCACAGGAATGACAGACATTTGAAAAACATGGTTGAACATTTGGGTAAAGCATACTGAAAATCCACATCTGGTCATCAGTCCAAACACTAACGTAAGTAACATATGGGTAGTGATTGCTCTATAAAATCTCCAATGGAGTTTGAACATTTACAGCTTCTGGGGGCATGAGTTTCAAGCGAACAGGGAAGGTCATACTTAATAAACTAGTGTGAGATGTAACAGAGTGCAATTTTGAGCATTTTAGTGAAGATTAGCAGTATTCTGATATATATGGTAAGGGAGCCATATCTGTGCAAACTACGGAACTTGTTTTTAAGTGCAGATGGGGCCAGATATGCCCATGCCACCTTTTTTGTAGCAGCCAGTCTACTTGTCTACTGACTTGGGGGATCAGTAGGGTATGTATTGACAAAAAAAATCCACAAAACCCAAGATGTAATTTTCATTGTATTTGCTTTCTTCTTCCCCACCCCCACCCTGTATTGCTATTATTGCACCTTTTTGTGTTCTTATTTTTGTCATGGAGATTTGGTTCTAAGAGGTTGTTTTGCATTACATAAACATCCAATTCATTTAGTGGGAGAGGTAGGACAGCTGTTACCCTTAGAAAACTATTGAGTAACATCACTTCTCCCTACTATAATTTTTGTCAACTGACTGCGGACTCCAGTGGTCTGGTGGAAAAGAAACACCTGTTTTCTATGCCATCAAAAGCTGTATGGCTCCTTTTGGTACTGCTTTACTGACTTTACTTTGGCTGGCAGAATTAGGCTTTGAAACCCTGTAGAGTGGAGCAGTGGCTGGTGACAACTACTCATCAGCACAGATCTGATGGCTAGCAGATTTCCCTGCTCTCAGAGTCCACCTGCAATCTATTTATGACTCCAACAAATGTTTCTTCTGGTTTAGGCCAGTGGAAACCTCCTGGTCTCTATTTATAACCCAAACTTAACAGCCTTCCCCAATTTACGCCCCCTTCTTTCTCCCATCTCCTCCTCCTCCTGAGGATAAAGGAAGAAAATCAGAACCTCATCCGCATTTGGTTAGTAGCATATCAAAACTTCTGCTTCCTATGTTCAGCATTGTTCTCGCTAAATCAAAGGCATAGCAGCAGTGTTTGTCATGTAATGAAAAAATGTGGTATTTTCTTAATTGTCTTTGTTGTAGCAGCACTGGCAGGCAGGCATTTTTTGACGTGGTCTTCCAGAGAGTCCTGTGCCTCTCACCGAGCTGCAGGCGGCACCCGGGTTAGGTGAACGGCACCCTGCACCCCACTGCACAGCTCACCTCCAGGGATAAGGAGCAGCATCAGAAAGGGATATTTATGCAGGTATTTAGTGGGGTCCAGCCAGCAGCAGAAATACATCAAAGGTAATCTTAGAGAAGGAACCTTTCTTTGCGGCTTTGTCTTTTTATATTCTGAAAGGTCATTTGTGAACCAACTGTGCCAAAAAAGGCCTTTCCCCAGAAGTTTACTGTTGTTATTTTTTACTTTTTGATTACAGTAACTTGCTTATCCCCCAAACAGACTAAAGAACAATAAACAAATACAAAAGGAAAAGGAACAGCTCATCAATAACAAAGACCTGCGTTCTAAAGCTTTGAGAGTACTGACTCTTACATCTCACTCCAAGCAAAGCAGGAGTCCTGCAGAGAAAGGAATCTAAAAGATATGAAAATTATAAAGATAGTAAAAACAATGTTTGGTAGGGATATTTTAGCTTGGTGTGGAGAACTGAGCTTTAAAGTGCAGCATACTGAGGAATATGTTTTTCCCCCACTGCTGAATGTTGCGAAGTGCATAGGGAATTCTGTATTTCAACCCCTGTGAAATACTGTAACCTAGATGAATGCAGAAGGTCTGGCTTTCTCTTCAAGTTTAAATTTTGAAATTGGGCAGCTCAGCAGTGTTAATGTGGCTTAAAAAACTAAATGGCATCTAAACCTAATCCTTTAAAATCATATCAAAATAGTCTCTTGCAAGAAGCATACAGTCCACAAATATAACTTATTTCTGTGTTCTTCCTTTTTCTTCTTTCTTTTTTGAAAATTTATTTTCAAACTCTGAGTACAAAGAAGACACCAACCATGGATACTGAAACTGTGCAATTTGGTGTAATTATATTCCCCCCCATAGATTTAATGAAGGACTTTTAAGTACAATTTATCTTTGATAAATAGTCCCTCTACACAGAATGTTTATTAGATTGACAGCAGAATACACTCTGCAAGCTTTTTTTCCTTGCCACTTATGACTCAGATGAATTTTAATAGGAGTAAAAAGCTTTTATTTGCACAGTAATTTCACTTAAGGATCATATCCTTCAGAAACTGGCAGACACTTGTATGTCTTGATTGCAAAACAGACACTCAAGAGTAAAGAAACACGCATAAGATGTTATTATTTGACTTGTCACACTGCTGCAATTCTATTTGCAACTTATGTCGCCAATTCTCCTATAGGCATCGCCTGCCCTCTCCCTACACACGGGAGCGCGTGTCCGTGCGCGCGTCTGCTCGCACACGTGCACCTCGCTCCTGGAAAAAGAACTGCGGCGAGCACAGCGCACTGAACGCAGTTGCTTGAGCAGGGAGAGAGCTAGCTGGGTTTTTTGGGTGGAAATTGTGAGTGCCACAGTCTTAATTGCCATGATGATGCCTGCGGGAGGCTTGGAGTTAAAGCTGCTTTCTGCATACAAAATGGTGCTGGTTTCCCCGTGCCCCGTCAATTGTAACCGAGGCACATGGCTGGGAATGGGTCCTCCGATCTTTGGGTGCCCCTTGCAGCTTCAGGGAATATTGCTGTGGCATTTTATTGCACTTACTGGCGTATGGTGGATCGGTTCATGTAACTATTTGCCTCTATTTCTGGTTAGAAGCAAGTATTTCTGGGTGAATGGCTGCTGCACTGTTCATCTCACAAAATGTTGTGTGTCCACACACCATTTATGGAGGATGATAATCCTCTGTTACGTGGTTTTAATTTGGCTTTGAAAGCTGCATTTTAAAGATGTCACTGCAGAGTTAATCACCTTTTGCATGTATTTCTAAATACCTTGTTCTGCTTCCTACTGAAGCAGAAGGTAGAGTCCCCCTTTACCTTCACCATAAGGATATCGGATTTTTTCTGTCCATGTAAAAATGAAAAGTAAAGACATTTTATTGTTAATAAAACAATAGCTAATTGTTTTGGAGGAAAACATACTGTTCCAAGCAAGGTGTTGAACTTTACATCAGCAAAACACGCATTTGAATTGTAAATGCCGTCCGTCGAATGCTTATTATTAAAACCTTTGTTTGAATTATTGATGAAGTGCGGCGCTGGCCTTCGCTCGGTGTGCCCCGGCGAGGCGGCAGTGTCACACAGAGACCTGCTGCCATCTACTGGCTCCGGGCGCTCCCTCCCGGATGCTCCGGTGCCGTCTGTCCGTCCGTCCGTTTGTCCGAGGGCAGGGAGCTCGCCAGCTGATGGCAAGTTTTTAAAAACTAAAACCCTGGGGCCGAAATCACTTTAGGCAACGTTTATATGCCTTCAGAAAGGTTTTTTTTTAAAGGGATGCTCTCACCTGAGGGTCATCAAATTCCCTTCCGTTTTTAATTGCTATAAAATATACTAGAGAAAACATTATTTTCTCAATATAGATATTGGCTGCTGAATGGGTTTTGTTGCAGATAAAGCATATTCAATACAACAACGTTTGATTGTTCTGCTTATGCATGAAAAATCAGAATTGAAATCGGTTAATAGGTTTTAATTGCAAAATCCAAGCAAATTGCTAACTTCAAACATTAAATGCATGGTAAAAAAGAAATGTTTAAAAGGTAAACGTAAGATCAGTCATGTCATTGAAAGTGTGGCAGACTTTCCCAAAAGGTCAATTTCCAATTCATCACTGCACTAGAAAAGAATCCCTCAATATTCCTTATCCACCAAAGATAATGTGCAGCAAGCATAAGGGCATTTTTGTTTTTAAATTTGCATCTCCCCTCTCTACCCCCAATTTTAAAATGAGTCTGACATCTCTTTACTGTACTTGATTCTTTTGTTTTATGTGCACTTTGCTGCAAACTGGGGTTGCATATTCTTCTATCTACATCCTAAAAAAGAAACTCTGAATAAAGATTTCAAACAGTGTTTTTAGACACTCCTGTGAAGAACAGCTAACAGATGTATTACATAAAAACATGCCATAAAATAATGCAGGTTATTGACTGGAATTCACCAAGGCACAGTTTTCTAAAACATTCCTCTTCCTATTCTTTAGTACAAATTGCAAATACTGACGAAGGTTGCTGCGGAGCTGAGCAAGTACATGCCAGAGAAAGCAGTAGAGGACACCTCCAGCATTTTGAGATCTCCCATGCCTGGAACAGTGGTGGCAGTTTCTGTCAAGCCTGGGGACATGGTAAGAAATGCGATCTGTATATCTGCGTTTTCATATATATCGCACAGAAATTTCTCCTTGGTGCAACTGAAACTACAGGTCGCACGGTTTGGGGGGGGGGTTTTGTTGTTTTGGTTTTGTTTCTTTAAATCACCTGTAAAATAAAGTGTGCAGAAGGATGTGTGCTCTTTTTAGTTTGAATTATAAAAACTAATAAGGAAAAACAATTCAAATTAAACTGGCTTTAAAAGGAAAATTTTCAGCCTGGTACAAGTCCACAGCAGAAACTCAAAGAGATAGCTTGGTTTTGTATCCCAAATACCTTGAAGGGCAAGACGGGTACACGGGAGGAAATTGTGTGTAGATTCACATAAATGTGTGTGTATATATATACCCACCCACACACATATATATAAAAGCTGTTAGTGCTAGCAGGAGGAGACTGTTGATTTTCTGCCCTGAAGTAATGAAAATATTACTAGAAAAAAAAGGAACACGGGACAGATATTTAACTTTACCCCTTTTTCTTTTCTTTTTTTTTTTTTTTTTTTAAGAAGCCTTGTGTTATCGTTTTGCAAGACACATGAGTTGGGAATTCTATGCTGGTAATTTCCAGTCTCATGTGGTAGTCTTCTTGTCTAGCAGAAGGAATAAACTTGCCATACAGAAGGGCAAGGGATTATGCTGTTGCTGTCTGGGGGATTTACAGTGCTCCTTACCTCACCTTGAGTTGGAACAAATTTTTGTTTTAAAGTTGTGTATAAACACTGACTTGAACTCAGCTTTATATTAAATTCTACCACATTGTATCATATGTTATTCCTAAGGTCGAGGCCCTTATTTCTCATAACCATTGAAAACAAGGGAGTGATTGCAGACACAGGAATATTTGAATCAGATCGTGCATATTAAAGTACTGTTGTCAGTTAAATGATGCCATAAACATGTATGTGACACTTAGATACAAACAGAAACTTTAGTCACAGGGTTCATGATTTATGGCAATGAAACCTAGATTTTCTTGAAAGATGATTCAGAAATGGGATCAAGATCTGAAATCCAAAAGTGGCATTGCACTTACTAGGTGGCAGTCATCGATCATGCTGGCAAAGTGGTATATTTGCTTACATTTTGCTATGATACCACCTTTGGTTTTAAAATATATGGTCATTTCTGTCTGTGTACAGCGAGAACGAAGTCATCATGTTAATATAAAAGATCTGTAGGTGCCAATGTTTGTAATAATGAAATAAAAACATTTCAGAGGAAACAGATCTAAGTTAAGCTGATAAGAAATTAGAAATTCTTTTAGCTTCTACACTTAGCTTTCTGGTTTGTGATCTATACATGCACACACACAGTTTAGATACTTTAAAACAAAAGAACAGTATTCAATTAAAATTATTCTTTATGTCATGACATGGACAGAGGAATCTGCTTTCTCTGTCTAGGCAATACAAGTGGCTGAATGAGGGAGATCATAAGCAAATACTTTTCTTTTTGTGAAGAATTAAGGGAAACATTTTTAAGTCAAGGATTTTAAGACTTAAAAATTTTGTTTAATATTTATTTTTGAGAAGTTAATTCTAGATCTTACCAGCCTTCTTGCCCCGAAGAATAGTTCTTGTTGTCTTGAAGGAATACAATCAGTGGAGAAGGAGGCCAGAGCCTAAGGGATTTTAAGTAAATAAATAAATGAACCTTCCTCCACAAATCCACAAGTGGTGCTGTGCATCAGAGCACAAGTTCTTAAATAACGTGTGTGAGGTTTTTTTTCTCTTCTCCTCTCCTGCAGCTTTTTGCTGGAGGCACTGAGTTGAGGCAGAGCATCTGAACGGCATAATCTATGTTCTGCTGACCTGAGCTTGTCATTGCTAATTGTGTGGCTTTAATTGCAAAAAACACATTTGCGTTGTTGAAAAGGGTTTAACTTAAATCCTTCCTTTTCAGGACTAGTGTCAAAACGTTAAAAAAAAGCAAGCCAGCAAGCGAATGAGGGTAACATCAGCTATCGGCACTGAATGAGCAGTGGGATGGTGGGATTCAGATTACGCATCCTGGCTGTCTGTCAGAAACCAGCTCACCCACTACAGCTGCTGAAGGCATGATGGGCAGGGAGCCGTAGCTCCTTGATAAATACAGCTCTTTTTGTTACACTGCTTGGGAAAAGTCTTTAGTGCGCTGGAGAAATGGGAATTTAAGTAGCTCCTATTCTGTGTGCTTGCCACTGGGTTTGGCAGCTCAAATTTGCACGGTGTGTGAAAACAGCACAGCTGAAAAATGGGAGAACGTTAGGTAGTTGTCCATCTTTCCCTTCAGGTGTTGCTGCTGCTAGCAATAAAGCTGTCTGGTTATAGCTGCTCTGAGACTGTTTGCCCTAAGCTGTGAGCTGCGCACTACGGTGTTAGTGCAGCACAGTCTCTGTGCTCAGAGAGACACTCTCAGAGTGGTCAGTAGCACGGGGAGCTGAGCTGTCATCCCCCTCCTTCAGGTGCAACTTTACAAGTGGTGAAAAAGCACCTAGAGAGGGTCATCTCATCTTTGTCTGACTGGCCGCACTGGCAAACTCGTGTTTATTGCCTACGGTTCAGCTCCAGGGCATCGTGCCTGGTCAGGTAAAGCATACGGCGTTTGTTAGTCCCCCTCCATGTTTCTGTAGCCAAATGAGAAAGCAGTGCTGATCTCTGGGTTAGTTTTCCCCACTCAATGTGTCATTGTTTTTACTTGAAGCATAGTGTTCTCTTTCGTCTGCTGTTGCTGAGAAATACTTTGGTCTGATGAAGCCTGATAGAAGATTGCGTGAGCATCCTCTATCCAGCTGGTCTGATAAGCAGTTTTCAATTCATTTTTTGCCAAAAGATATTGCATATGCAAGGAATTTATTTTTTTTTTGTCTGTAAGATGATCTGTAGATTTTAGTAACACAGTGGGGAAGTGCTGTTTGTCATTTAGATAGAAGCAGAACTTGTGATGCTGCCAATTTCTTTAGGTTTTTAGTTACTTTCTACTTTCTTTATTTTCCTTCATGTGATCAGAAGACTGTAATTAGTTGTCACTCAGTTATTCCTGGAAGCACAATGAAGGCACTCAGAAGCAGAAAGCAACATAAACAATGAAACAGAAATCTGGCTGACTAGAAAGAAGGTTAATATTATTTAGGGAAAGAAGATTTAAATTTAGATTACATTCCTCATGATAACACAGTCCCATTAATATAGGAAATATATCCCTTATTGGAGAATTAAGGTGTTTGTGTATTTGTTTTCTTAGTAGGTTGTTAATGATCGTGTGCATTAGGATGAAATTTGGTTTTGGGAGAATTACTTTTTGGTTCCTCATGGTGCCATGGTCCAGAGAAACCACTGGACTTCAAGAGTCCAGGCAAGGAACTCGCTCTGTTTCTGCTGACCCTGCTGGCAGCACAATCCAGCCCTGCTAGCACACAGCAGGATTTTTATGCCAGAGTGTGGAGATGGCACTGCACATGGTTCTAATCTCACCCACAGCTACCACAAAGACAGCAACATAAAAACTACTAAAGCTGCACAAATTCCTTTATTTACTCAGAGGGCAGGACACGGGCGGGCACTTGAAAACATTTCTTCTTTGTGTTGAGTTGTTTGGCTTGGTTTGTGTGCATGTAGGATTCTGTGCACTGAAAGTGCAGGAGCGGGGATAGATCTAGATCCTAATGGTTGCACAGGTAAAGCAATGTTGTTGTTCCTAAAGCAAACACACCCAAAGTGTTGCCACTGCTGATTCCAACTTTGGTAATCTGAACCATCGACAGCAACAAAGAAAGATCTTAGCTGTCCTGATTGTCCTGCAGTCTTTGCTATATTTTCACCTATGAAAATAGTTTTTGCTTTTTCAGGGTTCTGCCTGTCAGGAATGCAAAGGTGTTTTTCTTCTAGCTGTATGTTTCTGTTGGTCGTTTTTCTTTTTTACTAACATTAGCCAGGATGGGTGTCATTACTAAGCCAAGCATTGGTCAATAAGCTAATGCCTAATACCTGGCAACCTAAATCACTTTAATGATTCCCCCCTTCCCCCCTCCCCCCCCCCCCCAAATATGTAAAAGGAAAGCACCTCTGGGTAAACACCCCAGTGTTACTGAGCCTTTGTAGGACTGCAGCTAAAAGAAGAGGACTATTGCTTACTTTCACCAAAGTTTCTAAATTTCCTCTTTCCAGTAGGTTGAGTACTCCAGGTTTTGGAAGTTATCACCATTCAAACAATTTTTTAAATGTACTTTTCTCATATGAAAATTCCTTATGATTTCAGATTGATGCTAGTGTAGCCGTGGGGATTAATACTGCACCGATTTTTTTCCTACCAAAATGTCAGCTGTTAAATGTAGATGCTAATTGTCTCAGTAATTTCAAAATTGGGTAACTTGAAGGCTGCTTTTTCAGCTGTATAACTTGTAAAAGTTACCACCTTTTAAAAGTAATTGAAGAAAAAGTTTTAAACTGCATTCCTCTTTCAGTTCAGTTGCATGCATTTTATTTCAATTTCTCTTGTTATTCTTTAGAAGAATATTTTTAAAAAAAAATCTTTATTCACGATTTTCCATCTCACAAGCCTTGGGAAGTTTTTGCTGTGGGAAAAGATGTTTTGCTTGACCTCTACTGCTGAAATGCTCACTACTAAAGACCAAAACAAAACAGCTTTCTAAATTCTGTTTGTCACTACTTTATTCATTCTTGTGAAAGAAAAGGTGAAGTTCTAAATTTACTTGTTGCCATCAGGCAGTTGTGTATTGTTTAAAGTTGTATTTGCCATTCAGACCTCAAAATCTTAAAAAAAAAAAATTCTCTTTTTTAATCTTATACTAATTGGAATTTACAGCAGAGAAACAACATCCAGGTTAAAACTGTAAAAATGTATTTGCTTATGTTTCACATTCTATTTGGATGAATATGGTATCAGTAATTTAGTAAGATGTTATTTAGTTCGAATAGTACTTTTCTCTTGTGTGTGAACCTTTTTCTCTTATAGTTGTCTTTCCTCTTTCTTTCCCTTTCCCTCCTTTCCTTGCTCCTGTTCTTCAGAGCAAATAAAAACTCCACTTGTCAGTTGAAGGGAATTTGCAAACTTGACAAAATACAGTCACAAACCTCACGTTGTTTTTATGATTCTATGTATTTGACAATTTTCTTGGGGCATATCTTTTAGGGGAAAAACCCCGTCAGTAAACAGGAAATGAAAACTTTTTCACAGTTGTATAATTTCAAGAGTAAAAGTATTCAAATATTTCACCATTCTTATTACATGGGGCCACAAGTACTAATTGTGGCTACATTTAAAAAAATTAATTATAATAATAGTTCATAATGTATTTATGTATTTTTTTATATTTGACTTGGAAAAAAAACTTACTGTATATTTTATGCAATTGCACAGTTTGAGATTTGTGTTCGAGTACGGTGTAGTTAAGAAGGAAATCCTATTTTGATGGTCAATTAGAAATAGTTAATATTATTAGAGTTTCCTCCTAGGGGAAAAAATGTTACCAATCCCTTGAGATGAATTAATACAATTTTTAAATTATTATTTTGGTGTGCTTTGTCTTTTCAAGTAACAAACAACTTTTTAGGTGTTACTAAAAAAGTTGACTGCTACAGGTTGGGCTGAGTTAGCCAAAGAATAGCCCCAGAAGTGCTCTGCCTGCATATCACTTCCCCAGCACCCTGGGATGGCAGAGGCAGTTGGGGCAGGGTGTTTTGGATAAGTGGGAGTGCAATGACCAGTGCTGATTGCTGTCAGGGGGACATCAGTGACCTTTAGTCAGAGGTCATAAGATGTGGGATGTGCTGTGTTCAGATTCATTCGTTAAAGGAGTGTGGCAAAAAAAGTTTAGTAGTGATTTGTCAAGTACTATTAATTGCTGCTGATTATATTTGCAGTTCTGTAGCTCTGGTTTCAAAATTAATTTGGAAAGTAGAGAAAAGTTGTACTAATTATTTTACATGGTAATGGACAATGCCAAGGAATTGCAATTGTTGCTCATCCAATTCCTCTTGATTTGTTTTCTTGTTGGATGCTGGCTGCCAGACTGCCAACAAGTCAGAGAGAAAAAAATCTGGGAAGGGAATGATACTAGCACGGACTAAGTTTAAACAAACAAATGAAATTCCCAGTATCTTCCCAGTATCTATTAAGCATGCAGTGAATGCATACTTAATTCACTGTTCAGTGGTTTTGCACGAGCATAAACAAGTTGCATGTTTGCAACTATTTTGCAGAGGGCTACAAGAGAGGATAACAACTCTCTTTCATATGGCACTATCTTGCATCGTCCCTTTTTACTTACAAGGCTCGACAAGACC
Source organism: Corvus moneduloides (assembly GCF_009650955.1). Taxonomy (NCBI): domain Eukaryota; kingdom Metazoa; phylum Chordata; class Aves; order Passeriformes; family Corvidae; genus Corvus; species Corvus moneduloides. Next base: position 82,701,340 of record NC_045477.1, read on the forward strand.
TTAAGCTGCAGCATAGAGATACCAATAAAATACAACTCTCACTTCACTTTTAACCAAATCTAAGCCTATGTTTGCTTAGGGCTGTCATTGGTTTTTTCCACTAAAGCTCTAAGAGCCTTAAAAATGTTACGCATCAGAGCACCTGTGTTCTAAATATAATGGTCTTAAAATGTAATTGAGGGATTTTCACTTTTGTAGGCAAATCAGCAGGGTTGATATTGATCCGTCTTTTTAGGGAGCCACAGTGCACCAGAAGGTGATACTGTAGAGGGCCCCGTAAACCCTTGGAGCCTTCTGTCTAATTTGGCAGAAAAACACAGAATGTCGGACAACAAAAGAGCGATCCGATTCCGTAAGAAATCTTCATCCCTCCCACCTCCTTTTCACAAGATAAAAAAAAGAGACTTAATTTTTTCAGCTGCACACAATGATTTGGTGCTCACTCTTGCATTGAAACAGTTGCTGTCAAAACAGGCAGGAAACAGTTTTCTTTTAATTGCTGAAATCATTCGGAAGTGCTTCATGCACGGCTTCTATACAGCAGATGCTGTGCATTAATTGGCCTGTGTAGGGCTGACCCAGGGTTCCTTGCAGCGGGCCCAATTTTAGGCAGAGGGTTTAAATAGCTTATTTCTTATTTTGTATAACCTGGTGTACATTATGAGCGCGTCTGCACGTGGGGTATTTCATGGTCTGCAGTTTCTAATGTCATGTGGGTTTCAAAACCTGTGCTTCTCTGGTAATGTACTAGCAGCAGGTAAGCTCTAAATACCATCCATCAGGAGCTAATTTTTTATCCAGATACTTCAATGACTGATGAACCTGTCTTTTGTATGAATGTTCAGCACAGGAGAAAGCCATATGCCCCTGGCACTGGTTCCTATGCATTCTTTACAGTTTGTAGGGAGGAGATTAAGGAAAAAACAAACCCTCACATTTACATATCTTTCGTTTATTTAGCAGTTAGCACTTTCTAAAATAGCTCTAGTTTGTTTTTTTTTTTTTTTAACAGCAAAAGGAGATTTAGGTCTTTTAAAGCAATCTGACTACCACTACTCATTTTCTTTATCTGGAATATTACTGCACACCCTTAATAGGGAACCTTGTTTTGCTACTCCCCGTCTGTTCAAAACAGACCTTAGCCCATTAGAAGGTCCTCCCTTGTGTGGGAAGACCACAGCTGTTACTGTAAATCTCATCCAGTAACTGTATCACCCCCATTTTGTGGCTCTGAAGGATGAAATTGAGAAATGGAATACTGTGCAGTCATCCTTTACATCTCCAATTTTAGGCCTTTGCACATCATTTTCATGCTTTTATTCCAAATCAAACAACATTAGTGAGCAACACCACTCTGTGCTAAATCTCTGGTGTCTAAGCAGCATCTATGATCTTTGTTTTTGAAGGATTTAGGATTGGGAGGCAAGTTGGGGTTTCATTGATGGTGGATTTTTAAAATTTTATTTTATTTTTATTCACTCTTTTCTCTCCCTTCTTCCCCACCAAATCTCTCACTGTCCCCAGAATTTGTCAGAAGTGGAAATCCAGATGGTAGTGAGGTGCCTAAGATGGAGGATGCTCTGTTACACCTCCACAGAGGAAGTGGGAGCTCAGCACAGCTTACAAACACAACTTTAAAAAGGCTTCTGTTTCTTTAAATCCTTCTGAATAAAGTGGATCTAACTTCTTGTGAAGGATATTGGGGGCTTTAATCAGAAATAAGAAGTGGTTTAAATCATTAGCACAACAAAGCAAACTATAAGCTTGAAGATAAAAGTCTCAGGGGAAAGAGTCCTCTGAAAATAAATGGGACTTGATAGATTTCCATATCATTTATAACTTCCCTTAATTACACTTGGAAGACTTGCCAGTAAAACTGGAAAATTGGCAGCCTATATCCATTATAGTAATTTTGCCGACCATGGCAAGCAGCTGGCTTTACTGGATTTTATTTCCCATCACTCACAATTAATCATCAGCTGGAGATGTCTGAAACTCCTCAAAACGTAGCAATACTGTGTGACATTCGGGCCTCCTTAAAATGCTGAAATCTGCTGAGTAAATGGGCCGAGTTCCCCTTCCAGCGAACTCATTTTGGTGCGAGGCAGGCTGCCGGTTAATGAGTGCCACTTCGATAATCGGATGCGAATGTGAACCCTGACCTCATGTCAAAGGAGAGGACGCAGCAAGCTGGATAAAAGATCCGTGATTCAGATCTGCAAACTTTACACCAATTAGACAGAGAGCGGGGAAATACATCAGTGCCCATTGGGTTTATCAGAAAGACTTGTGGGGCTTGTGACCATTTTGTAAGCCTAACACGGGAGACGTCCTGTCACAATCATTAAGTCTTTGTCCGATGACGCACAAAAGTCTGCAGAAAGTGCACCATATTCACAAAGATCCCGTGGTAGCAATGCCCTCGGGTGTGCGCTGTCTTTTTGTGCTTCTGAGCTTTAAAGAGCCCTATCTCTGAGCGTGGATAGTCTTTATGGCCCTCATGTAGGTGCAATGAGAGCGGGTCGGCGTTGCTGCTCCTCAGATTCTGCTTCCACCCTGTGGCGTGAGTTGCTTGGTTGGGAAATGACCGGAGACAGTTCCCTGTGTAACCTTTCGGCCAGCGAAGAGAACAACCACGGTGCAGTCCCTGAGTTATTCAGACAGCACCATCGGCTGTTCCCAAATTCACATTACAATTGCTAGCAGCATCGAGATGTTAAGTACCCCTCTCTTCAATGATCCTTTTTCTTCTCTTTTTTTCTTTTTCTCTTCTGTTTCTTTTTCTTTTCCACTCTATGGAGAACAAAACTGAACAGCTACTTTGAACTGCACTGTGCAGAAATAAACTGCTAAAATACAGACTGCAGGTCTAGCAGGTAATCACTCATTTATTTTGATATACCAAACAACGTAAAGGTCGATTTGTCTGTAGTGTAACTCTGTGAAAAAGATACCTGAGATTAATGTCTTTTAAGAAAAGGAGCCCTTTTACTTTACTTGGTTCAAATAAATGAGATTTGTTGTTTGATTTTAGTTGCCTGTTTTGACAGATTTGGGTCATCACTGAGGCCTCTCTAAATGGAAATGTAAAGATGGTGGTTTTCACTGGTTTACCATCCACTGAAAGAAATAAATTACACTATGAAAATGCAGCATTAAAAATGGTCCAGATAAATCCTTAAATAAGTTAGACAGCAAGAAGTTGTACACATCTCTGCAGTTTTCATTTGCAGGCTAAATAACAGGCAAAAGGATATGTGCAATTATAGAATGAAAGAAATTGGACAATGCCCAAAAGACTGAAAAAGAGGAAAGAGAGATACAAGTGCCTAATTTTAGGATTTGTCGCTTTTCAACACAATGAGTGGAGCTGTAAAGGTTTAACATAAGAACAGTAATTAAACTTCTGTGCTCAAGTGACACTTGCACCAAGATAATTTTCAACAAATTGCACATCATCAGAAGTACTGACACGGCATTTTCACACGTGATATCTGCTGAAAGTGCCTCCTTCCTTTCAAATTAGTAAGACTAGATGTTAACTGGATACTTCGACTATAAATTTTGTGGGTTGAGGGGCTTATTTCCTTCCACTGCTCCCTTTGTCATCAACCCAGCAGGTATAATAGAAAACACAAAAACTTTATTTTTGAGAAAGAGGGGAAATGGAGAAGAAATTCAGATTAAGGGATATTTCCATCCCACAATCACTAATACTTCCTGGCATTTTAGCACCATACTTTAGATCTACTGAGACAATTCTGTCTTTTCCTGTAGATGTGTCTCCAGAACTCTGTTTGGATAATTGCTAACTGGTTCATTTGCACACCATCCTCTTGATGAAACCATCTTACAGTTACATGTAATATCTCAAGGAAAGAGTTTCTTGTGGCCTTGTAGTTAGGCCACTGAATTCAGATCTATCCTCCTTAGCATCTCAATCTCCAGCAACCTCTAGAGGCTTGTGTTCTTGCCTCTCTGATAGCTGAGCTTAACCAGAGGGTGGCAAAGTTATTTCTGAAAGACATATTTTAGTAATAGCATTATTAAAACAAAACCCTTTTCCAATAAACTTTCTTGCCTGTTTTTTTTTCCTGCTTTTTGAATCCAAAGTAGATATTCATTGCTTCCTCTTAACCTCAGAAATGTGTGGAAAGTTCAGAGCAGATGGAAGAAAAGCAATGAGGTAGGGAGAAGGGGAGGAGAAGAGGAAAGGAAGGGAAGAGTGAGCTGCTGGGACAAGGCTAAGGGCAGAGCAGCAGGTGTGTAAGGAGACAAAAGACAGGCAAAGGGAATAGAGGGGAAATAACTGGGGACAAAGAACAAGTCTTTGATACTATTCACCGAATTGGACACCTGCTAATGACTTAAATGCTTGCCTGAAGCTCAGGATGGAATTTCTGCAGGTGAAGTGCTGGGTTTTGGTTATTGTCTGTATCCAGTTAGTACACCATATTCCCATAGCAAATGCTTTCCGTATTTACCCTCTAAAACCTGTCATACCGTTGTTGCCAGTCTGTTGGAGAAAGGGTGTGTAAGCACCTTTTAAGGTAATGTTTTTTGTTTTGTTTTGCTCAGAATCCATAGGCGGACATCGGTGCTTTTCAGTCAGTTAGTGAAAAAATAGCTTACTTAAATTTTTGGAATGTTCTTCATGCAATGCGCATTTCACCTCTGACTTCACATCTGTCTGTTAATATATTCCTCCAAAGTGGTACACACTTGTCCTTAAATAGGTATTATTCATTTTACATATAATTAGAGAAATACATCTATGTGTATATATGTGTATACATAAACAAACATTTTGTTGGCACTGGCACATATAACAGTGCATAAACCAGATTTCTGCAGGTTTCAGATTATCCTCTTTAATGAAACTTGACATCAGAGTGAAAGCATCCCAAACTTGCTGGGATAATGAGGGAATAGCAGACTCCATCTGCAAAAGTGCCCATGAAAAGACTTGCAGTGGGCACTTGGAACCAGGCATCCCATAGGAGTGTAGAGATCCTAAATCCTGGCATTTAGGGCCTGGCACCCTTCCCTCTCTGGCATACATCATCTTTGTGGGATGACCGGCTGATCACTGGGTTACACCGGGTAAATTCCCAATCCCCTGGTTTGCCCCTCATGTTTAGGCAGCCCCCCCAACCACTGTCAAGCGTTGAGTGGCATTTTCCTCTGTGCAAGGTGGTCCAAGACACTGGAGGGAGGATCTGACTGGGAGGCACAGGGAATCCAGCAGAGCAGCCCAGTGGGTTCCTGGTGACCTTGAGCTTGCACATGCCTGTTATAGCAGGACACAGACTAGCAGAAAGAGGAAACCTCGGGGTTTCCTTTTAAGAGCTCTGAGCTGTGGTGAAAGTGATGGGTTTGTCTCCGTGGCGCTTCCCCTGTGGATGAGAGCTGGTGGCTCCTCACCAGTGTGCTCCTTTCTGTCAGTCCGAAGTCATCAGCTGCCATCAAATGCTGCCATGTGCAGAGGGGTGACATTCTCCTCAGCATCAGCCCACTGGGTATTGCTGGACCTTCCAGCCCAAGCTCCCCCGGACACCTGCCAAGAAACTTCTGGCTTCTGAATCAGTATGAGTATCTGTGGGCCCCGTGCCAGGGAAGCAAAGCAAAAGTTCCCTGGCCAAAAATGCACAAATTAAATTTTGCTCTGCATTTAATTGATATTGAACTGTGGTGGTGTGAACTGTGGAATGTGAACTGTAGAAGTTGGAGCTGAATGGATGTGATGGGAGAGGAGCCTTTCAGATTGGCCTGGAGTGATAGTTTTAAGCAGGTGATTTTTTTCCCCTATTTTGCTGCCAGTTTTGTGATTGTCATTTCTGTTGAGACTGTTGTAACTGGCTGACTTGACTTGTGTCATGAAAGTCTTTGTAGCATTTAATGAAATAATCCTTTTATTTTCCATAAGAATCATTACACTTGGAACATTTCAAATCCTCTGTCCTCATTTTGTACTGCTTGAATTTCACCAGGTTTCGGAAGGTCAAGAGATTTGTGTAATTGAAGCAATGAAAATGCAGAACAGTATGATGGCTGCTAAAACAGGCAAGGTAAGCTACCTTAGGTCACTTAAAACCATATGCAACTTGTCAAACAGGATAGAATTTAAAAAGAAAAGGAGGAGGATTCTGGTTGTTAAGGAATTAAGTCTGATTGTTGTAAGTCTTTCAAAGTGAGGTGTCTTTAATTTTGTAACATTTGCATCTGCTGTGAATGCTGTTAAGTAGTTCCGAGCCTTAGATAGCACAGCAGGAAATAGTTTTACTGGCTTCGGAAATTCATATAACTCTCTTTCTTTTAAATGATTTGTTTTCTGTGATGTTACAATGCCAAGTTGAATTGAAAGGTGTTGCAGACCATTTCTCCAAATTTCATCTTTCCGGAGAGCAACTGAAGAGGAGAGATCTCTTTGCCAGTTAATTATTTAATGGCAAATAATTTGACATTAAAAAAACCCACCCAGAACAAGGCATAGAAAGTGCTTTTGCAGGAGGGAGAAAACAGCAATTTTTTATTATTGTGACTGTTAAATATCAAGCCTAGATCTGCACATTTGTTAAGCTTTGCAAGGCTGTGCATTGTGGTATCTTGCTTCTAAGGAATCAACGTTGCAGCTCTGGAGCTGGGACTTTCCTGCAGTGTAGGATGTGCCAAAACCAGCACTCTGGGCAGGGAACTGGTTAAGCTTTTGTGACAAGTGCATGCCCTAAACCCCAGCTGGTCTGGGGACTGTCAGACCTCAAGTTGGGACTTCAGAGCATCCCTGTGCCAGATTAGAATTCACAGCCTGAAACCATCACCTGGAGATGGGGCCCAGGTCCATCCTTTCCAATGGGAGAGCATGGTCTGGATCTGGATTATATATTCTCCTCTACTGCATATTTCCTAACCTGCTGTAGCCCACCTCTACCTGGGGTCAAGCCCCTCTGCTCTCTCTGAAGCACAGACCCCAGGGCAGGACCCTTCAGCCCACATGGAGGCAGCAGGGAGCTTGACTCTGTGGGCAGGGACGGGGTTTGCCACTGGCAAGGTTTGCTGAGATCTCAGGATGGCTCTCAATGCCAAGGACTGTTTGTGTGTTTACAAGAAAGGCTTATTTGGCACAGCTCTCAAATTGTCACCAAGGCTGGGTCCCAGGACTTGCCTCTTCCAGTGCATCCAGTGCAAAATTGGGTCTCAAGAGAAAAAATACTGAGAGAATGAGTATGTTCCTTTTCCTTTTGCTCTAACATTGCCACTTTATTATTTTATTTCATGCATTAATTTCTGTAGAATTTATTTTCTCACTTGATTAATATTTCCAAGCATTTAGTTTTTCATCAGTGCTTGTTTAGCCCCTTATTGCTGCTCTTTGCATTCACTGGTTTGAACTAGTGAGTATTTATAATTAAAATGCCATTCCCTCTCCCACCCACCCCATTTATTTTTCACTTTAACCTTCCCTTTCCCACCAAGGTGTTCGGCAATCCATGCGCCTGTTCCTTATAATCCTGCTTGTACTTCTCCCAGTAATAAGTATTTCCCACTCACTCAGTAGAGATGCCACATAAAACCTGTGTTTGGTTTATTAATCCTCCAAGGTAGGATGTGAAAGGTGCACAGGCCATTCAGAGGGCCTCGTGTGCACCTTGGTGTGCCCATTTTAATAGCAAGCACATTATTTGACCTTTAGAATGTTAAGAATTTGAATAAGCACAAAAGTTTTGGGCTGTGTAGAAATGAAGCTGCTAAACAGAATTCATCCTGTTCTGTAGTGCAAAGTCATGGCTCTGAGTGCTAAAATAACTTGGCCTCTCCACAGGAATGGGATGTTTGGCACAGGCTGTTAGTTCATGTTTTGATGCTTTGAAACTGTGTTTTGAAACTCAGTTCATTTGTCTTCAGCTGGAAGACGTTCCCATTTTCATTCCTGACTTGAATTCCTTTTCTGTATCAAACCCCATCTTCCTGTTTGTAATTGTGAGAAAAGTGGCTTGTTTTTATCTACTTTGAGTTTACTCCAGCTGCAGGTGGTTTAAAAATGAGAGAAAGCTGGAGAGGAACTGGTGAGCCTCCTGTCTTCTACAGGACAGCTGCGCCTGGGTCAGCACAAGGAGCCGGCCTTGCTGCATGGCAGAAATCACTGGGGAGCTTGAAACACGAGTTAGCTCCAATGTTTGCTGAACCTTGGCTTTGTAGAAAAAGAAAAGCAAGGGGTAGAATGTTTTTCACCCTGCTTTTCCTGGGAGATTGAGGCTCAGCAATGGGGTACACTGCCCAGCTACTGAGTTAGAAATGAAACCCTTGTTTGTACATATCACACTGTCTTTGCCTGTGCTCAGCGTCTTTTCTGGAGCAGTGCTGTGAGCGTGCCTGTGCTACAGAGCCAGAGATCTGCTTGTGGCTCATGTGGCTTTGGACTGTCAAATGTGGATGTGGGCAATAGTGTGTCCATCATAGCCTGCTACTTGGGGTATGCTGTGCATTTCCTTCAGGATCCCAGGGTAGTGTTTGGATGATTAAAAGGAGCAATCTGCTGGACAAGGATTTGGGCATGTCAGTGTGAGCTCTGAATTAATACTGGAAGCAAACTATACAGCCTCAAATACTTTTTGTTGCTTCATGTGCTGAAAGGGAATTCAAACATGTTGCAGCCTTTTATAGAGGAAATGAGGGACTGGTCTAGGGTGTTTGTGTTTTAAAACTCAGGAATCTGCATGTGAGTATGTAATTCATCTACAGATGTAGTTGCACTTTGCCAAATTCAATTACGTTAAAGGATCCCAATTCAGATTTGAATCCCCTATCCCAGCCCTCTGGAGATTGAGAGAAACCCACTCATGGCTGCAGTTCCAAAATTCAGCTATATTTAAGAACTGTAATGAAAGAAATGGTGGAATATTTCATTGCAACGTCCCAACATGAGTATTGAAGAGTCAGCCTGTCCTCTGATTTAAAACAAATAACCAGCAGTGCAACCAGGTAAAAAAAGGTGCTTTTTAATTTTAAGAGGTGGCATCTCTATCCAACATTCAGGTCTTCAAGCACCTCGTGTTGCAAGCACTCCAGCTAATGGTAGGTGCCTGAATACCCTGTTGGGTTGGACACCATTTGTCAAGCACTGGTACTCAAAACCCAGCTGGGCTCTGGGCACTGGAGGTCGAGCACTCAGCCTCTTGAGGCCCTTGCAGCACAGGTGGATCAGTGTCCCTGGCATGTGGCCATCACCCTGTGCATGCAGACACAGCGCTCTGTGCAATACAAGCCGTGTCAGCCAAGCCATTTATTTCACCAGCCTGTCGAAGAAGGGCTTAAATTCTGCTGTTTCTGTACCCTAGGTGAAAGCTGTGCACTGCAAAGCTGGTGACACCGTTGGAGAAGAAGATCTGCTGGTGGAACTGGAATGAAAGGTTGCCTTCACACTGTTGAATTAACTAAGCCTTTATTATTTTTATCTGTAAAGTAACATTAAGACAATTCAACACAGAAAATGGACAGTACTACGCACAAGATTTTATACAGGCATATTTACTGTAGCAGTGGTTAAGACAGCAAACACAGATGTTAAATCTTGGCAACAGATCCCAGATTTTTACTTCCAGAAATACTTGTACATAACCTTTGTAATGCTTTGATTTTTCAGGATCAAAAAAAATCAATAAAATACCATTTCTGCTTTGAAACAGGAAAAGCCTCTTTTTTTAAAAAAAGAAAACATAACAAAAGCCCAAATCTGATTTGTCTTCTTCACAGCAATGTCCCTGGTTTGAGGCCCCAGCCAGGCTGTACAGAATGGTTGGCAAGAATGAAAAATTAACCACTGAGCAAACTGAGCAGTTCTCCTTTACTCTGTAAAAGTGCTGCACAAGTACCACCAATGGCTTAAATTCTGATCCGATTTATTTTGAATTAGGATATATATTTATTGAATTATTATTTATTAACTAATAATAAATTATTATAGAATTATTTATTATATGTTTAAAATACTTATATATTATTATATTTTGAATGATTTGTATAGATTAGATTTAAATTACAGGTTAGAGGCTTTATTTTGCTAGTGCAGACATTTGTCATGTATTTTCATTTAAAGTTGTAAGGGAATTGTCTTCTTTCTATTCAAACTCCATACTCAATTTCCCCACCCTTGTCTTTGTGATCCTGGTTACTGGATGCAAGTCTTTACAGAAGGAGCTGGCACTGTTCTCAGATCTCTTTAGCTGCCGCAAGGTACTGCTAGGAGCACGTGTTGTCCCTCAGACCAGGCTTCCTCTCATTTTCTTGCCTAGGATGTGCTACTTCCCAGAAAGAAACCTGTGGCCAGAGGTGCCTGGGCCCTTTCCTGGAAGGTGAAGGCTGAAAACAGTCTGTGACAGGGCTGGTGACTCATGTTCAACCAGAAACGTTTGATTCTGCTTGAAACTTCTGACTGAAGAGGCATCCTTCATGTTACCGAGACACTGCTAATTAACTACATCACATGGCCAAGGGGGAATGTAGCACAGGGATCTGCTTAGGGAATTAGTTTACAAAACTCATCAAGATGAGTAAGGAGAGTGTTTGAATAGTACCAGCCTTCTGGGAAAATTAATGCTTTTGCAGTTGGAGAAACTGAGGCAGACACCCTGCAGATCTCTTTACAAGTCTTACTGCCATCTTGCCCCTTCCCAAAGGCGCACAGTTCAGTCTCTGCAGGGTGCCCTAAACAGACAAGTATTGTAAAGAGACACAAGTATTCTACTGTCAAGTTACTTGTTTTGCTTATTGCAGCAACATAAAAGCTTTTCTAAATGAGATGCAGCAGTGCCTACTACTGCTAAAGTTTAGGCTGATTCCCTACCCCGGATCTCCTCTGGCCATCACAGGGCTACTGGCAGTGAAGCAAAAGTACAATATTGTTCTTAATTGTATCCTTGCTGCATTTGATGGTACCTTGGCTCACTGCATGGCATACAATGCCTGCTCCCATCCCTTTGGCAGCTTTGGCTACTGTACAATCTATCTGTACCAAACACTGCAGCTGAAGGAAAATATAAGGCACAAGAGTGTAACAACAGAAAGCCACGATTTTCCCAGATTGTACAGAAACCAGCACAGTTGGTTGGGTCAGGGGGACAACAATCTTCTTTACATATTTTTTCCCCAATTTAAGGGTTGCAATAATCACTATACAGGTCCTTTGGATATTTTTATAATGTATATAACATCTTTTCCCTCAGTAGGAAACTCAGTTTGCATATGGTTGCAAGTCCTGCATTAAAGTGCTTGGCAAAAAGTCACCTTGACAGTAAGTGCTCACAATGGCTCCAGTGTCGGTTTGCTTTCCCTGGTCCCCAAAATCCCCCACATCCCCCATAACACACACACAGACACACAGACACACACACCCCCAAATCCTACAGTCACTCAATGAACAGAAGTGGAACTCAAAGTGCTTAGAATGTTAAATTAAAAATACAATTTTAAATGTAACTCTTAATTCTCTCAATATTTCTTGGCAGTGCCTTGTAAAACTAAACATTCTTTAAAAATACACCTTTCCAGTTCAGAAAAACACCCATTGCAATGCAGAGTAAGAATACTCTTCACATTTTCTCCAGCAATTTCCTATTTGTCTAGAAGCACCGAGTTATCTATATGATCAGCTTTCCCTGTTTACATGCAGTAGCCTACTAAACACCATTACAAGTCAATATTCAGTATGAGTTGTGCTTTATTTTGCAGACATTTAAGTCAGTTTCAGATATTAGTGCAAGAAAATTTGTCAGTTCAGGGAAAACAAACTGATCTGTTCCTCTGCCTTTCACTGACCTCCATTATGCACCAAGGCAAAGGGGGAAGTTAAGGGAATAATTAGACGCCAGACCCGATGTGCACATACAGTTACTTTACACCTGGTGCAAACGCAGTTACTTGCAGCAGGTAGGGGGAGCCAGGAGGACACTGACTGCCTGGGGAGGAGTCTGCAGCTCTGGGCCTACAGGACTTCAACGCTAGCGCCAAGGCTCCTGGGTTGGGGAGGTTACAAGAGATCCTGCATTTTAATAGAAAGGTATTACAGCTTTCCTGGAAAGGTTACTGAGCAACACCTGCTTAGCACTACGTCTTCGGCCAGGCTGCATCACCCCCCGTTTCTATTCCCGGCTTTCCCGTAGGACGTAGGAGAGGCCGTGCTTCCCTGAGGAGTCGTAACTGTCATGGTAGGGGAGCCCAACCCACTCGGGCGGGTACGTGGCCGTGCTGTACACGAAGCACTCCAGGACGCCGTCGGCCGCTGCCCGCGGCTCGCCTGTGCTGCCCTTCCCTTCCCACTCCACCACTTGGATTCTCATCAGGGTGCGCTGGTACATGTCTGGGCAGCCTTCGAACTCATCCAGGAACTGCAGCATCTGCTCATCGACGGAGTAAATCTCCCCAGCAACGTGGTGACCCGTCCCCGGGATGTTCAGCATGTAAGGAATATTGTATTTCCCTGCAATCACCAGCGGGTACTTCTCCACCGTGCGGCCCCTTCCTTGGAATTTCGCTAGCCCTTTGGCCGTGTTGATCATGTGCTTGTAGTTGGGCTGGCCCTTCTTGAGTGTGCCGTAGACAAAGACACGGGCCATCGTACTTCCAAAAGCAGCTGAAAGACAAAGAGGTATGTTACCCATGTGGCCAGTGCCCTGGAGAACCACGGCCCTGCCAAGGCACCTCCTACACAAAAGGCTGTTCGGGCACATGCAAAAGTGGTCTTGTAGTCCTACACCACATTTAAGTATCATAATTCAAGTATCTTGAAACTTTTCAGACAAAAACTACATCAGTGAAAAACAGACACCAGGAGAAAGTCAGCCTTTTGCAGTTCTTTGCTGTAACCAAATTACGGTCTTCATGGAATCCCCAACATCAGCCAACAACACATCCCTGACCCTCAGGAAAAACTCTGAATCTTTCTTAAAGAATTTTTCTTTCACACCATTATGGGAGCTGTGCTACAGCAAAATGTGTGGTGGTGTGCTCAGTGGTGCCCCAAAAGCAAGCGTACCCTGGTGTTGAGTCATCTCATGGATGTGCTGATGGATTTGCAGTAATGCGCCAAGATCCCGCTTGCTGAGTGACAGACAAATGCTGAACAGCAAGCTGTGGGGCCAGGGAGAGAAACTGAAAGCTGGGGCTGCTGGCAGAGAGACCAGGTAATGCCGTGATCCTCCCCTCTTCCCCAGACAGACACCCCAAAGTGCTGCACCACCTCAAGTAGCTGCTCTGCACATGTGCAAGCCCCCTCTTGAAAACAGACCCTGAACAACCATTTGTTTTACCTGTGAGCATGAAACACTCAGAATTGGTTTAAATGGGATAAAAGACTGGCTTTACTGAAACGTAACGGGGGGAAGGGACCTTCATGGTTCCTGCACTATGTTTTCACACTGTGCCCTGTTTATACCCCATCATTTCTGTAGGGTAGAAGCAGTTCTTGCACTGTGATGTTTTCCCACATTTTACCTGTGGTCACTGACTGTGCAGAGCCTGCCTCATCCACAGTCATCTGGCTGGGCCCTACACCCAACATCAGAGGAGCCCATGCAGCTCCTCTTGGAAAGAGTGTCATTAAATAATGTATTTCAAGTTTGAGAAATCTTTAAAAACAGACTGGAGGTAGAAATTTAATCTATTTTCTGCAATTTACTCTTTATTTTAGTAAACTATTAGGTCAGGTCAGTTATCCAAAAGGGTGTGTTGCTGGCCGAGAGTAGTGTCATTTAAAAATCCTCAGTAGCCAAGCAATCTCCCCTTTGGTGAAGTAAACAGTTTTTCTCTATATCAAAATACAGCTTTCCAAGCAAAAACAAGTGTGTGCCTTTATTTACTGGCAAACTGCTTTTACTTAAGGGAATAAGAACACGCTGATTTTTTCCCTGTATTTTATCAGATATACTTCAGAGTAATTTATCCGTCATGACATAAACGAGGTTTTTTTCTTGGATGCAACTCACTCCCTCACAATAAAAAGAGCATTAATATTCAGTCGGCCTGAGTCTCTTTTATAAGAAAAATCATTACCTTTCAGATTGTGTTTTGAATAACAAACACAGATCCTTCAGGAAGAAACCTGTCCCAGTGGGGATTGAGAAAGGATCAGAGTTAAGCATTGAAACATGCAATTAATTCCCATTAGGGGATTAGGGCACTCGTGTTCACTTTGAATCAGAAAAATGAATCGCGAATTAAATTGTTCACAACCAAGAGGTTACTTGTCAGAGTTAATAAGTTAAAAAATAAAAAGGGAAACCTAAAACGCACATAAACACTCTATAGTGAGTGGTGCATCTGTAAGAAAAAGATACGCTTCATTTCCATTAAACAAAAGCCCTGTCCCTACTGTACAGCTGGAGATAAGCTTCCAAAAAGTTTGCAGAGAAGACTGTCACCATTTCCTGGAATTGGTGAAAACAACTTCCCTGTTTGTGATGGCACAGCAGCTGGCTGTTGCGAAACATCACCTATTTAAAGAAAGGCACTCGTCATCCCAGTGCAGGGTCCACAGAATTCAACAGCAGCAAAGGAACTTGCTAACCCAGGTTTGGACAAGTGTTTCTGATTTAGCCTTTCAGTAGATGGATTCAGCATGCAGTACAAATGGAGATGGAGTGGGAAGCTGAAGTTTCAGCCACAGTCTGCGTGGAATGTGAGGCTGATGTCCTTGTGAGCTGTGGCTCGCGGGCAGGTGGACACTGAGCTCCCTTTGGCACTGCTGTGCCCCACAGCAGTCCTGTCGCTCACCCTGGATGGGCTGGGCACAATGACTTCTTCTATTAAAAAAAAAACCCAACAACAAAGCCAAGCGCAGCCCTCCAGCCGAGGAGGGATTGAAATAAACTTGATAATAACATTTTCTGATCTCTGCTCTGTATAAATAAGACATACACAATTTTCTGCGCAATAAATCTGGTCTCTAGTGTGCCGTGTGTTGCGCTGCAGAAAAGCTGTAGATGTATTAGCATCACTTAAAGCACTTGCAAATCCTGGGCTTTTAAAACAGTTTTAGCCACCTTGTGGCAGGAGAGCACAGAGCAGAATTGTATTTGAGGGTCATTTCACAGGCTTCCACTACGCAGCTGAAAAGAGTTATCCATGGCACCCCCTTGCTGAATCACCAACAAGAAGTTGCCTTTTCTCACTTAATCCAGTTTGACACTTCTTACCTTCACTAAACCACCTGAGAGGAAAAGAAAACCCACCAAAAACCAAACAAAACCTGCCCAGACTTATACTGAATATTAGCTGCCAGGACAAAACAAACCCATTCAGAAAGTACTTTCATGAAATATTTATACCAGAGTCATTAAAATTTAATGGCATGGGGAAGCATAAGTAAAATTTGTATGTCATCTCTGCAAACTATTTCTTTTAGCTATGAAAGATGACCTGCCAAGTCACTTGTGGGATCAGTTACTAGTTGCTTCATCAGGCAAGATACAAAGATCAGAAAATAGAGGAACAACTTCAGGATCACACAGATAGGGTGAAAAGTGGCTCACAACCAGTGTGAGCCAGGAGCCTGGGTTGCCACTTGGCATTAGCGCTGGTAGGGCGGCAGCACTGTATCCACATCCACCCTCACCCACCAGGCTCAGGGCTTTGGTTTTCCCTCTCCCAACAGCTTCAGCACGGTGAGAGAGGGGTGGGCAGCCATGGGGCCAGTTGCTGGCTCACTCACCGTGCACTCGCAGATGGAGCTGCAACCAGGCTCTCTGCCCCCAGGTTGTGCCCAAAACAAGACCTTGCTTCCCAAGTGGCAGCAGCAGCTTTGGCAAAAACCACCTTTTTTTCAGCACAACTCAGACAATTACAGGACCCTACCAGCTTCTTTCAAAAATAAAGCACGGCCCTGGAGCCATGCATTATGCTGGCTCCAGGGCTGTTTGCAATCATGGTCGAAGTGGGTTTGGGAGAAAAAGTTTCAACAAAATAAAACCTAACTCAGAAAGTATCCATTTCTCTTACTCCATACAGTAACATTATTTTCCCTTGAGAAAAATTCTCTGCGTTGGCTCTGTGACCAGATATAGTTACACATTAATTCTTCAGAAGTTTCTTAAAAACTGTAGGAAACAGGTGAAAAAACAAAATGCCTTGAACTTTAAACTTGAGCCCAGTCTGTTTGAATGAAGGGAGTTTTAAGGTCACTCTTCACTCAATGCTAACTTTCAAGAAGGACTAACATGCCAGAGAGGACTCCTGGGACCGCATCCTGTTGGTCCTTTGATGCTTTCATTTTGTTGCTAGCTATTTTCTTTATAGCACAGACAAGGGCTTCCTGCCTGGGCCGACCCCTTCCCAACCTTGCTGAATACCTCGGAAAAAGTTTATGGCAAGACACCTTTCTTACATTAACCACAGAGGCACCAGCGAAACGATGGCTCCTTTGAAATCAAGAGGTTACAGTCTCCTCGCAGCGGTCACCCGCCCCGAAACCGTGAGGTGCTGGTTTGTGAAAACAAACAAGAGTATTGGAGTAACCAGGGCCATGCTGGATGCTACTGGGCACTACCCGAAACTCCACTTAATGTCCTCTGCAGATTCTTTTCATTTCTTCCTTGGATAGTTCACATCCCCAAACCAACAAATACTCCTGGCGCTTAAACTGGAGTATCTGCCAGGAGGCGGAGGAGTGAGGATGCCCTTCCTTTGGACAGGCATCAATCAGCATGGCTCACGTGCCTTGTACCCCTTTGTCATCACAGCAAACATTTGCCTTTTGTCTGTTTGAAAGCATTCCAAATCACTTTCAACTGTATTGCATAGAGAAAATTAATTAGATTAATTTTTAGTACTTTCAGAGAGTTTAATTCCCAAAGTGACTGTTAGAAGGTCTCAAAGTGACAAACAGATAAAACCACCACATGCAAAAAGATGCTGGGGATGGAATGCAGAAACACGCTGGAGACAACATTAGACTGATGAACAGGCTAAATTTCTAGAGAGTGCAGAGACAGGAGGGGATTGCCAGTGCATCAGGACAAGAAAAGGCGGATGAAGGAAACAGAAGGTCAGTGGATGTGGACAAACTGAGTTGAGGGGAAGGAAGGGAAAGCTATCACCTCAAGAGAATATTATATTAGTAAGTATTGACTGTTTTGTCCTAATATTAAATCATGTTGTACGAGTTTTACTAAAGTCTTGGGACCTCAATTCAGAAACCTGTGGACTACAAAATTATTCAGAAAGAGCTCAGGGCAGAGCACTGAGTCCAGGACTGTTTTACTTGGGCCAAGAATGAACCAGCAGGAGCTTAAATAGGAGCTGATGAGATGGGGCATAATCACTCACAAATATGGGTAAAGGTTTTAAGAAGAGACAGTTGGGTCTCTGCATACATGAACACAAAGCCAGCCAAAATTTTTTGCACAGAATCATTAACATGGATAGGAACAACTTTCTAATTGTTAAGTTAGATCTAGGCATAAGAACAGACAGGTGTAAGAACAACCATAACAAATGACCCCAAAAAAGCTTGAGGGCCCAGTGCCCCTATCTGAGCTCAGCATCAGAGCGCAAGAACAGGGCAAGGCAACACTGCTGCATTTCCAGACTTGGGTCCAGACCCTCCCCAAGTCAACGTGATGAGCACTGTGCTGTGTAAAGGCCCTTTCTTCCTGTGAGCTCTCACGCCTGTTTTTGTGTCAGCAATGGCAGAAGCAGGGAAGGCAGCCTCAGGCTGTGACTGCGCACATGTGCATGAGGCCAGATTACTGTGGGGTCTTTCCCTGATGCCTGCTTGCTTCATCTTCCTGAGTCAGGGGGCTCTGTGCACTTGCTCAGTGTGGCCAGATACTTTTCCAGTGCTTACTCTCTTGATGGCTGACAAGTCCACATATATTTAACAAACCAAAAAGCAGTCTTTACTGGTTCTCCTATGGTTTTCCGACATAGGGAAACCAGAACTGAAATATTTGAGAATAGATAAACCATGAATTTATACAGGGATAGAAACCATGTCTCCTTTGTTCACACTCCATTCTCCCCATGCCTTTTTGAGTGTTACTGAGTAACACACTGACGTATCACAAGAACACAGCAATACCTCAAGCATCTTAGTCTTGAGTGCCAACTGAGGTGTGAAGTGTTTACTGAAAGTCAATAAACAGTGTGGAAGCCTTGAAAACTGGAACTCTTGAGAATTTGTTCAAACTATCATGGATGCTACAGTTATTCTTGCCTTAGAGAAAGGCAAGAGACTAGATGGCTTCTCAAAATCCCACTCAAGCATGGTGGGTCCTTATGATGCAGTTTTAAGTACAAGACAATGAATTTAAATTATATATACAAAAATATCTCATCTTTGCACTTCTAGCATAGATGCTTACACTGTTGTATCTACACAAAAGGGAGGAAAAAAAACAACCCGCAAGAATGGAGCATAAGCTTTAAATGCCAGATTGCTGTTACAGGAAAAAAGTAGAAAAACAACTTTTGATAGGGCAGCCCTGCTATGCCACGGTGAATTTGAAGTGGTTTCCATCATTGAGATGCAGAACAGAGCCGAGTTTCAAACCACCGACATCCTGAAACTCGGGACAGAGCCTGCAGCTTGGATGGGTTCCCTGCGAGGTCAGCACATTAATTTACATGCCAATACCCAGAGCGGTCAGTTCGCTGTTTTGGACCGAGAAGATCATCCCGGCCTGTGGAACACGGCAAACACTTTGAGTACCTAAGCATGGGAATGTGTTTTTCTACACTGAAAGGATGGTGAGAGAGAGAACGGGAAGAGAGAAAAGATGGGGTCTTGTGTGGGATCGTGAGGTGCCTTTCCACAAAGGAAATGAGGGAACAGCTGCACAATGATCCTCTGTGAGAAGGGGAGAGGTGCCCAGGTCATGGCACAGCACTGTCCCTTGGGAGTGCGACCGAGCCTGGGAGATATTTATAAAGCCCCATTGTTGAGCAACAGCATCCTCCCAACTGGCAGGGGCCTGTGGCTCAGGAAGCCATCTTATGCCTTTGCTCCTGCTCCGTGGAGATGCCACGGCAGGGGCTGCAGGCGGGATGAGCTCTGCCCAGGCGAGACCCAGTGGTGCCTCTTGGGCCTCACTGTGTGGCTGGCTGGGAGGGCCAGCAGCTGGACATCCTGACGGAACAGCGGAGGCTGCTCCAGCCAGCGGCTCTATAGGCAGTAGCAGGATGTCTCCCTGGGATGAGTCAAGGTGCCAGAGCCCTGCAGCACCATGTGGAGAGGTCACTGCAACATGATGTTCCTCAAACCTTGTTAAAAACCAAATGAGAGCACAGATGTTCAGGGAACAAAATGCACTCTGCTAAATGAGCCAAATAGAAAAATCCAGGTATAAATCTGGGAACAGTGTCACATTACACTGCAGTATTTTTCCTCCAGAAATCACTACCTACTCCAGCATGGACTAGCTCCTAAAAAATAAACCTTTGACCAATGTGGCAGAAATGAAACATGAGAAAAACTCAACAGACCGTTTTTTTTCAACTCATGATTCCCTGGGAAACTATGGGCTGCTTTAAAGGGTTCAAGAAAGGTAATTCACAGGCATTTGCTGCATCCACATATACACGCGCACAAAGATTTTCTACACAGAGCCATGCTTTGCTTGTGAAGTGTTAGTGGCCAACAGAAAAGAAGAGAGGAAGGTTAAAACCAGCTGTACTGGAGGAGCCACCAGATCTAAATGCAAACACAATTTTAAATATTCCACCAGAAAGGGTATGGATAGTGTGGGGTAATTGCCAAGAACATTTGCTCTGAAGCAGGATCATACAAATTTTTTGAGGTTCAGAAGGAGTAGTGGACAATAAAGCATATCTATACACACAGCAGTTACACTAACAGTAGTGCTTTTTTATTTCTATATATGCCACTAGGTAGCAATGGAAGGAGGAGAGGCCCTCCTTCACATTTAGAGGACCACAGCTGAGGTTACTAAAGGTGCATAGAAGCAAAAGTGGAGCGCTTTTTTTTTTTTTCTTTTAAGAAGAAAGGCTTATACCATCCTTTCAGTCTATGAATCAAATTTGTGGAAAAGCATAATACCTAACATGGGACATACTGGTAACAAAATAAATCAGCTCAACAGGCTGGAGGGTCACTGGAGGTGTCCACAGTGACCAGTTGACCGGTCACTCAACTGGAGGAGTCACCATCCCTGGAGGTATTTAAAAGACATGCAGATGTGTGCTCAGGGATATGGTTTAGCGATGGAGTTGGCAGTGCTGGGTTAATAGCTGGACTCAATCTTAAAGGTCTTTTTCCGAACTAAGTGATTTTGTAATTCTGTTCTAATTCACTACAGTTATTTGTCTTACTGATTAAATGTATATGCAAATGTTACACTGATAAGCTACGTGGGTAGTTTTATTTTAAAAAAAGATTTTTAAAGCGAATTTCAGCTTAATACAAGTCAGAAATAAAAACTCAATCCATATCTCAGCAATGTATCTCTTCCACCATTTTCTAATATAAGAAAAGGCAAGAAAATACAAACTAAAATAGGACATCAAATCAAAACTACAAAGAACCATGAACAGATGTATATAATTAACTTCAATCCCACTGAGGCATATCACTTCTCTTTAGAAATTAGTAACAAGTTTACTGCAGAACAAGTAAGTCACAGATCATCATGAAAAGAGAGTTAATGAGTTATTTCAACTGTCCTGGTCTTGATTTTTGCTAAGAATGACTTGCAAATTCCTGCAATGAAGTCTGAAACACAGATCACATCCTTTTTCAGCAACAGAGAATGCATCCTTATCCCAAAGTAAATACATTTACTGGCCTCCTATCTTTTACACAAAAGAAACAAATATATATTCTGAGGACATCCAAAAAAGCCTGAAATTGCACTTAGTGAGGCACTGGAGTAACTGCTTTCAAATCCAGAAAACGTACTGACCAAACTCTCAAATATCCTCCTGCCTCGTAGAGTCAAAGATAGACGACAAGAAATCTCCAACTTGTATGTGTCCTATAAGGGATGTGTGGAATTAAATGTTTACATTTCGGTAAAGAGTGGTTTGGTCTCTGATGCAGAAACAGGTTCTGTAGTCTAATGCAAAATTTAACACAGGTCTGTAAAGTCTGTATTTACTGAAAAGGTTACACAAGCCCTTAAATCTTCTCCTGGAGCCCCAAGAGTCTCACAAGAATTACTGATGGAAATAATTCCCTATCTCTACATATACATTTGCAATTGCAGATAAAAGCTATTTTGGTTTTATGATGACATGTAGAATGTACGCTAATTCAAGGTCTCCTTGCCAGTGTCCAGAATGCCTAGAAAGAAGCTTTAACGAAGGGCATCTTATAGCAGGGGTAAGGCTGTAACAGGAAGACATTACATAATATTCCTCTTAAGTTATATGAGTCAATTATTTACAAATAAAATATTTACATAAATGAAAATAGCTTTATACATGCAGCCTCTCTTCAGTGACCTTTGAGAAAGAATTTCTGTTAGTAACTTGATAAAGAAAGAAGAACAGAGTTAAGTACTGGAAGTAAATGAGAAGGGGAGTAATATGCAATGTGGTTCTGAATGCAAAAAAGCCAGGCCAGTGTCATTAAACAACCTCTGACAAGGATAATGCAGTGGACATGGAGTCCATTATTTAATAAGCAGTGAAAATAGCTCCAGACCAAGTCACATGGAAGAACTGTCTATGAACAAGGAGTAAGTTAAGGGAAGATTAGAACGGACTATATTAAAATAAGAAGTAATAAGCACAGACAAAATTTACCAGTCATATTCCTCAGGAATCAGTGTTATTTCTTAGTAATCTTACTACAGCAAGTAGCTGTGTGCCTACCACATCTGTGTGTGCTGTATCCAGAAGAGCATCAGTTCATGCTACAGCCATATGAGATGGCCTAAGAACTGTGTAATTGAAGTAAGATGGCTTTTAATAATAGTGTAAGAACATATGCTTGGGGACCACAGACACAAGCTTCTGGGGACTCATCATTTGAAGGCAATAAAAGAATCAGAATCTCTCAAGTTGGAATGGACACATAAGAACCATGAAGTCCAAAACCCAGCTCCTCACAGGACTGCCGAAAGCTAACCCATGTGACAAGCATCGTTGCCCAGGCTCTCCTCGATCTCTGACAGGCTTGGTGCCATGACCACTTCCCTGGGGAGCCTGTTCCAGTGACCAGTCATCCTCTCAGTGAAGAACCTTTTTCTAATGTCCAATCTGAACTTCCCCTGCTTCATCCCATTTCCTTGTATCCTATCTCTGGTCACCAGAGAGGAGATCAGCACCTGCCTTCCACTGCCCCCCTTGAGGAAGCTGTTGGCTGTGATGAGGTCCCCCCTCAGCCTCCTCTTCTCCAAGCTGAACAAGCCAAGTGACCTCAGCCACTCCTTGTAAGTCTTGCCCTTGAGGCCTTTCACCACCCTGGTCACCCTTCTCTGGACACACTCTAATGGCTTTTGGGAAGGATTTTACTTCTACAAACCAGGTGGTTTCCATCTGTGATACGTTTCTGCATCATGACAGCATATAGGCAGCTGAAAAGAACTCTTAAACATTTTTTAAAATAAAAATCAGCATTCTGGAGACATAAGTCTTCCAAGTTACTTTGTGTGCACATCAGAGGAAACTCACATACCTTAAGGCATTGAAATATCTAGGAGAGTGTCCAACTACACCTATCCATCAATCTAGACTTTGTGCTGAGAACAGCGGCATGAATTAGGCAATATTACAATATAAAATGTTCTGAACTCCTCAAGCTACATCTTAAGATGTAGCCAGTTTAGGACTGGAGCAGGTCCCAAGCAAAGGTGATTAAGCCTCAATTATAAATTAGCATATCCTCTGACTAGCTTTAGTATGTCCCCACAACAGCCTCCTTGCACACCCCAAATATGGGCCAAAATTCTGAGAAAAGACGATGGCTAAACTGGCTACATTAGCTGTCAACAGAGCAGACCAAAGGGGATGCACAGATCTCAGCATGGGAAGGGAAAGTGCCATTGTCCCCTGTCCATGCCGTGGGACATGAGGCAGAAACGACAATGGTTCACTATATTCCTGCTTTCTCAGGGTATGCTGTGGAAATAAGAAAACAATTCACACCTGCTGCTATTTTATTGGGATCCCACCTTTCCAAACAGGTCCCAAATATCCAGTAGTACATAGAGTATCCTCCAATTCACTTCCTCAAGCTTTTCTTTTTCAAATTTCAGTGTGAGTGAACAGGTTAAGTAGGACAGGAACAGCAAGTCCCAAGACTTCTCTATCCTTCTAAGTGAAAAGTTTCCTCTTGTACTGGGATCAGCAGACATTTTCAACACACACATCTCAGCACAAGCTGATACAACTGCTCTTCCTGTCAGCAACTTTGCTCCTAACTAAAATAAATTTACAAGCACCACTTAAAATTTATTTTTAAGCCACAACTAAAAAGAACAGCCTCCAGTAAATACCATCGGCACCACCCTTTAAAAACAGTCTGCTTCCACTGAAAGGTCTTGGCTTATAGCAAATACAGCCTGGGAGTTTCAAGAAGTAGTTCTGGATGAACACTGGTACACCCTCACATCAAATGCATTTGACAGTGAAAGCTGAAATAAGAAGGGACGATTTTACAGATTAACCAAATATCATATTTTTGGAGTTAAAATAATGCTACCTGAAAAATATTAAGGATAAGCATTTTTCACACAATACTGAAAATGCACAAAACATTATGAAATAACTTCTTAGTCCAACTTGGCCACAGAAAGTTACATTTCAGCTCTTGAACAAATCAATCACTGCCCTCCCAGCACCACTCTCCCCACCCAAACACTGTGCAGTACTGCCGACTCGGGCAACTCCCAATGCCCACACACAGGAATAATATTATTCTGAACAGCATTTCTCCCAGACTTGACAGTATCTAGGGACATCTGGAAATCTCAGTTAATTTCACTTTTGCATTCCTTAAGCAAACACTCACTTAGTGATGCTAATTAACTGAGGAAAAATTAAATAATATAATTAGAGAGCCAGATGTAAATCAAGAAACAGTATATTACTTAACACACAGAAAGAAAAGAAACCATACGACGATTTAATTTTGTCTTTTTGATATGACTTAAAACGACAGGTAATGATCAAATAACTTCTGACTTTCAGTACATGAACATTTCTTTCAAAATAGATAAATTATTGTCAAATTACAAACCCTCACTAGCTACCATTTACCCCACAGTAACTATCAATTAGTAAAGGCATGCTTCTGAATACATAACGCATTACATTTTTTACTTTCAACACCTGGTGTCACCAGAATAACACCGTATATTTCTGAAACACTCTGCAGTGGTGTGCATGTGTGCTTTGATTTTAGGGCAGCAATACTTCAAAGGAAGTGGAACCACAGAAAATTATGGCCAGCAATGCACACACAATACTTTTTAAGTTAATTGATACATTATCAGTTAACTGACCATGGCAGGTCATTTTAAAAATGAGGCTCAAGGTGTCTAAAAGCCTTCATCCCTTAGACAAGGTCAAAAAAGGCCTGAATGAAGTGAAAATTTTGCTGTATTTCAGTATTTCGAGCAAGCTAAATCCTAAACCTTTTTTTGCAAAAAGGCTTTAAATGGTGGTTTCTGCTACACCAGAATTCTGCTAATTGAAATCAATTTTTGTAGGGGCTAATCACCACCCTTCTGTCCAGTCTAGGGCTGTATTAATTGGTTATTATTACAGTTCCACTGAGAATAGACAGAGGGGAGAAATTTTGATTGATTATTGCTTGGAGCTCCTTGGATTCCCAAGACACTAAATAAAAAGTTAAATATCAAAGAAGATTTAATTAATTTCAGTTCTTTCCCGTCTATCAGCAAAATAGAGCCGATAAAAAATTGACAAATTAAAGGAAAATGAAAAGAGTCATAACTGGTGACCCTGTATTTTTTTTAATGAGAAAGTACATGCATTTATTTGCTCTAATCTTTAGATAATGGGCATAAGAGAATGAAAACTTTCTCAGCTTTTGATGCTTTTTCCAAAGCCCAAATGGAGTTATGGCTGGCAGTTAGATTAACTGGTGTAAGATTTGTGTTATGTTTTTCTTTTAATATAGCATTTCAAATAAATAAGTGAAAGAATCCTGAACTCTCGGGAAAAAAAAGTCCTAAGCTTGTGATACAAGAAAGAGAGAAAATACTGTATTATAACATGCAAATGCAGTATTTCAGAATCAAAAGGTTTAAGAGTCTCTATTTTGGCAGAAAATTCTGTAACAAAAACAAAGGAAGATGTAATCAAGGTATTTATAATTAATTTTGTAAAAACATACTCAGACTGACACTTCCCTTCCACTAATTATGCATGCATTTCCTGCAGCAGACTTTCCAAAAGTCATATTGTCTTTCAATAGTTTTTCAGTTAAGATAGAAGCACTTCCATAGGTACAAGTTTGCAGGTTTTAGTGCAGTCACTGTGGATTTTAAAGGTAGAACAGAAAGGCTAACCCTGATACAGGAATTATTTTCAGGTGAGTGCCTATCTAGGATCCATAGACAATGTTTGGAGGAGATTCCTTTGTGCCTGCAAGGCATTTACTACCTCTAAACTGATCTGTGGGTTCACCTTTTTGATAACAGACTTCCAAATCCCCTAAAAGGAAGATAGGCAAGCAATACAACCTCGAATAATGGTATCAAATAACATCAACCCATATAAAGAATAAAATAATCACGGAAAACAGGAAAAAATCTTTAGCCTGAGAAAAGGGATGCAAGTCATTAAGAAAAATGCTTGATTTAAACAGATGTTAACATAAATTAGTAATTTTTAAAAGAGGCAGCTTAAGTCTGGTGGGTTAACCGAGTTAGACAGGTTTTACATGCAGGTTTTATTGTAACACCACCACTTGTTCTCTTCAGCATTTCAGAACAAAACCCCCCCAAAACAACAAAAAAAACCCAACACCAAACCCCAAATCAAACACCAGTAGTTTTCTGTAAAACAAGGTATCAATTATTTTAGGACTCCCTAGCCCCTTATCCCTTTTAGAAAGGGAAAAAAAAAAATAAAAAAAGTTTTAGAGGACCCTTTTCTCCCAAAAGATACATGTATTCAGTGGTCACTGACTCAGAATGAGCTTACATGCACAGCAGCATGTAAGAAGGACAACTGGTAAAGTGATACACAGGTCACAAAGGTTTATCTGGAGCTGCTCAGCAGAGTGGCCTGATGTGTCCTCCACCTCCTCACTCAGTGAGAGGGTGAAGCTGACGAGCAAGAGTGCCCAGGCAGACCTAGGGGACACCGCTTGGATGGAGATACCCACTATTTCCAAAGTCAGTTCCTATAGAAGAAAGAAGACCTTTTAGTAATAAAACTAATATTTAGAATGCGCACAGAGGCAGTTTCCCATCTCTATCCCTTGTAAGATGTGCAGGCACTGAAAAGAAATCATCTGTTTTGATCCATACTAGGTACTTAGTCTTGACCTTGGCACTGATTTTGAACTTTTGACACTGATATCACTCACGATATTCCCAAAAGCAAGCCAGAAAAACATGACTTAACAAGAACTGTTGGTATTTAGACAAAAAAAACCCCAACCAACCCCAAACTGTTGGAAAGACTAGTTAATATTTATCAGAGGTTCATCTCAAACTGGACATATGCTCAGAGTCTGTTACGTTCGTTCCAGCAGCACCGAAGCACCAGTAATGAAAATGCTGAATGATGTGAAAGATGCAGGTAACACCCTGACTCCCAGGGCTGTGCTCAAGGCTAATGTGGCAGTCACAAGCCCCTGCACAATTGCTGCTCTGCAGCAGCTGTTCAGGTAAGGCCAGAACACAGTTCTAAGATTAGCCAGGAATAATCAACTGCATAAACAAAATCTGGGGAAAGATCAGTGTAACAGCATTTCTGCAGAAAGAAATTTGACAGTTACAATGATCATGAACTCAACATGAGTCAACAATTTGGTAGGGCTGGAAAAAATACCCTGCTCTAATCCAGCCAGAAATTGAGTAGTATGCCCAGCTTTGAGCACTGCATGTAAAGAACTGTGATCAGCTGCAGAGAGAGCAATCACAAGTCAGGAAGCCAAAATCCATAGAAGAAAACAACAAAAATGAACAGCCTGCACTGTGATCACTTCTTTTAGAGAAAACAGGGTCCTGCCTTTAAGAATATGAAAGCATACTGGAAGAGAAAAAGGCTGTAAGCTTCTTCCACATCTACTTTGACAGAAGATCCAGTAAGCTCAAATTCCAAAGACGGCCATTAGAAAGACTATCCAACTCCTGATAAGCTGGGTGCCTAGGAAGAGCGTAGGTATCTAGGAAGGTTAGGAATCCTTTGCTGTCTATCCTCAGCAGCAAGACAGCAAACATCTATCAGAAATAACACTGCTGATGCCAAACTTGCCTTTTGCCAAGGAACTAGATGGGACAATCTCTTAGCTCTCCTTTAAAAGTAAACATAAAAGGCAGTTTGATTCATATGCTATGCATGGAAAGGAACACTGGACTCATGGAGACTGCAAGAGACTGATTCTGAAGTCTGGTCATTAAATTCCCACTACCTTAAGGAGAGGTTTCTAGTCTAGATCCCACTCCCTGCGTCTTTAAAGATGGTACATTATGCACTTATTTGAATTTTTAGATTTACTTTCCCAAATAGTAATAACCCTGAAAAGCAAATGAAATGTTGGATTCCCACCCATTCTTACTCCATGTAATGCTTCCCAAACGCACACAGAGATATAATCCTGAGGTGCTACACTGAGCACTTTCTGATCCCATGAATCTTGCATCGCTTTCTGCACTGTGATCTAGCTTCAAAAGGCCAAGCAAGACCAAATGGGACACGGGTTAGAGCCCTCTGGACAGAGGGCATGAATCTAAGTTTTCTACTTCCTCGGAGATCACAGA
This sequence comes from Corvus moneduloides, assembly GCF_009650955.1. NCBI lineage: Eukaryota > Metazoa > Chordata > Aves > Passeriformes > Corvidae > Corvus > Corvus moneduloides. Next base: position 82,729,248 of record NC_045477.1, read on the forward strand.
ATCATAGAATATGCTGAGTTGGAAGGGGCTGATCAGGATCCTTGAATCCAACTCCTGGCCCTGCACAGGATGCCCCAAGAATCACACCATGCGCCTGAGAGCTTTGCCCAAATGCTTCTTGAACTCAGACAGGTCAAAGACTGTTGTTAGTCCTGCAGCTGGGTCTGGCACAGGCAGGGGTATGACTGGCTCAAATGTGGAGCAGTGCCAGCCCAGCCGTACATCTTTGCCTGATAAAAGCACCGAAAGAAGGCAAAGTGCAAGGACAACCAAAGCCTCTGACACCACGGCCTCAAGATCAGGTGCAAAGCTCACTGGTACCATTGCCACTCTGAAACTTCTGGTCCCCAGGCTGAAAGCTACGCACACTTGTGCCCTTCAGGCTTCCAAGACAGCCATCCTGGTTTACATACTGTACATAAAGGCCACTATAAATCTGAATCTACAAAATAACCCTTCTCCTGGTTGTGTCTATTTTTCTTCTCAAAACCTGTTTTAAGATCACAGATATGAGACCTTTTAATCCCAAGTAATTCTAAAATAACTATTTAATAAAGATTTTAAAAATATAAATTATATTTTGCTTATAGGCATATAGGTTTTATTTGTTCTATTGGTAGCATGCTGGTGAGATACATCACTTTGATATGGAGCCATTAAAAATCTATACCCTCGTGTAGTTTTCCTCTAAGCTGCTGATGTGGCAACTGTAGGTAAGAGACACTGCTATTTTTCTAGACATACAGTAAACAATCTTACACACACATTTGTTCACCCACTGCATGTGCGATTCACAGGTAAATTGCTGCACATGCATATGAGCATAATCCACAGCAGTGTCACAGGTTTTAACAAAAAGAACAATGTTAGTACATGTTTCTTAGATAGCTAAGTAATAGTATTGTGGTAGCTTAGATGCTACAGAAGTTGCACCTGCAGCAGCTTTGCCCACAACACAGAAATAATGAGAGCTGGGATGCAAGCAGAGCTGTCTAAGTAAAGTTGTGTGGTGCTGTTAATACTGCAGAGTGTTTACAGATCACAAAAGTAGATGACCACTGGGGAGTTTATTCCCATTAAGAGATAAAAATCATCAATCTTAAAGAGTGACTGCTCCACTTACACTGAAAATATATCCTAACACTTTTCCCTAATTAAACTCCCAAAGCATCACTACTACCTAAAGTAAAAATCCAGCTGATAATGTAGTTGTGCTGATGGTTTATGAGCTGGCATAGAGAACCACAGAGGGGTGGGGCAGATGTCAAACAAATAATCCATCCCATGTATTATCTCAAAAATTAGCCCAATAGATTAAGTTTTGACCCATCTAATGTCAAACCAAATTACCTGATGTGGCAGCAGGGTCATGAAAGACAAATTATCCTAAAGGCAGTATCATCTGTTCCTTCCTTCTAGTATCCCACCTACCAGGTCTGGTGTCTGTTGCACCACTCTCCAGACCCTGCTTAAATCTGGTTGCAACAACACTGACGGTCAATCTCAAAATCTCTCCAAAAAAGTGCCCCAAAACCAATCAAAATGTTGGACAAACCTAGAACTGGAAGGTCAGTTGTGGACTTAATAATTTTCTCACTCTGTTGTAAGATTGAGAACACAAAGTTATTATATCAAAAGAATAACTACAGTTAACCAAATTCAAATCTGAAATGGATCATCATGTCAATGAAGAAACACTTCCTGTGTTCACAATAAGACTGCAATAATAATAAACCTCTGCTAAAGACGGCTAGAATACAGAGCCTGATTTGAGTTTCCACCTAAACCAATACTGAAGCAGAAATTACAGATAAAACATATAGACTACAATCTGACAAATTAAAGAGATTAAATCATTGTTTTGCTATACAGAAATTAGGAGGCAAAATTTTAAGTTCATCCTGTATAATATTAAAGATACTTGATGCCCTCTATTAATATAGTAAACTGTCACTAAGCATACTTAATTAAAAGATATAATAACTACTAGCAGTAAAAAGAACAGACTAGATGAACAGATGGATCCAGATATATTTTGACCTAAATTTCTTGATATTTTGACAAGATAAATAAAGGTAAATATAAACAAGAAGAGGAGGGAGAGGAATAACCAGCCCATCAGTATATTGCAGTAAGGAGCCTCATACTAGAAAAATGAAAAAACCACTATCAAATCCTTTTCTTTCTCTGCTCACCAGCTTGTCTTCTCAAAGATGTTTTGTTTCTGTTAAGCAGGTCTCCTGAAGCTTCCCATAACCACATACATATTCACATTATTGAGACATTTATTATGCCTGGAACCCAAATCACAAAATAAGGCCCACTGCCTTAGGACAGTTTAATCAAAACAAATACATTATTAACCTGTAATATAATTTAAATCTCTTAAATGTTGATTTTCTTTTATGCTCACTCTCTCTTGAATTTGACCCCTGCTAGAGATAATAGTTAAGAGAACTGTTTCTATCTACAGAGTCCTCAGAAGGCAGAGATTCTTCTTTCTGAGCCCTTCATATCACCTTCCCTTTGGGCACTCTCCGCAACCAGACAGTTCCTAAGTATGTAACTTTGTGTTACTTACCATGTTTGAAATGAGCTTTAGAAAGCTTCAGTAAGATTTGGCCTGTGGCTGGATTCATATTCTCAAAGTCTTCATAGAAGGTATATTTGAACTACATCACAGAAAGGACTGCAGCCTTGGAGCAGGTTAGTGGTTTGATGTGTGAAATGTGTAGGTGCATGGTAAGCATCCTGCTGGGATTTATTCCCTATGTAATTTTCAGCTAAGGCAAAATCAAGCCTGGGGCTCCACTTCATAAACTGTGTTAAAACATTCCTCTCCATTCATATAGTGTCTCAGTTATTTATACCTTTTAGTAATATAGTGCAGGCTCAGTGCAATCTCATCTAAATTTAATTTATTTTCCTATGCCCACATCCCAGCCTAATACTTAGCAAGCATGATCTCCACACCTCACAAACAGCACCTGACTTACGAAGCACTGCTTCACAGTACATGATGCCACACTCCGTACATGTGCTGTACTCCATCTCTCTCAGTGAAAATGCTCTGGAACACTGAACTCAGACTCCTACTTACTCATGCTACAGAAAATCTAAGTTTTGATGGCTTCACTAAAAACTGCCTCAAAGATAATCAATAGCAATTGATACGCACTCAAACATATCTGAAAGATGACATTCATTCAGAGATTCTGTTTTCTACACAGTAATTTCTAGTAATCTTTTCCCCTCACTTTCCTAGCCTCTGTAGGCTTGTCCCATCCTCTTCAGAGTTCTTATTTTGCCAGAAATAAGTTTGGGCCTAAGGTGTTCTTCAAGCCACAGTTTCCCTTGAGCACCTGTGCAGGTATGCAATGAGGGGAATAAGGAACTCTAATACCTATTATCCTCCTTCTATTCCTGGCAGTAAATCCAAGTCCATCACATCTCAGCTGACAATCATTGCAAGTATATATTTTTTTCATCTCTCATCTGATCATCTGCACCCAACCGCTATTGCTTAAAACTCTTTTCTTCAGTTGTCTTCAGTTCTTCCACCCACATATTCTGGTGAGTTTCACTCTCAACATGTCCTATTGTGAGCTTAAATCTGATCTTGAAGATAAAGAAATCGGAATCTAGCAATTTTCTCTTAAATTTGTCACTAGGGATGCTTATGTTATTAAGCTCCGTCTCTAGTCTCTAGACTCCTAACATTTCTCCTCTTTTTCCATGAGCTTTTCACAAAACCCATGAAGGAATTCCCATTTTTCCTCAAGCTGAAACACTAACAAGAACCTGCTGCCTCATCATATGATAATGTCATCTCAATCCAGATGAGCTGGGTAGGGTAAATACCCACAATGAGTGCGTGTTCCAGCACTCATTCCACATATTGCCATCATACAGTTTTTGTAATCCCTTGAGTACAGGAAAATACATAAAAACAGAGGCCAAAAGAATGTCATCACAAAAGGGAGGCAAGAGTTATGCAGGAGGACATCACTAGGTCTACCTGTCATTCAAAACCACTGCAAACACCATTCCTCCAACAGTAAACCAGAACAAGACCCTTATTTCTCACTCACTACTTACAGTCTCACTTCCAAGATCATTTTTCTCAGCAATGTTTTGAAGAAAATTGGTTTGTTTCTATTTTCCTTCAAGCTTTCAGCATTACTGTAAATGTGGACTCCCGATAGGAAATAATCTAACCTGTTACCTTTGATTTCTAGAGAAATTCACACACTTTGAGATCCAACCAAGAATGAAACAGTTGTTTACAGAACTTGCAGTGGATAGAATTGTCCACAGACAATTATAATGACATACTGATTTTAGTGGTAAAATTCAGTGTCCATACCCCAGCCTAGTTTAACGTGCAAATTAAACAACGAACTCTTGGGTTCAATTAGAAGAATTCAGAAAGAATGCTATTAATAGCCTCTGATAAGCCAGAGGGTAGCATTCACCTTGCTTTAATTTCCTACAGTTCGGAATCTAGTCACTCAGGCTTCACCAGCTGGTGCAAAGAGATGTGAGCTGCACCTCTTGTCACGAAATACATATGAAACTCACATTTCAAATGCCAAGTGTGTCATCTAATAAAGTAAATGAAAGAAGGGGGCAGTGCTGAGGTACAAACTCATGATTCTTATCAGTACTGTGTGGCAGCAGAAACAATAAAGCCTTAGTTATTGAAAGTCCTGTACACGAACTGGCCTGCCCACCAGCAGGCAAAATGTATTCATTGACATATTTCACTAGATGTGTAGACAACATTTAGTCCCTGAGATGCAAAGGTGGCAGCAGAGGTACAGATTGAAACCCAGGATATCAAGAATGAGTCAAGTTGGAAGGGACCACAGTGGGTTACCAGGTCTCACCTCCCTGCTCAAGAGGGTTATCCTAGGGCACATTTTACAGGATTGCAACCTGGTAGTTTTCAGGTATCCCCAGTGAGGGAGACCCCACAGCCTCTCTGGTCAATCTGTTCCAGTGCTCTGTCACTTTCACAGTAAGGAAGTTCTGCCTCATGTTTAGGTGGAAGTTCCTGTGCATCAGTCTCTGCCCTTTGCCTCTCGTCCTACTGCCGGGCACCACCGAGCAGCGCCTGGCTCCGTCCTTTTGGCACCCTCCCTTCAATACTTATGGACATTGATGAGGTCCTCTCTTAGATGTCCCTTCCCGAGGCTGAACAGGCCCAGATATGGAGAGATGCAAGAGATAAAATATAAAAGATTTGAGTCCAGATCAGGTGTAAAAAAATATTTTGGAGAAGTCTTTTATACTAACATTCCAAAGCACTACTGAAATTGTGCATGATACTTTTACCAGAAAGTAACATAATGCCAACAAACATTCCAGACACTTGTGGAATACTAAGTAAACAGCAAGACTTCTAGACACGTGATGAGAAATTACTATCTGCATCTGCTTCCTCACTAAAAGGAAAGCTACAACCCTGATTGCTGTTGGAGCCAAGAGTCAGCCAGTACTTGCCTTGTTAAAAGCAGCTCAGGAAACAGCCTGTTCAACTTGAGAAGAGATGGCTTTCGATTTACCTAATAGCAGTCTTCCCATACCTGTGAGGAGGTTGTCCAGCAAACACAGCCAGGCTCTTCACAGCAGTGCATGTCAGAGTTAAAAAGCAATAGCTATAAACCAAGATAAGAGAGGCCACAACTTGATTCAAGGAAAAGGGTTCTGAAGATACAGACAAAAATTGAAGCAAGCTGCCCAGAGGGATTGTGTAGTCTCTATCTCTATAGGTTTTCAAGACACATTGGATAAAATGCTGAGCAACCCAGTCTGGCCACACAGATGACCCTGCTTTGAGTAAGGAGGTTGGACTAGTGACTCCCCAGGTCTCTTCCAACCTGAATTTTACTGTGATAAAAGTTGTGGGCTGCATCAGGCTAGACAAAATGAGGGGAGAGAAAGAAGATAAAGAGACTTGCAGTTACTCTGGTATTATTTGATAGCAAGTATTTTTCCCACTTCAGCATTGTTCTAATACAGATACTCTCGTACAGCTGAAGCCTGGCACAGGCAGGGTGATCTCCCTTTCAGTTACTAGAAATCCAGAGCACTGGTAAAAAAGCAATGCTTGAGGGAAAGGATGAGAAAAAGCCATTCTATGTGACCAAGAACTTCTGTCAGAATGTCAGCAATACAGTGGTAACTCTGGCTGTTAGTAAAGGTCATGAGCAATTACAGTCGAAACGCTACAGAGAGAGGTGGTTATGCAGGTGATTCCAAAGGAAAAGAGGTGTCTTGTAAAACAGAAAAATCAGGAGTGACAGTGATACCGAATGTGTTTTCTCAAGATGTTAACAACGAATAGCTGACACACTTAAAGAAATCATGGTGGCCAAGAATCTTAATGTAAAGGCCATTCTTGAACAACACCGTAATGGTAAATCAATAGGACATGATATTATCCTGGTACAGTCTGTCCTTCTTTAACATTAATTGGAAGTGGGGAAAAGAGAGATGTATCTGACATGGTCCATAAAATGTAATTAAACCTTTGGAGCAAAAAAGAGCAGAAAATTCTGGATAGCTACAGATTTTGGGTTAAGAACAGTGATTAACTACTGCCTGAATAGTTCAATTTCTAAAGAAAAAAGGTATTAAACATTCTCTTTAGAGAGACAGAATGGAAAGGGTATTACATTTGCTAACTCAATGACATGACTGGGTTCATCCATTTCCCCTGTCTCTTACTCAATTATCTATGTAATACTTACCCTTTCTGTAAGAATACTGCAAAAAATCTATGAAAGATGAGAAAACAAAAGGTAACATCAGTTCATATAGAAAATGTGTTGTTACAGCACATGCTCTCTGCTTAAGCAGTTCATGTCACTTAAAATGTCATTCAAGTTTCACATTCAATTCTACTTAAATCAAAAGAGTTACGAAAATTATTTGACCAGGTTCAAGCTCAAAGAACTTTTAGAGTGTGAGAAACACATAAGAAGACTTGAATAGGAATAGAAGAGTGCATTGCTCCAAAAATGAAATGACAAAAACTACAGTAAAATGTAGTGCCTTTTTCTTCTACCAACAATAACTATTAATAGTGTTCACGATTACACAGAAAAATAATTTGGCTAATCCATTCGAGAGTAAATTGTACCAGAGCTAGTAGCAGAAGGCAAATGCCACAGCATACCCCTGGAATTTACTCTGTCACTTCATAACACCCTCATGACTACACCTTTGTGCCTGTACCTACACTTGTGCAGTCACAATGTAGATCAGGCAGTCACACAACCCCATTTCCCTGAAGTTCCCCAAGAACAAGCACAACCACAGGAACAAGAGAAGCAGAACTGGCAAAAACCGTGGTTACATGAGCAGTCAGACGAAAGTAATTTTCAAGAGGAAACTTCCTTTAAAATAGGGGGTTGGGTTACTATTAAGAGTTAAGAGAATGTACAGACAGACTTGGAGGAATGTTGGTTGGATGGGACCTTTGAAGGTCACCTAGCCCAGCCTCCCTTTAGCCCAGAGCAGGGCTAAAGCCAGTGCTAGATGACACTTTCCAAGGGAAGAGGCTGTGCTCAGCAGAACAGTGGGTGGCAGAGACAGCAGGATGTCTGGTGCAAACTAGGCCTGGCTTGTACCCTCTACTCTCCAGAGGCACCTATATTTCCATGTCAAATATCAGCCAAGGAAAGCATGAACTGACATGGTGAGCCTTTCTAAAGGAAAGAAAGGAGATGCTGCTGTAAATAAAGTGCTCCAAGCAATATTTCCACTCTGAATGACAGGAGAAAATGAGCACTAGAAAACTCTAATCTCATGTATAAAGTCACCGAAAAGAAAAGGTGTAAGGAGTACATGACATGACACATACCAACAACACGACACACTCTCTTCTGTGACGGAGCGAAGCTCTGTTCAGTATTCCAATGGTCTTGAAACAAACTCACGAACAAGCACAAAGAAACTTGCTTGCTAAGCTGATGGCAGAAAACCATGCTAATCTGGAAAGTGAGGAGCAAACAGGCTGCAAGAACCCAAGGAAAATGAAGTATGATGCACATATCAAGTAGTTAATATTTGTCGGCAGTCGGGTGCAGATTTAAAAACATTAGCAATGCATGGAAAGGCCATTTTCCGTTTTGTTTAACATGTAACATCCTTAAAAATTCAGGTTTTGGGACAGACAGTAAAAGAGACGTGTTCTGTTTAGCTTTTATTTAACCATGGCAAGAGAAAGCTATTCTACACTTAGGTAACAAGACATGTTACTGTTTATATGACTTTGACAGTTATGATGGAGAGAGGGCAGGAGATGAGTGCCAGCTGAAGATAAATATACTTTAGAGACAGTCTAGGTTTTTAAGGCTTTTCTCAAGAGGAAGGGAGAACTGAGATGAAAATTTGCCCATTTTTTGTTCAGAGATGTGAAATTTAAAGCCTCTCTTAATGGCCTTTGTCACACAATGAACAACTTTAATTGCCAAGAAATTGCTTTTCCAGGTTGACTGCCTGCTTAAACTAGAGTGTATAAAACAAGTCCACTCCTCAGAGTTCTACATGAAACGACTTGGTCATGGAGGTATTTACAGTTGTGCCTCTGTATGTTAAGCTCTACAGAAGTTGCTACCTCGATATTTTCAAAGCACAGCAAAAATTACAGAAGCAGCAAATTAAAAAATTCCTGGAGCAAAAAATGAGGAAGTTAATTGCCTGGAATTAACACAGATGTAACTAAATGAACCTTAACCCAAAACCAAGAGACTTATGTAACTCTATAATGGAAAAGGATACAGAAAAGGTGGGAGACGAAAGTATAGCAAAATGAAATGCCGAGGAGGATTAAAAAAAAAAAGCCCCCCCAAACATTCTGGTCAAGCAATGCAGGCAAAAGGTAAGTGCTTCGAAACGGTATCTAGTAACCTTAAATCGTCTATTTTTAACCCCTGCCGTGGGCAGGGGCACCTTCCGCTAAACTCTGCATCTATGATACCTGAACTATTTCCTTTCCTTTCTCTTTTCCCTCTAATTTAGGTATTAGCTCTTCAAGTACACGTCACTAACCCATTACAAGGGGAAAGGTATGTTACTAGAAGGAGTATTTGGATCATAATGTACACTTCTGCTTGGAGGATGCGCTTGAGCACCTGGAGAACAAAGGTGATCACCCCCTTGGCCGGTCCAGCGCCAGGCACAGCTCTCCCTGCACTCGGCTGTAACACCGACGGGCCGCCCCTCGCACATTGAGGCGGAGCTGCGCCCTTGTCCCACGGGCAACCATGCCCCAGCCGGGAGCCCTGGGCCGCCCGCCGGTTCCCCCGCCGCCGGCAGGGCAGGGCAGAGCAGGGCAGGGCAGGGCAGGGCAGGGCAGAGCAGGGCAGGGCAGGGCAGGGCAGAGCAGGGCAGGGCAGGGCAGAGCAGAGCAGGGCAGGGCAGGGCAGAGCAGGGCAGAGCAGGGCAGAGCAGGGCAGAGCAGGGCAGGGCCGCGCCGGCTCCCACGTGGCTTTGGGAGCGCGGCCCGCGGCCGCAGGGTGCTGCCCACAGTGCCGCACCGCCAGCGGAGCCCCTGGCCGTCGCCGGCCCTCCCGCAGCCCGTGCCGGCACCTCCGTATCCCTTCAGCCCTTCCCCGCGGCATCACGTGTGGCGAGGGCGGACCGGACCGCGCCGCGCCGCCCCGCCCCGCTCTGTCCGGCGCTCTCCAGGGCACTCACTCGCCAGCGCTGCTGCTGCCGCCGCCTCCGCGCCTCCGTTCCTGCCTGCGGCCTCCGCCTTCTACCCGTCCCGGGGCGCCTCTCCGGGGAATAGGCGGCGGGGCGGAGCTGGGCGTGGGGCGGTGCCTGCCTGCGCTCCCTCCCCTGCGGCCGGGACAGCGCGGGGAGTGCGGGCGCGGGGCCGGGGGTGAGCCGGGGTTGCTGGCCGGAGCCGCCCCGGCTGCCAGAGGGACGGATCGTGCCTGGCGGGAGCGCGGACAGGGCGGCCAGCCCGGCCCGGGGCCGGGAGAGCGCGACACCCCGCGCCCGCTGCCAAAGCAGGAGCAGCGCCCGGCTCTCCCGGGAAGGGCCGCTCCCGAGCGCCGGGGCCTCGCCTCCTGGAGGCCGTAACAAACGTGTGTCAAGCAGTGCAACATTTGGCATCCAATCTGGCTTTTAGGGAACCTTTAAAAAACTCCTCACTGTTTTATAAACGCTGTTGGCTACTCTGTAGGAAAGCATTTTGGCTGCAGACACAGATTGGTCTTGAGCCGGCTGAAGCAGGAGTTTTAAACTTGGAGGGTGCCAAGTGCCTTTCTGTTTACCACCTTTGCAGGCAGCTTCCAGTTCCCAGCTGAAGACTCCCTCAAGCTGGCTCTGTAGGGATCAGTCTGCTGTTTAGCAAAGCATGCGAAGGCTCCACACAGTAAAATCACTTCAAAGTGAACGCATTGATAGGAGGAATAAGAGTGAGATACCCTTTTTACTGGTGCTGTAGAAAGGGACCTGGGGGTGCTGGCCGATAGCAAATTGAACGTGAGTCAGCAGTGCCCTGGCAGCCAGGAGGGCCACCTGTGTCCTGGGGGGCATCAGGCACAGCATCACCAGCGGGATTGCCCCGCACTGCTCTGCACTGGGGTGGCCTCACCCTGAATATCATGTGCAGTTTTGGGTGCCACAGTATAAGAAAGATTAAACTATTACAGAGTGTCCAAAGGAGGACTTCAAAGATGGTGAAGGGTCTAGAAGAGAAGCCGTATGAGGAGTGGCCTCTTCAGCCTGGAGGAGACTGAGGGGAGACCTCATTGCAGTCCACAGTTTCCACATGAGGGGAAGCAGAGGGGCTGACAGTGATCTCTCTTCTCTGGTGACCAGTGGTAGAACCCAAGGGAATGGCCTGAAGCTGTGAAGTTGTGCCAGGGAGGGTTTAAGTTGGATATTAGAAAAAAGGTTTCTCAACCAAAGGATGGTTGAGCCCTAGAACAGGCTCTGCAGGGAAGTGGTCAGAGCACTAGCCTGAAAAAATTCAAGAAGCGTTTGGACAACACTCTTGGGCACATGGTGTGACTCTTGGGGATGGCCTTGTGCAGGGCCAGGAGTTGGACTTGGATGATCCCTATGGATCCCTTCAACTCAGGATATTCTATGACTGGAGCATACAAGCACCATTGTGTAGCCTGGTTATGGGGACAGCAGGTGATATTTTGATGTCAGTCCCTCCTCCTTGACTAGGTACTATGTGGAAGCTAGGTTGCATCTATTATAGACTATTCACTTCCTTACCCAATTACCATTCAATAATTCTATTCCACCTCTAACACTGGGTAGGATTGTTGCAAAATGTGGAATATGTAAAAATTTTCTTAAGAAAGGATGTTCTTTGATGTTTGTTCTTTGTCTGCTTTTAAGCCTTATTAACAAGAAGGGATATTCAATCTGTGAAACAGACAACAGCTAACAAGCAAGCTCTAAGTGATGTCCAGGTGTTAGAAAAACAAATTACTTGGTAGAATTGCCTTGTTAGGGTTTAGGGCTTGACATGCTACAGAGATCTCAGACCTAGGGGAAGGTTAACAAAGCTTGGGAAGAAGGATGTACCACTGATAGTGGACACAAAGAATGCAGAATTTACAGGCCACAAAGACATCTGGGAGAACTCCCAAGATAAAGAAGAAACTAATAAACCCAACCCAGCAACTGTGCTGAAATCAGCACTGACTGGGTAAATGATAATTCCAGCAGGGGAAGATTGTGACCACTGGCTCATGGACCACTGACCCCAAAGAGAAAGACTGAGCATGGGACTAATTAGCATGAGAAGCAAGAGAATCATTAACCAATAAAAGAATACCAATTAATAAGAGAACACTAATTCCTTTGTTTGCTAAAATGTATAAAGAGTAAAAGGTTTTGATAATTGGTGTGCATGATTTGTGCAATAACACTGAGCAGCCCAGGATTGTGCAACTCTGAAATAAATAATCAGTGTCTCTCTTAAGTGTGTCATTACTGGCTTGTTGTGCACTGGGTAACAAATCTGATTTTGGCAGAGAAGATTGCTCAGCATTTCGGGCAGTAGCTCCTGCTTTCTATATTTTATCGGTCTAGAGACTGAATTAATTAGTTAAGTATTCCATCATTTTCTTCAAGTGCTGCTGGTTTTTGTTTGTTTGTTTAGGCACACACATTTAATATAAGTACACTCATGCTGAATCAAGATTTTGAACTGTTACTCAAAGAGGAAGAATGTCTTCCTGTATGTCCCAGGACTACTCTGCCAGGCCCATTAGGTTTCCTTCCTAGCTTGTAGCAGAACCCTGAATCAAAAACTTACTACAAAAATAAACACCATTGTCACAATTAAAATCTATGCAAAAAAAGATAGCAAAATGCAGATTTATTTCATGGCTTCAATTACAAATGTATTTACTTCCTGCTTAGCTGAAAATAAATTGGGGTGTACCACTGGCAATCTAAATGATTAACACTACATAAAAAAGTTCAGCTCAGAAATCACAAGCTACCAGTTTCAGTACCTGTAGGGATTTTTCCTAACAAAAATACGTATTTTAAAAAGCCCTGAACCACTTGACATGTATCATCACTGACACACACGGAACACCCATGCCACAACACTGCAGCGCAACTTTCTAATACAAAGTAATCAGTCCTCCAGTGCTCCATAGTCCATGCAGCTGTGCACATCCTCTTCCTTGGAGAGCTATATAGTCCTTCTTTAAAGCACAGGGTCCAAGTTGCTGTGTTTATAACATTACCTCTATGTACAACCACTTCACATTATTGTGGAGCCCAGCACAGAGTCTGAAGTGCCCTTTACTAGTGGCACCTGCTGCTCATGGTGTTCCATGACACAAGTTTGGCTCCCTCAGCTTTCCTGTCACAGAAATCCAGCCATGTGATCTCACTTTTGTTTCTAGCAAATTTTAGTCTTTTCGAGTTAAACGTGCCCTCATAAACACACATTTGGTAGAGACACACCAAGAGCTGTGGAAGGAAGCACTATTCAGTGAAAGGGCCAAGTCGCGAGGCACATGGGTATCTACATGTAATGACAGATATGTCAATGTACCAATGCTCATGTGAAATATGGGACACAGGCAGGAACCAGCAAATAAACACCAAAAGATATTGAAACAAAAAAACCTCACCATACTGAAACACACAATACTATCACATTTAACATTCTAACAGCTACAGCTTCAAATAGTAACTGGAACTTAAAGAAGAAAATTAAATATCACTGTTGCAAATTTACAGTTGCTTTAGAATTGCTTTTTAAAATAGGAATGAAGGACACTATTGAAAATTCAATTCAATAAGAAGTTGTTACTGTTCATTACAGAAACATAAACAAGCTAGCAATGAATCAAACTGGACGTGAATGTTCTTTTTTCATACACAGGGATTTGATGTTCAATGCTTTATCAGTCGTAAATTTATAAAAGTTTATTTGTTTTCTCCCATTCCCTCATCCAGCTACTCTCTGACTCTCAAGGCAAGTACCTGCCAGTTTGCTCCAATACCAGTCTTTTAACATTCTTGGTGCCAATAATATATGAGAATGCTAGAGGTGTATGGGACCAGATTACTTCAACTGAAAGCAGCAGTGAGATTTTTCTTCATGTACATGAACTTATCACCTTAGTCACCCTTTGAAGTTAGTGAAGACGAATACCTCCTTCAACTACAACTTCTCACATCCTAAAGAAGTTTTTTTCCCCCAGTGACTACACAGAGAAACTAGGATGAAGGGCTCAGATACAGGTATCTGAAGGAAAAAGTTCCCAGTGAATAGGCCCAATATTTTTAACAAACCATTCAAAAGTATTGTAGATTTTTATTTCTTAGTGCCCATAAACACACACACAATCCACATCTCTAAAGTTTAAATACTAAGTATGAAATTAAATTAAATAACAGGGAACTTCATGTACATGGCATTGGTCTAGACACAAGAGAAACATACAATTAGAGAACTCCACTGGAAGTATTTGGTGAAAAGAAACTAACATCCATAGCAGTCATTGTGACTATTTTTCTGACTCCATTCTGTGCATTAAATAATTCTGTATTTCTCTTCTCAGAATTGTATTTAAACAAGTAATCTTTCTCAAAAAAAAAAGAAAAAAGAAAAAAGGCTTCTTAATTTCCCTAGAGAATCAAACAAGCCAGCTGATAAGGAAACTTTAATCTTCTGTAATTAGCAATGGGAAAAAAAAATCCAGCACACTGGAAAGACCGACAATATTTGTAACTACTGTTATATACAAGCCCACTTTTTCTTCACCTTTTTCTCTTTGAAGTTGAGTGTTCTGCACTATTCCAGGAGTCGGTTATGAGGTATGAAAAACCAATAAATAGGTTAACATTATAACCATTTTAATAAAAGCCACTGCACTGTTTGTACTTTCAAAATATTTCTGAAAATAAAGTAAAAAAATATTTAGTATTCTTAAAAGTCTTAAGGAAATTTTTATTACAAAAGCAGTCATCTTTGTGGCTTCTTTTGAACACAATTCTGCTGCAACATTCCACTCAGACATATGGATATGCTTCATATTACCATTATACAAGTAATCACATTGCATTTCTATAGCAGTGAATATTAATTATATAAAACAAATAAACCCTCACAAAAATATATACAGGTACCCAGAAAGCTAATCAAGAAGAAATGATGTTGTCTGTACTAAAAAGTAAACACTATTTTCAAATACTAACAAAACATTCAATTTGTTTGTCTGTTTCTTCTGTCTAAGACTCTTGAGTAAAAAGACTTCCACAGAGGAATTTCTACAACTTTGGTTTATAATGACCTAGAAAGAATTCATACCTCATACATATTGATCTAGTAGATGTCTTTAAAGCTGATATGGAAAGCAACAGGGAAAGCTGTATTTGTGGACTTTATGATGAGAATAATAATTTAAACTCAGGATGTCATATTTCAAATATACAGAAAAGACCTGATTATATTAAACACATTTATCTTCTGCTATAAATTAGCTCATCCAGCCAGATCCCAACGCTTTAATTCCTCATGACTGAAGAAGCTACGTGTTCTCCCCATCTGATTAATAGTAGGCTACATATGGAAGGCCTTAAGAGCCTGCTGTTTTCACTGAAGGGTGTATCTATTTCAGCACCTTTCAGATGCAAAAGTTGGTACTAAGCTGTGCTGGTCATTGGATGATGATTAGCCATACTGGTGCAGTGTTTTGCTTACCAGATGCTTGTTAAAGGGTATGCTAATATCATATTCAGAAACAAGTTTCTGAAAATTTTGTCCAGAAACCAGAAGAAATGGAAACAATTGCAACGGCTTTGTACCCTATGTGAACTAATTAGTCCTGCTGAGAAACAGGCTGTATTTGCAGGAGAGGAGCACACATCCATGCCTCTGGCCCTCTGACTAAAACCAGTATGGCAACCTTCTACATAATGAAGCCATGTTAGTTTGTTCAAAGCCAAAACTTGTGGATAGCACTGCACTGCCACAGCCTTACTGGCTAGATCTACAGTTAGTCTGGCAAAAATATTACATTGAAGTACCTGCATGACCTGTAGTACCCAAGCTAGCTTTGTCAGAAGATCCTTTGGTAGTTCTGCAGTATTGCAGTGTGCTCTGTAGACACACCTAGTTCTTGAAACAACTGTCTTTTCCAAGCAAATTTATAATGTAAAAGTAGCCTATGGGAGGTTCAAAACATGGTATAGATGTAGAATGGCTCTATGGTGGTCAGATGAGGTGGTCATACAACATCCTGTCTTGCGGCAGGAATTTCCCCGACACTTTAAGTGGTTCCATGCACAGATGAGTTGTGTGTGGAGAACGTTAAACAGTCTCATATTAATTGATGGACATTTTAGGAAAGCTGCAAATACTGCACTGATCAGTTCCTTCCAGGGGACATGGCTGGCAAGAATAAAGGAACATGAAAAGACAGGTAAAGTTCCCCAGTTTTCATATCCAATGGCAAACTTCCATCTTAAACAAACAAACAAACAAACACAAACATCTCAAAAAACCCCAAACAAACGGGAAAATGCAACCACCAGCAAATAAACAGACATGTGACTACTTCCTGAAGCAGGAATGTAAATATTAGTACATAACAAACAACTCTGGACAGCCAGAGTTCAAATGTGTATTAAAGCATAGCCCCTTTTGAGAGGTAACACGGTATCGACATAAACCACCTCTGAGTCATCCCACATCGATGTTCTCAGTTTATGCATTAACAGCTATGCTTATTTATCTGCCCTTTCAGCAAACACGTGAGCCATGGGAGACAAAGGTGCGGCCAAGTTCTTCCAGGTAACAGATCAACAGCCAAGGTCAGGTCTTCTGCACAGTTACTCTTCCACAGAAATTATCTCTTTATTCCCCAGCAATATAGGAGCTGAAAGGTATAATGTCCTTAACCAGAAAGCACTGAATTGCCTGAGAACACAGCAATTAGCTCCTACAGACACTATACCGTACTTAGACCACTGACCTGCCACAGGAGCTAAAGCAATTCTGACTTGTCCATGTTGTCTGTGCTACGTGAGGCTGCCTACAAGAACAGAAACTCTACCTGACTCCTCTGTTGCCTCATTTTCTTTTCACTAGCTGCTTGCTAAAATCTCCATCTCCATCTAAGAGTATTTTCTACACTCAAGCATACCTCAGCAGTACACTGGCCAAGAGATATTTATGGTCAAATCCTTGCCCTTATTTACTCCTGTACAAATCTGACACTTCACAGCCTAGAGACAGAAATGAGCATAGGGCTTAACTCAAATTATATGAATAGACTGATGTGCTGGAGAGAATTCATTCTTCCACTGGCTCTGCAGGACTGGCACTGGAAGGCAGTAATAAAACAGAAGTGGACAGATATTTTTCATACTTGAAAAGATCAGGATTTAAACAGGAAATTACACTTTTAAGTATCACTTTCAGAAATAAAACTGCCTCCTGCTATTCATCCTGCTACTAAAAAGTCAGATGAAGATATCAAATTACAAGTGTATGCTGTGAAATTCCATCTGCATTGCTTTCATTTACCTATAAAAATGTTCTAATGGACTTTAAAAGCAGTTCAAGGAAAAATAAAATGATCCCTCAAGCTGAAATGCTAGGATCTGTAGGAGGGCAATACTGGACATTCAAGTGTGTGGTGCTGGTGGTACTGTTTTTGAGAAATGATGACTGAATCCTGTACATGGTCAGAAGTACCCATGTAACAGTAGTCATAAACAGCATGCACAGGCAACCTGAAAAGGAACATCAGGCACCGCCTTTCTTTTGCAACTGCTCCAGTTTTCTTCTTAAGAGGTTGTAGTTTTCCTTAGTTCCAGGTGCCATAGGATCAAGCTTCAGAGAGACTTCATAGTGCTTCTTTGCTAAGTCAAGGTTTCCCCAGCGATGATAAAGCACAGCTGGAACATCAATGGGGAATTTCATTAGCAATATTGTTGAATAACGTACAGTCTTGCCAATCACTTAGAAAACAACATTGAAGTATTTGTTTCCAGCAAGGGTCTGTCACTTGCTGGTGGCACAGTAGCTGCTTGTTCTGTTGCCAAATGCAGGAGCAAAGCCTGGGAGCAGAACTGGCATGGGAATGATGAAGGAATGAATTACAATGGAGCCATAAATGGCAGCTCTTATCTGGTGAGCTCATTGCGGGTTACAAGCATAGCATAAATGAACCAATTTGCAGACACTGAAGTGCAGCTACCTCTGGGCTGGATTGTGCAGCCCTCTTGATCTGTCATATCGTGTGACAGCTTTTCTGGTTTTAGTGCCCTGTTCTTCTGGCTGGCAGTTCTTCTAGAAAGTAAAATAGAAATCTGCCCAGCAGGAAGAAGGCTCAAAAGATTGCTTTTTCTTTTTAAACACAATGAATATGAAGCAGATAAACAATAACAGCTGATAAGAGTTAGAAAGGCTCTTACCCAAATTACCGTGATAACTGGCAGCATTTGGATTGGCTTTAATTGCCTTGAGGAACAAAGCTTCAGATTCCTGAATAATTTAAAATAACAAGTCATCAGGAAAGTCCATTCTCATATATATATATAAAACAATGCCAAATTTACCCAGCATTGTAATTAAAAACCCTCTGAAATGATGCCATATCTATATGATACCACCATATAAATATCCTGAGCCTGCCCAATCCTGTAGCTCAAGTGGCTACAGCCCCCTGGAAACAGTAATAATGCTACAAGTAAGTGTCATGCTTTCACAGGCTGCTGTAATTTTAGCAGAAAGTTATTAAGCACTAGTGAAGTGTTTAATAACTCTTTACCTAAGTAAACTCTTACCTACTTTACCTAAATAACTCTTTACCTTTTGCTCTTTACCTAAAGTACCTTTTTTTTTTAATAGTTATAGTATTTTCAAACATTATCTGCTGAAGTTTTCCCTACTTATGCAATCAAATTAAGGATAATGGAATTCAGTATCTAAGCAAACTGCTTTTAGACACCTTTCCTTTTACAATAATTTTAGCATTAAAAACAGGGGCATTGCAGTAAATCCCTTTCAAACGTTTCAGTGTGGTTCCCAATGAAGAGTACCTGCGTACCTTTTATTTAAAAAATCATGCCAAATCATATCATGCCATACAACATCCTTCACATTTTCCTCACCAGTTATCTTCTCTGTATTACCACTTGCAGTGTGTACTCTTAAGACTCTTGGTATCGGAGTACTTAGAAAACATCAGCTCCCTCACCAAATATTCAGAGAATAATTTACTGCTAAATTTATTCTCTAGTTAAAACAATTCTATTTTTCCGAACTAGCTGCTAATATAGATACTTTTTTCCCAGAGCATATTTCCTGCAGAAGTTTAAAAAGTCACAGACCCCCAGCACAAATGAAGCATATTTACTCACTGACATGCAAGTTTAGATACTTGAGAGCACATTTTACATAGATTTCTATGCTGTGCTTTAGGGAAAGTTGTTCATTCAGTTTCAATGCAAATGACTTGAAGATAAAATTACCTCAATGTGGTAGGCTTCCGTCTGAATGCACATACTTGCTGTCTGAGGTATGTGAGAATAGTAACATGAAGAAAAGTCCTTTCCTTTGTGCTAAGCTTTTGCTGCTTAAAATATAACACAGGCTCTACTGAAAAAGAAAACCTGTCAGCCAGATTTTTGGTTCCACCATCTTCTTATGTCAAGCATGAAATAACTCTCTGTAAGGGCCCCTTCAGGGGAAAAGAAATTTCTGATGTCAAGATTGAGTCACTCAGCTCTGAGTGACTTAAGAGCCTCCCCATATGTCCAAATTCAAGCCCAAACTAAAAGCATTGCTGAGCACAGCTGAGGCTGCCATTCTCAAGGCAGGAGAGACTCATGCGGAAAGTGCCTTCATCTCCACAGGTCAAGGAAATTACAAACCCCAGGGTTCTCAGAGCTTCTCCAGTGGAGGGCCACAAAGATGAGGGGACTGAAGCATCTCTGTTATGAGAAAAGGCAGAAGAAGCTGGGCCTGTTAAGCCTCCAGAAGAGATGACTGAGGGGACCTCATCGATGTCTAAGTACCTGAAGGGAGTGTGCCAAAAGGATGGATCCAGGCACTTCTCATTCATGCCATGCAACAGCACAACAGGCAAGGAGCAGAAACTGATGCACAGGAAGTTCCACTTGAACACGAAGAAGAACTTCTTTACTGTACAGGTGACAGATCACTGGAACAGATTGACCAGAGGGGTTGTGGAGTGCCCTTCCCTGGAGATACTCAAAACCTGCTTGCATGGGATCCTGTGCAACCTGCTCTAGGTGAACCTGCCCTAGCAGGGGGTTAGATGAGACAATCTCCAGAGGTCCCTTCCAACCCTAAGCAATCTGTGATTATAGTTTTGTTTCATTGACACTGAACTGTGCCATAAATTAAGTCCCTCCTGATGGGAGAGAATTTGCTGAAAGTCTTTGAGAGGAGTTTCACAGATAAACCGAGACTTTTCCTTTAGTTTCAATGCTTCCAGATAGTTGTTTATTAAGTCTTATCAGAGAAACAGAGCCACTAGCGTGACCCAGGTACAGCACAGAAGACAGAAAAGCAGGAGTGAGCTCTAGTTATCAAGATTTACACAGCTTTTAAAGATATTTTAACCAATAGTTACTAAAAACATACATTATTTTCACTTTCCTACCAATTATTCAGTAACACGACTAGGAACTGTGGAATTTTCTATCCAATCAATCCAAACTACTTTTACTGCAGAATATGGAGTAGTAGAAGAAGGAGAAGAAGGTTTAGAGAACAACAATCCTCCATTTTGATATTTTTTACTCTTATCTATGTACTACAAAGAGAAGCCCAAAACTTCTAAATTTTTCACCCTGTGACAATCTTACATAGTAGTCTATCACCTAATTCACACCACTGTATTTTCTAGTTCTTGTCTGACTGTTGGTAATTTTTTCCAAGGTTTGAAGCTAAAACAGTGTTGTTCAGGGGGGTAAGAACCCATAAAAACAGGCAGAGAAATATTCTCGGCACTCTGGTTCCTACATTTCAGGACAAGGAATACTTGGATAGGAGTTAACAAGGGAACAAGATGCCGGCAAATTTAAGAGTATATGACTCCATAGTGCAAATTCTAGCCTTGCTTTTCTATGGCATGAGCAGTTGCTCCAGCATTCTCATACCCAGACTATTAAAGTTCCTGGATGCATTGGTCTCTTTGAAACCCATACTATTTAGTGACTTCATTCATGTTTTGGATGATGGGACTGAATGCGGTTCCAGAACTTTACATATAGCACCTAAGAGGACGGTGTGAGAAATACACTGGAGGGGAGAACAGCTACTTCGAGGGACCTGGGCAGGGCAGAGAAACAGACTAGCAGGAATCACAGAATGGTTGAGGCTGGACTGGACCTCTGACCATGTGATTTCCTCTGTTAGCACTTCGAGACCACACCTGAAGTATGTGTTCAGGCTGGGGGTCTCCATTACAAGAAAGACACAGACATACTCCAGTGAGTCTTGCAGAGAGCCACAAAGGTGGTAAAGGCTGGAGCACAGGACATGCAAGGAACAGCTGAGAGAAACAGATCTTTTCAGGCTTCAGGAGAGAAGATGAAGGTGCTGCCTACAACTGCTTGATGAGATAATACACGGAAGATGGAAACAGAATCTTCTCACATGTAAGACGGGATGAGACATAATGGATGCAAGATGGCCTACAAGAAATACCAATAAAGGAAACATCAATTTTTTTTTTTTTATCATAAAGTTGGTCAAGCATTGAAACATGCTGTCCAGAGAGGTTTTAGAATCTCTATCCACAGAGATACTTAGGATTCAACTGGAACTGGCCCTGGTTTGGGTTAGGGGTTGGATTAGAGACTCAAAAATATGGCAAGAGGTTCAAGATAACCTCCTCTTTTCATACGGCTCTGCAGTCCTAAAAATCAACAGTGGATTGGCACTTGAAACCATGTAGTAATTTTAAGTCCCACAAAGCTGTATTTTTTCCCACTCCAAATTTTAGTATTTTGGCCTAATAAGTAAATCTCTTTTTTCCTCACTGGGCAGGTTAACACCAATCAAAATGAAAGATATGCTGACCATTTAATTCAGTCTTATGCCTAAAAGTTGCCACTTACACAGAGCAGAAGCACCTAATGTACAGAATTGCATCCTTTCACTGTTGAAGCACAGTGGGACAACACGTGCAATGTGCTTCCAGATAATTTAATGAAATAGATATTCAAGAGCTGGCTGCCATTACCATACATCTTCAACTCCATGCTCAGAATATTTTTATCACCACTACTTTGCTCAGCAGCTAGTAGAAGCATACTGGTTGATTAAAGGCTATTTAAGGTGCATCATATTCATATTACTGTGGATATATGGAGTAAATATACATACCAGTACATCAATGATATTTCAGATTGCTGCATCTTGCCAAATCTTTAAGTGTTGCCAAGAAACTTGCAGCTTGCATATAGCAAAGGCTTGGGGTAAGCACACTGCATTCCATCTGCTGCCAAGGCCACAAAATTGTAGTCTGGCTTTATTTCAAATACAAAAAATGCTGAATGGTTTCAATTTATTGCACTTTTTACAGAAAAAGTATAGACGTATACATAACAAAAATATAGCACACATCTTTTTCAAAGAACTAAAGATAGCTTGGTTCTTCATCCATTGAGATAAGAACAAGCAATTAAAGGAGAATCTAACTTGGTATAACAGACGTTAATTAAAAAACCCAAACAAAACCACAGAAACAGCTCATCCTTTATGTGCTTTTCCTTCTGGAACAATAAATCATTTATCAGTCAATGCAAAAAAAAAAAAAGGGCTATTTTTTATTTTTTGTGACGTAGGAAACCTATCTTCTGCTGAAAATCAAAGTGCATTTGAAACTGAAGGACAATGTTGTGTGCTTATTGGAAGGAAATCTCTCACAACATCATAAAACTTTTTTGACTCAATGTCTTTTAAAATAAGAGATATACAAAAATTCCCCAGAACAAATCTTCCTTTGTGGCAACAAAGCCAATGTAGTAGCAACTTTTATACAGACACATAATAAGTAACCTAATAAATTAAATGCCTGAGGTTATACAACACATCAGACACAGCCAGGCAGCACTCTGAAAATTACCTCCCATCACCTTGACAGTCTCCATCCCCCGTTCCTCCCTTCCAATTCGATTCAATAAAAATTCTTGAAGAGCCATCCACTCCTCTGTTTTTACATGGTGAGGGGGTGGACAAGAAACCTGAAATTTTCATGCCTTTTTTTCATCAGTAAGCATTCTCCCATTACAAACAAATCTGTATCTCTTCTTTCCAGGCAATGGAAAATACAGCTGCTGAGATCATAACCTTTGGTTATGAGCCCACTTTCCAATTCCCCTAATTTGCTCTCCCTGTTATAACCCAGCAGTTTTAAGTGACTAGTTAAGCTCTGCACAAACCTACTACTCCATTTTGAACTACTAAAACACTCACTGGCGCTCTGCTTTTTTTCCTGGGCTCCACTATTCCTTTTGCTTTTTTCAGAATGTGGACTTAAAAGCTGCACTTTCCCCTACTCTTATTTCTACTTTTGTCCTCCAACATGTTCTCCTGCAGCCTAACAACTTTCAGGGCTGGCAATCAAAACCACTATCTTCTTTTTTATTTTTTAAATCCACTAAGACAGACTTGACTCTCCTACACCTGAAAAAGTTTTCTAGCTTGTTTTCAACTTATTTTTTCTACTTTATTTCATTATAAATGCTCTTTATTCTGTCATGCTACATATTCTTCCCAATGATTGACTGTAAAATCCTCTATTCTTCCACAGTCATGACTCACCAAAATAATTCTAGCAATTACCTCCTCCATAATCTCATACCTTATGCATTCTGGATGTTAATTTGTATCCTTCTGGAACTTTGTTAAACTAACCTAAAATATATATTTTATAACAGTCTCAGGTGGAGAGAGAAAAGAATTAGAGCATACAGGAAAAAAACCCAGCCAGTTTAGAAAAACAGCAGCAGGGTGTTAAACAGCATCACTAATGCAAACAAAAGCAAGTGCTGGGTTGTCACAGGCCCTGGCTTCACATGTGGACAGGTCAGGACTCCACAGCTGAACAATACTGTAGAAATTTAAGTGGTCACAGTAACTGCTGGACAAATGTATATATTTTGAGAATCATGGCATCATTAAAGTTGGAAAAGACCTTTAAGATCATGAGGTCCAATTGTCAACCCAGCACCACCACCATGTTCACCATTAAACCATGTCCTCAAGTGCCATATCCACACATTTCTGGAACACTTCCAGGGATGGCGACTCCACCACTTCCCTGGGCAATCTGGTCCAATGTTTCACAACCCCTTTTATGAAAAAAATTTCCTACTATCCAATCTAAACCTTCCCTGGTGCAACTTAGGCCATTTCCTCTTGTCAAGTTTCATATAATAAAATCTTCTTACTTTGTATATAAATGAGGATGTTCCTTCAGTGCTGCTAACATTATCACTACCAAAAAGACATCAAACCCCTTAAAAGCCAAGCTTTGGTAAATGATGTTTTTCTGAGGAACACCAGAATTTGATTATTAATTTTTCCCTATCATATACATAAATCACTGACTATAGAGTCAGTTTAAACAACTAACTATATTAAATGTGTATGATTTATTCTCTATCAGCTCACACAATTCCCTTTGGAAAACAAGTCAATCTCCTCAGTTTCATTACATTTGCTACTTGCAAATAAAGGTAGCTAGTGCTGAGGTACCACTCACAGGCTGGTCCACTGCATCCAAGAGAAAGTTCAATACATTGCTCAATGTATGGACTTTCTCTCACAGTATTCTGAGATCACCCAGGTATCCCATCCTCAATCTGGGATTAACAAACTTGTATTATTGTATTTTAGATAGCATCTGAGGCAAAAAGGCTAGAATTCTTATCTATCTATATTCACAGAACACATAGCAAAAGCACAAGGACTAGCCTGTCTCATCCAATTTGAGTTCCTGAAACAAGGTCTCTAATTCAATGCAGGCTCTCTCCCTCGGCAGTGAAGCAACACAAGACCCTAACTGCCCTCTAGTGTGCTTAAGAGCCTATTTCTCTCCACTGACCACTGACATAATGTAGGGCAGTGACATTTGTAACCCAGGCATCTAAAATAAGGAGAGATAAGCTCAAGCCAGAATCACACACCAACACTGTGAAAAAAAGGGGCACTGAAACCTGATTATCTAAGTCATAATCCAGAATGATGTCCTCAAACGGTTTCTACAAAAGATTTAGATGGAGTTTAATTGAGGGAAAAATCCCAACTAAACCAGCCCAAAGCCCTACAGTCAAAAAGATCTAGGTACCTACCTTATATTTTTGTGATTTCCCCAGTACATTAGCCAAGGAAAACATAAGGGAATGATCATTAGGTATTAATTCCAGGGCTTCTCTTCCAACTGCTTCTGCTTGAGCTAGATTGCCTGGGAGCCCAGGCAGAAGAAAAAGAGAAGGCATGTTTCAACACAGCCCTATTAGTTACTTTTGCATGATGCAAGCACACATATTTTACAAATAGCTGATTGCATAGTTTTTTGAAGAAAACCAGGTATCACACACACACACAAATGTAAAATCCTGCAGACTCAGGCAATAGAAGCTCTTCATTTTGTTTTCAACATGTAACACCTTCAGAAGAACAACAAAGCACAGATGAAAATGTTCTAGAATTTAATCTGCAATACAAACATGCTTGCACATTGATGGCATTTCAAGTAAGTATCAGAAATTCAATGTATCGGCTGGATTTCAAGTGATGCTTTAAAATCACTGAGTCAGACATTAGAGAGTGTCTGTCTGGGTAGCCAAACAAGAAGTAGAGATCCTTTCAGATAAAACCAGATAAAGCTTTAAGTTTTTCTAGACACTGAATTATTAATTGAAACATTCAAATAGACTTTTACCTGTGTTATCAAGCAGTATTATCATATTGTTCCAAGCCAAACTGTGCTCTGGTTTTAGGACTGTAGCATTCCTCCATGCATTCAATGCATCTATATGGCGATTCAAATCTGCATACTAAAAAGAAAAATCCAGTAATTTTGTTATTACTTGCTTTATTTTCCTCTCATGCACTAAAGACACTAAAGAGTTGTTAACGTCTTGCTCCTTTCTAGTATGATTTCTTTTTATAGACAAAAATAAGAAATGTAAAGGGAATACTCTTGTAGTATGGAAGATGAGAGTGCTATATACTGATTTTCCTTTTCTTTTCTCTGGGAGCGAGGCTTGTCTTCCAATATGCATGTACCAATAGAATAAGGAGAAGAGAGAGCACACAACTTAGAAATCTGCGCAAGAGAATTAGTAAATATTTAATGTACATATTTCCAAGAATCTAATTCAAATTTTTCAGCATAGTTCTACTAGCTAATGATATACTAATGAATGCAAAACAGTCTAATATTGGGAAATGATTAATAGTATCTTTTGGAAAAAAACCCCTAAAATCTGTATTTTTGTTTATACTTCTTTATATGATAAAGTAGGATTACCAAAGGTTGTATGGAAGGAAGTATACCAGGAAAGCTATAGGAAAAGCTGCTAAAGTATGAAATCAGCCTCAATCACAATACAAGGAAACTGGGATAACTATCAGCTTTTAACAGTACAGCAGAATTATATAAATCTATCTATATATACACAGATAGAGAGACACAGATTCCAGTCATAGCTATCATTTAAGCACTTACCAACCGCCCTAAATTGTAGTAACAATCTGGGTATTTTTTTCTGTGTTTAATTGCTGTCCAGTAGCTTTGCTCTGCCTCTTCAAACCTTCTTAAACTGTTCTGTACTATTCCTAGATTCATCCACGCAGCAGCAAAATCAGGTCTGGGCAAATTGGGAAAAAACACCAAGAGAGAGGACACTTAAGCACTTGAAACACAAGATCCTATTGTATCATTTTGGCTCAGTTAGTGCAAAAAACTGCTTAGCATTGGTCTAAACATACTGTATTTGTACAGCTAAGGACAGCAACTCCTCTGCTTCATGGAGCTCATTTCTTTCTTTCAGAATATTTCCAAGGTTGTTCATGGCATGTACATATTTTGGATTCAACCTAAAATTTAAAATTTAAGAGATTATTATTATGTATGGACATGTATTAATATATGCAAATTGCTAGCTCTGCAATGCTGCAGAACATGAAAATGAATACCTAAGCATTTTCTTCATGTTAAACATGAAAGCAGTTTTAGGACAGATCATTAAAGTAGTAAAATTTCTAATACCTTACAGCTTCTCTGTAGTATTTGATTGCAGCACTTTGATTTCCTTTGTCAGCCAGGTTTTTGCCAACATTGTAGTGCACCTGAAAACACAGATGGATATTCCACCAGATGCCACACAGTCAGATATTTTGTGGAACCAAGTAGCTAAAAATTCTTTCTCCAAAAAGAAACAGTCAGCACTTGTGTCATTCACGGCTGGCTTTTGGTGTAGGTTGATACTTAAAACTGGACAGTTCATACAATGAAGATAGTAAGAAAAAAATTGAGGAATATATCAATAGATCAGTTTACCTGTTCCAGCTATTTAAGAGAGATTATTCACTTCCTAGTTTTATAAATGAGATACCACACCTTTCACAAGACACTTTGTATGGAGACCTCCTGCTCTTAATTTCGTTTATTTGCCAGGTAAGAGAAAGTTTGACTCAAACCAAATCTATCATAGCAGAAGAAACACTACAGCAATGTATCAATTAAATTTGTTTTCATTATAGCATAAACTAGAAGAAACTCAACAGTCACAGAAAAACCAAACAAAAGGTAACAGACAGACACAATTATTGTCTTAGGATAAAAATGAACCAAAGAGCATTTCTGAAATAACAGCAACATGTTGAAGACTTTGCCTGCTAAAAACTGAAGCATGAAGGAAGGATCTAGAGCTTTCAGACTACAGGGAAGAAGGTGCATCATCCTGATTTATGGCAGGAGTAAATAGGAATAAATATATTTCAGGACAAATCTGAGTTGGAAAACATCTCAAATCCTACTTTAAGACAAATCTCAGACTATGTTACCTGGTTGAAAAGTACTGTGAATATTGACTCTTGAAAAGAGATTTCTCAGTACCTGGATCAGGACTCATTATTTAGATTACCTTACTATTTGAAATCAATTTGTATATACTTCATCTAAAACAAACACATACAGTAATTTCTTCCAAACTTTGAAAATCCAATTTAAAAACACAGTAATAACTTCAGATTGAAGTCCAAAAAGATAGGTCTGTAATGCACTTAGGTAAGTCCAACTCACCTTCTGCATTCAAAAAAGGATTTTCTCTGACGTGTCCATTAACTGAAAAATGCTAATTGCAGTTGGCACAGTATTGATCCAATGCACACAATTATTGGAGCCTGGTTGTTAGGGTATTTAATTGTTGAATTTCATCTCTATATGATTGTAACTACATAGTAACATACTATCAACAAATAAAGTTAAGGACATTTTCCACACTTTCTTGAATGGGCGAAAAAGTGTTTTCACTGGTTTTAAGGAGAGCAGAGATACTATAAAGCTTAGTAAGCATGCACAGAGGCAGCTCCTCACACTATAAGATATAAAACAGCACACAAATTCAGCATCCCATAAAAGCAGTTCTAGCACAGCTTCCATGAAGAAAAGAATCCTGGCACTGTGTTGTACATTCATAAAAATATGACAAGGCCCAGGGAAAAGAAGCAACAGAACGGTACATTTATATCAAGAAATAGCCAAAGATCAATTGACTGTGTCAAAAAATACAAAAAGATGGTGCAGCATTTTCCCAGGAACCAATAAAATAAAATGAAGTACCCTGAAAGATGTTTCTTAGAACTGAATTCTATTTATATATCTCTTCCAGAAATGTTTCAGAACACTAACATTCTTACCAAACTGGATTGCTCTGATTATATATGCTGAAGATCACATATTCAAATTTCACCCAGATAAAAGATAAATTGTGGCAACACAGAAGAAATACTTAAAGATGTCACTGAATACTCTATGTTAGCCCTTGAAGTACCTGACTTTACACTTCAGTATCAGCAAACAAAATTATATTTAACTTGATTCAATTTCATTCTTTAAGAAGCTTTACAAAATGAAATTTGACTAAAGACTGGGACAGAGCAGATGAGAAAAATCTTGGTGTACACCAACCACTCAGTCTTTCACATGCCAGCTATCTTGTGTTAGGAAACAGCACTTCACTTTCTATCTTTCACACGTTTATTTTTTAACATGTAGTATCTTCACATCAATTTTTTTTTCCCCAAAAGTAGCATCAGAAAGAGTATTTTTCTCACATAAACAGAATTGTGCAGTCTGAATAAAACTGAGAGATATCAATTCTCTCAAGTCAAAACATCAAATGAGGTATTAAGCGCACTTTTGTGAACTGAACTAAAAAGATGTACTATAGTCTATTGAAGCTGATAGCACAACAATTTAAATAAACTACTAGCATTTTCAGTGGTGTATTTTTGTCCTCAGCTCTAGCTTCTGTGTGAAAGGAAATGATGTTTCTATACAATACTCCCAAAAATGAAGGGCTCCTTGGTGTATGTAAGTTTTCTAATTTCCCTTCAAGTGAAATTGTAGCTTTAGTTCTTCTTAATATGGTGGTGACAAGGAAGGGAAGAGGGAAAAAAACCTAAACCAAACATACCAAAAGAAGTGTCCAGCTTACCGTAAATATCCAATGACAAAACCAGTTCTGCAATGGGTTGTAAGATGCAGTAACTTCCTGCTCTTAAGAACAGAACCAGCAAATGGTTTCCAGGCACATACGGTCATTTGAGATGTGCAGGTTACTTCTGCCATCCAGCCATGTCTCTCACTTCACTGGCCACGGCAGAGAGATGCCAAGGTCAGCCTTTAGCTCACTTAAAGCAGGCCTGCAGTAACCACCTGCTGTCTGCTGAGCACAAGGTGTGACTCTCCTGCACAACACGGGGACACAAGTGCTTTCTATGTACCAATTGGTGGGAAGGATCTGGTCTTTAATAATGAGGGGCCGGTGAGTTGTTTTAAATTTCATCTCTAGAGGTGTGGTTCTTCTGCTTTTGGCAGATATTGTGCATGCCAGCCTGGGAGGGAAGATCTTCCCTTTCTGGTTAAACATTTAAGAGCAGACAGAGCCCTTCCTTATTAAATGATTAAATATTAACTGGAAATGACGTATTACATTATACCCAGATGATCCTTTATCAATCTTAAACAGGTAATTACTTTACAGTAGTAGCTCTAAAAGGAGCATTCTCAGGGATGCATAACAACATAGTATTCTCTGAAATCTAGACAATCAGGTAAAAATACTCTAGGGTAGAACCTACTTTCACTCAACAGGCATGTGTTGTTTAATTAACATAACCATGGCATCACAGCCTAGCCAAGGAATAGGCTCTAAGTGTTTGTCTGTTTGCAATACTTCAATCTGCCTAAGAAGCCTGGATAAAAAAGAAAAAGCACTGCATATTATTCTGTGCTAGATATACATAGTACTTGAACTTGTATTTAAATGTTAAATTTAAACAAAGAGAGAAAAAAAATTATATTTTCCTGTACAAAAATGAAATTATTGCTAGCCTGATTTTTTTTGCTTTTTTTTCCCCCCCTCAAAGTAGCATAGGAAGAAATTGAAATGTAGTATCACCTTCTAGGAGGTACATCCCCTCAGCTGAAGCACTACTATTATCATCAATTTTACTCTCTCTCTTCCTAGCTGCTGATAATCACTTTTTAGCAAATATGAACATTTTCTGAAAAGGATGAAAGCAAAGCACAGACGTCCAAATTTCTCCAGGAACATGTAGATGCCTCCGTTCAATGCCAGCTCCTGTCATCAATCTTCTCTTTCTTCTACTGCTAAAACTCTGTTTTCTAAATAATAATAAAACAAAGCTTTTTTGATAGTCACATCTTGTTTGTGTATCTAATGTTGTCTAAAGGTTCTTTTGCATGACTGTGCTTGTATATGCAAAAATTGACATCTCAAATGGTGGCAAAACACTGCAAATAGCCCATATAAAGACAGCCCACAGCACTTAAGTTAAATTCCTGAGAAGATAATCCCCTTTTAATATATATCATTAAAAAAACCAAAAACAAAACTTCAATATCAAAAGGAAATGTCCTCTAGATCAGCTTCCTTAAGGATCAAAGATCAGATCCTCAGGCAGGAATCTTGTTCTGTCACAAAGGGGTTTTACAGGACCTTTTAAGAAAGTATAGAAACCAATCTCACAAACTTATTGTACCTTTTCAGCATTAGCACAGCTTGTCTCTGACAAATTTGTATCTATAATGATTGCAGTTTGCATAAAGCATCAAGTTCAAAGTTACTTACCCTGGTATGTCAAGGCAGATAGTAACATTATGTTGAGAGTATTTTAACCTCCTTGCTTATTATTGTAGAAAAGTTGCTACTGAAATGGCTTTTCAAAAATTACATTTAATTATTTCTATCCTTTAAAGAAAAGCCAGTAGCAAGGAGAATGTAGAGATTAGATACAAAATAGCAACAATTTACAATCATTTAAATTTATTTATTTCAAATCTAGGAAAAGAAAAATGCCGGCTATTTCCCATGTACGTAACAATGTAACTGCAATTATTTATTTAGATACTCAATGAGAGAAAGTAATCTAGGAATAAAGACCATCTCTGGATTCTTAACTGCTATGGCTTTTCCAAAAGGTAAGAAAAAATAACTCAGTTCTTCCAACAGTGCAAACATTTCCAAAGGCAAAAAAAGAAAAGGCAGCAAGATGAGTATTTTTGGGAATAATCTTTAAAACTAAAAGAGACAATGTGTAATGACTTCAGAAGGTGAGGAGCAATCCAGCAATGTCTAGAAATAGAGAACAGCAGTAGGGCAGGGGCAAAATCTCACATAATCTTATGTATCCACATCTGCTGTAGTTGTCAGGACTTCTTTTATCATCAGTGGAGAGAAAGACAAATCTAGGATGCAGTCCTTCTGAGTTATATCTCTCATTTAGTCCAATGTGATGAACCACATGCTAAAAGAAACAAGCTTCTTCTCCCCAGGAGAAGAATCCAATCCATACAGTATGAAAAAAGGTGGTAGGAAAAATGGAATCAATATACAGGCACTTCCTGTTCAGCTAAGGAAAATACTGCCAAATGTATTAAAAATGTGTACTGTTTCAGTCTAATGACCTTTGAAACCAACCTGAGTGTAGGGCCATGCAAGTTCAAATGTGTGACATGCTCCTGGACATGTTTAACCAAGATGTGTAACATACTTCTTTCTCTCTCTTAAAAACACCCACCCACCCAATAGGTATTTACATCCAAATATGTGTGTGTGTGCGAATATCTATATATATATATCTATCATATATATTTTTAAAAATATTGTAAATAAGTAACATTTAAAATAAATTTTAAAATATTTAAAACATTTAAAAATCTGTATTGGGAGCTTTTTTTAGAGGTCAAAATATTTGTAGCTTCATTATGGTACCTGATTATTTCCAATCAATTTTAAAGTCACTGCAACATTTATTAAAGTTGATCTTAAATGCCAGATCTTGAGCCAGATGTGTCACCACTCAAGGCACCAGATTCACTACTATGCCAGACAATCTCATTTAATGCAGTTTCCTCATCTTCATCTAAAGATATGCTTAAAGATGATGAGTCTTGGAATTAGAGAAGGCAGTGCTGTTACTACTTGTTATTTAGAATTAGGGTAAGTTTACCCTATACTTCCCACACAGACTATTTGGAATTGAAAAGAGCTGTACCACAAAACATGAACAGCCTTTTCTGCTAGTTAGGATTTGAGATCCTGCTACATAATGGAAGTAAAGCGAGACCACATTAGACATACTTAATATGTTCCAGGAACAACAAGAAAAAGCTATTATCTATGTGCCATTCTTTGGTCTGCACCAGCCTCCTACTGAAATAAATGGGTCACTGACAAAAAGTCCTGTGGAGTCATTTTTAAAGGAAGCCTGCAATTTCAAGACAACTGAAGATCAGAACAAAACCCAGTTCAAATTTTTACATTTACCTTTGTCAAAATTAAATAAATATAGCTGAGTTCACAAAGAAAACAAGAAAGAGGCTCTTAACACATGGACTCTCTAATGTTCCTGCTTAGGAAAGTTCCCTACTATTGTGATTTCAAAGTTACATCCTTCAGCAAAATTGAAATGTGAGCCTACAATCCCTTCCCTGTTCACACTGCCACGCTTTCCACTTGCACAAGCTGTCACCAGCAAAAATACAGCTCAGGCATGTCTACAGTGCCCAGTGTTGACAAACACAAGCTCATTTTGCCTGTACATTCATTGGCTTTAAACCAGCTGCATTAGTTCAGTAGCTTGTGCACAGCTTATCAGCTCAAGCACAGTATTGTGAGAGCACAGCTACACATCTTCCCAGCCAGGCATGGCGGGAGTCCAAGGAGCTTGGAGCACAGGCAAAGAGTGTGGATCTGTCTGAAGCACTCTTACCATGGCAGATGGATGGAGTTACACACAAAGAAAACAGATTGCATTTGCTCCATTTATAGTATGCGTTTGTCATCCAGAAGACAAGATATACTGAGGTCATCATTAAAAAGAAGATGGTTGCCTACCACTGCCACACAATAAAATACAACAGCTCTTTTCCTATGTATTATAATCCAAGATTACCAAAAGACGCCACCATGTTGTAAATATTAGCCATAAATATTTTTTACAGCTCACTGCTGCATATTTGTATTCCAGTAAATGCTAAGTTTATTGTTCTCTTTGTGAAGTTGAGCATTCACACTTTTTAAACTCTGTATCTTGATTGGTATTGTCTAGATACCACTCTAGATTACAGAAATCTAATAATTTAAAACATCAATGTACTTTTATAGACATATAGCTGTTTATATTTTTATAGCTGCACGTTCCCACTCCCAGGATCTTCGAAGAGTCTCTTTACTGAAATTCAGACACCATCAAGGCTCAGTGGTATACTCCAACAGAACACACTCTTGGCTGTCAAAGGACTGCTGTGGAGGTCACCTCTGCTGGAGGCTAGAGTCAGTCTCCAATGCTGAACACTGCTGCTCAGCTCAGTGAAACATGCTATCCAGTTCCACGTCTTACTTGTTCCCTCACTAAGCCTGCAGGGAAAATTGCAGCTTTCCTCAGTGTCCATGTCTGAAGACTCTAGCCCATTCAGCTGCTGTAAAAGAGCAGAAGTGGGAGCAAAGATTTTACTCCCACATCCTGCAATTGCACTGATGATATGCTGCTTTGTCCCTCAGCTGTGCTGGTTTTATATACCACTGGAAGGTACACAGAAAGGATTCTAAAAACAGCACAGACATTTTTCAGCTGAATACATTGCTACAATTTACTTACCCTGTTTTGATTTTTTTACTGCAATAACTTGCAATTATACACACAATTTTTTAAGTAGATTTTATTAGCAGTACACCCAATTTGACTGGATGCCTTTCTTGAAGTGCACTCTCCCTTCTCCCTCACCTCCCCACTCCCACTCCCAAGTTCTGAATTACAGTATTGTAATTTGCACTTTCTGGTATTTTGACTATGCTACCACTGTAATTTAGGTGTCTGACATGTCAATGTCATTCCTGAACCAAGTAAGACTGTGAATAACACTGTAGCACAATATACTAACTATGCATAACACCTCCTTGACCCCAAATTTCAAAACACCTGAAAAAAAAGAAAAAAAGATTAGAAGTCCATGAGTGACTTACTTTTGCATTCAGAGGGCACACAGACAACGCGCTCCTAAAAAGCTGTTCTTCTGACCTCCACTGACTGCTGCGGAGTGCACAGCGCATAACATTTATCAACAAGATTCCAAGTACTGCCACAGCAAGAATTTTCTTAAGGAAAGAGAGCCAAGTTAAGAAACAAATCATGCAGTTGAACAACATCATCAACTTTACTGATTATTTTGATGGTACCTTTTTCTTGGCTTGCTTACTCAAGAGACTAAATCCATATGTAAAGAGAATACAATATCCAATACTGGGGAGGTAGATGACTCTCTCTGCAATAACAAATCCTACTCGGAAGAAGAGATTACTTGCAGGAAGAAAAGGGATAATAAGAAATCCAAGTCCCAGTGTAAGGATTCTGCAAACAAGAAACAGATTCTCAGATTAACTACAAATCTTAACAAAAGTACCTTTTCCACTTAACATATAAACTTTATTTAAACACTGTAGAAGGATGTGCATATAGAACAGGACATTCAAACACAGCCTTTGAGACCCACTAAGAAGATCAGATCAAATTTCAGTGAGGCACTTTAAAAATAGTTGCTATAATTTCCAGAAAAGCAATATTCATGCTTCCAGGCCAGAAGATAGCCCCATTACATATTAATTACATAACTCCTATTTAAAATACACAGGCAGGAAAAGTAATGGTAAAAGCTACCTGTCTATTTTTGGACCTACTAAGACAGTAATGGGGGTAAAAACATAAGTCACTGTTAAAGAATAAACTTAGGTGCACATTCAACTGAGAGGGTGGTTTTTCTCCTAACAAACACATCAATAGTAGAATCCATTGTGGTTAACCACTTGAAAGTTAGTAATCTACACTCTTTCTACAGTCAGAAGAGACATACTTTTCAAGGGCAGTTTGTCTTCCTTTTTTTAGGCATCAGTGTTAACATCCTCAGCAGGTAACTCTTTATGGACTATACACAGCTCAGACAAAAGAGTCTAGGTACCTCACTTTTATAGAGCTGACATAAGGGAATAAGAACCTCAGGTCCACGTCAGGTATTTCTTACAAAGGCCACGGGCATGGTAATTTTCTATTCTAATTTATTACAAATGAATCTCCACAGCGTAAGGTAGATGTGTCCTCTTGCTATTTTCTCATCCCCAAAAGTCCTAGGCCTTCAGTATACTTTTTGTCTTCACTTTTTACTAAAAAACTATTTAGCAATAAAGGCTTAGTGAGTGCATTTTTACTGGAAAGTATGACATCACTTGCAGCAAGAATTCCACCCCCTCTCCAAAATGATTTCTCTGTGCAAATAAGTATGGGAACAGCAGAAAGGCAGGCAGGTGCGCTGTTAACATTTAAAGGGATGAGAGGGAAGAAAAGAATAAGAAAAGATTTTGCACTCTGAACAATAGAATTATCTATGTCAGTGATAAAAGGAAGACTGGAAAATGTGGGCCCTCTCTGGAAGCAAATGGGAAGCCTTGTTACCCAGGGCATAGAGAAGGCTAAGGTATTCAACAACTTTTTCGCCTCAATCTTCACTAGCAAGTGCTCCAGCCACATCATTCAAGTCGCATGAGGCAAAGGCAGAGACTGGGAGAATGAAGAACTGCCCGCCATAGGAAAAGGTCAGGTTCAAGAACATCTAAGGAACCTGAAGGTGCACAGCTCCATGGGATCTGATAAGACACATTCATGAATCCTGAGGGAACTGGATGGATAAAGTTGCTAAGATAGTGCTGAACCCCTACTCTTCATATTTAAGAAGTCATGACAGTCCACTGAAGTTCCCACTGACTAGAAAAGGGGAGACATAACCTTCATGTTTTAAATAGGGAAAAAGGCAGACACAGGAAACTAGGTCAGTAGGTCAACTCTGTGCCTGGCAAGATCATGGAGCAGATCCTCCTGGAAAATATGCTAAGGCACATGGAAAATAAGGAGATGATTGGTAAAAGCCAACCTGGCTTCACTAAGGAAAAACTCTGCCTGACAAATTTTGTAGCCTTTTATAATGGAGTTACAGCTTTGCTGGGTAAGGGAAGAGCAACTGATGTCATCTACTCGGACTTGTGCAAAGCCTTTGACACTGTTCAGCATGACATCCTTCTCTCTAAATTGGAGACATGGATTTGACAGATGGATCTCCTGGTGGATAAGGAAGTGGCTGCATGGTGGCACTCAAAGAGTTGCAGTCAATGGCTCAGTGTCCAGTGACAAGTGGTGCTCCTCAAGGGCTGGTATTGGGACTGGCACTGTTTAACATCTTTGTTGGCAATATGGACGGTGGGACTGAGCGCACCCTCAGCATGTTTGCCCACGACACCCAGCTGTGCAGTGCGGTCGACACGCTGGAGGGAAGGGATGCCATCCAGAGGGACCTGGATAGGATAGGTAGGCTGATGCAAACCTCATAAAATCCAAGTGCAAGGTCCACTACTTGGGTCAGGGCAATCCCAAGCACAAAGACAGGCTGGACAGAAAATGGCATAAGAGCAGCCCTGAGAAGAAGGACTTGGGGGTGTTCAGTGATGACAAGCTCAACATGACCCAGCAATGTGCACTTGCAGTGCAGAAAGCCAACCATATTCTGGGTTGCATCAAAGCAGTGTGGCCAGCAGGGCAAGAGAGGTGATCCTGCCTCTCTGCTCTGCTCTAGTGAGACCCCACCTGGAGTGCTGCATCCAGCTCCAGGGCCCCCAAGATAAGGAGGACCTGGACCTGTTGCAGTGAGTCCAGACGTGGGCCACAAAGATGAGGAGAAGGCTAGAGCCTGCCTCCTGTGAAGACAGGCTGAGAAAGCTGGAGTTGCATAGCCTGGAGAAGGCTCCAGGGAGACCTTCTAGCAATCTTCCAGTAGTTAAAGGGCACAACAAGAGAGGGGCTTTAAAAAAGGACATGTAGTGATAGTGCCCCATTCCTGGAAGTAATCAAGGCCTGGATAAATGGGGCTTTGAGAAACTTGATCTCAGGGAAGGTGTCCTTGCCCATGGCAGGGGGACTGGAACTACCCCAGCTTTAAGGTCCCTTCCAACTCAACCGTTCTGTGATTGAGCAGTTGAAAAATTTTAAAGAACTGAGAAATTAAGTCTACAAAAAGTCCATGGGAACAGAACCTGCAAAGTTAAACAGAAGCCCTTGGTAAGAAAGAACAGTTTACAATAAATTTTTTAGTTTCTTTGGGTAAAATACAAGTTGTTTTCTGAGTAGATACTATGGGTCAAGCATTTACTTTTTAACTGTTGACCATGGCCAGTATTTCTACCTGCTTTCAAAGCACATCTCCTCTCCTCCATTATTAGGAGAAGATTAAAGGAAATGATGACTTTTAAGAAGTAAGGGCAACAACATACGTAATTTCCTACTGCGTTTTGAGCACATATTACTTTTTACCACCTACAGTGTTAAGGATCTCAAAATACCATTTCAGGAGAAAATATAAAGCAGCCATCCATGCCTCCTCCTCCAATTCTGTTTCCTAGTAGCTGGTGTACAGTGATGGGCCCAAATTGGGATAAAACTGTAATGACAGCTATAAATATTTATTTGAACTGCATTTGCTCGACACTGGTTCCACTGAATTGTTAAAATTATCAGTAGTGGATTTAACAAAATAATACTGTACTCAAGTTGGCCAGGCATTTAAAATTCATCAACGTCTCTTACCTTCTCTTATGGCTGTCTTCTGAGCACAGAGCTTGGCATATCAGACCAATTAGGCAGAACCAAAGTGCTGCTAGTGCAATTATCCTCCAGTCGCTGACGGATTTAATGAGGGGTATGCAGCCCATTGACCAATCAAAACACAGCCACCAGGGACACAACAGCAACCATGCGTTCAGCGAATAGTAGTAATTATAGTTTATAGCCTGTCAGTCAAAGAGAAAACAAACATTTATTTGATACTAAACCTGGGGGGGGGGAGGAGGAGTGGGGCAACTTTAGTCCTTCTCTCTTCCCTCATTTCCCTTGTAACAAAATAAAGACGCCACGAATACTGTTAGACTACAACTATTTACATATCCATTACTATTACAGCTGTGAAATTAATTTTTAATTTTCTTTTAAACATAGCTCGGTGGCTCTCTAGTTCAGAGCAGGGAAATGCAATTCTGTGCTATCCAACCAATATTCATATGTAAAAAAACCAATCTCTTACTATAGGAGAAGACATCAAAAGACATCACCCACTGTCTTCATCTTTCATTCTCCATCTCCAAAAAGATCCTTAATGCCACCAGAGGTGTATAGCCAAGACATACTCCAAATACACCAGACTAGAACTTTGTGCTATTTGCTTCAGTTGTGAAAGAAGATGAAAAGTCAAGCACAGCATGTGGAAAAGGAATGAAAATCAGCAAAAGCTAATTTCTTGCATGCGTGGGAAAAATAGTGAGTAAATGGAAAAGTACTTCAATGCGTACAGTGCATGCTAAATTGAATAAAAAGAATATACATGGGATACTATTTTAAAAAACATTGCAGAAAATCATCACAGCAGCACAAGTGAATTTGACTCATGACGCATATCTTAAAAAGTAAAAACTGCCCACTTTATTGTTTCCTAGAAGCATAGAAAACTCAATTTTATGACAAAGACAAATGTTCTGAGCTGGCCAGAAAAAAGCAACTTCATAACTTACTCTTACAAACAGACTGTCAGCAAATGAAGCTGGGTTGTCTACTTCAGTGAAAGCTGGTGGCCCTGTGCCCATAATCCTCCAGCGTATATAAAGTATACCGGCCCCTCCACACATCAGAAGAGTTATCCTAAAAAGCAGCCCCTTCCTTAACAGCCCGGCATTCTACAGGAAAGAAAGAAAGAAAACCACCTCATATAGAAACATTATTTGTTCTCTTACCCGACAGATTCACATCCTTTTCACCTCTATCTCAGAAAGAGAAAGCTACTCCTGTGCATTTTTGCTGTTACAGCTGATATTTTAGTTGGAAAGCATTTTTTGCAAACATTTTAATTGCCTTCTCAATCAGGAAACAAAACTTTCTAGTTCAAGAAGACTGTCTTCTACAAATCCTCTGTAATTCTATAGCTGATGTAATTTTACATGGCAATTTCTGAGAGGGAGTTTGAGCAGAATACAGCTTTTAGTATACAGCATATTAAATTAATTTATCTTTTCTTTCTAAAATGGAGGATGCTTACTTTGGCGACTTTGTTTTAAACAGCTGCTTCCAGCTGACTGCTTGTCATGGAAAGCTTTTGTCCACTTAGGCATCTTCAGAAGTAAAATTACAGTTATATACCAAGAAAACTGCACAGTTAGAAACTGAATTAAAATTTTCAAAAAGCATGATTAAAAAGCTAATGACAGAGAGGCACCCAAATCACTTACTTCAGGGTAAATTACCTAAGATCAGAAAAAGTATAAGATTGTGTTTGATCTACATTAACTCAGTTGATTTACATCACATATTTTATAATATACACTTCAGGGTGTAAAGAGTGCAACTCACATAAAACATAGAGAAGCGATGGTGTAGACAGTAAATTTGACAGACCTTTACATCTTTTTCTCCAGAAAGTATAACACATTTTCTCCAAGCACACATCATTTGCATAAATTGAAAAAAAACCCAACAAAACCAAACCAAACAACAAACCAGTGTACACTATAGAGATTCTTCAAGCTTCACCAGTGGAGATGGGAAACAGAACCACCAGTAAGTATAACAATACACCACTCACAGCTTTAAGATGGCACAATAATTATTATTATTACCTTTTAGTGGAACATGCTCTTTAGCAAGGATCACCAGAGTTGTTTAGGAGATCTATATTAGCTATGTCTGAAGTTTAAAAAAAAAAAAAAAAAAAAAAAGGAGGCTTCCTGAACAAAGACATCTAACAGTGCCCGGGCTGAAGATACTTATTTTCTAATAGGATGGGAAAGTTGAATTTAAAAACAATATTCAGATTGCTTTTTAGTATTTGTAATTGACAACAGAGTCATGGTAAAATATTTAGGCGAATCCCTGAGGATAAAGCAGTCTGTAAGTTTGATTTTACATAAGCTAGCCTTTGTGCTCAAATGGCTGCTTCCAATCTGGACATCTCAGTAAGCAAAGTCCCCACAATGAGGATTTAGGAATGGTTTTCCTATAAAATAGCTTTTGGAAGAAAATTGTGCTATGAAAAGAACCACATATAGTGAAAATTTATAACTGCTTTATGAGAGATTATTAACTACACAAAATCTCTTGTCCCAGGCTTCATTTCATCTAACAGTACATGCAGTTTCTTAAAGACCAGATTTCACAATTGCTACAAAATCTCCCGGTAGGCAGAATTTGAAAGTGGAAGAAGTGTTATTGTATCCTCTCTGATTTAGAGCTAACTGAAATCTGGCATGAAACTGAAACCTGTCTCAATCAGGAAGAAAAAAAAAAAGTTCTTACTTGCAGAGTTTTTAAGATCTGCCTTTCCACAAAGCAAAACAATCTTAGATACACTTCCTTGAAAAGAGCAGAACAGATTTTTGCAGGTAACATGAGCTAAAATTAATTACTTCTATCAAAAGAATAAGAGGGGAAAGGCACATCTGATGTTTTCTTCACTGAGACAGAACCATTTAAAAGTCACAAAACAGAAGAATCATGCTCTGAGCTCTTCATGCTTAAAGAATAATCCTCCAAAAAGGTTTGACTCTGACACATTCACCAGAATCATAGAATGGTTTGGGCTGGAAGGGATGCCATGGATATTTTTTGCTAGATCAGTTTGCTCAAAGCCCTGTCAAGTCTGGCCCAGAACAATTCCAGGGATGGAGTATCCAACAACTTCTCTGGGTAACCTGTTCCAGTGCCTCACCACCCTCATTGTAAAAAATTTATTACTGGTCAGACACTGGAACAGGCTTCCTAGAGAGATGGTCTCCCTGGAGCCTTCTCTTCTCCATTCCAGATTAATCTCCTAGATTAGTCAAGCACAATCTGCCCTTGGTCAAGCTGTGTTGGCTGTCTCTAGTCACATCCCTGTCATTCATATGTTTTGACATAACTTCCAGGAGGATCTGTTCCATGATCTTACCAGGCACTGATGTGAGGCTGACTGGCCACTTACTCCTGACATTCTACTTATTACCTTTTGTTTCCAGCACTTAATTCTGAACTGGCTCTGCTTTAGTTCCCTACAGCTCTAGATGCTTCCCTTGTCATATTCTAGTTGACATTAGTCTCCTTATACAGCAAAACTCCCCAGCATTCCTATTTGCTGCATGAAATACTCCTGTACTCCTCAACTTAGCCCTCCTTGGTCAAATCTATTATGTCAGTTCTAGAGAACCTACTTTCCCTGGTTTCCCCTGAAGCTCCTCATTTCACTCCTTGAAAAGGAATTTAAAACCCCCATAGGACCTGTGCCACTCAGAAACATTAGTGAGACTCCTCTGCAGTGAAACCACTGACTGAAGCAAAGTACAAGGAATATTCCTTTGCCTTGTTGAATGTTGGGTGAGAATCTTAGCTGTTCAACAGCAGCAATGTTCTAGTAGGCTGTAGGTCTATTTGACTGCTATCCATCATTCATCTCAGGCTGATTTTTTCTGTTATTTGTTTGCCAGTGCAGATACTAGGTGCCAGACTCTACTTGAGACAATACCAGATAAAGTGACATTAATGAAAGTCAGAAAAATCAATCCTTAGCAACTATCAGTGCCAACATAACTTTTTCTTTTAAACTCCAAAGCTGCTACCATTAACATAATATGTTTTTGATGTACTTTTCAAACATCTAACTATGTCATTAAGAATCTGAATAAATCTCTCTCTCTCTTGTTATTTGGACCAAACCATTCTAAGTGCCATTTCAGGTGTATAGTTACTGACCCTAGAGAACTTGTTACATCAAGCAGTCAGCTGTTCCATACGACATTTTTAACATATTGTTGAAAAAATTGTGGAAGGGATTTCACTATCCAATGCAATTCTAATAATACCCCACTACTACTCATGTTGCTGCAAAGATGTCATAGCACATGCCTTCCTAGGCTGACTAACAAACAATACCTTTTTTGGTTGGTTGGTTGGGTTGGGGTTTTTTTTCCCTAATTCTCAACAGCAACAAAACTGTCAGAAGCTGAATCTTTGTCTTTTAGGGCATGTCTGTCGGAAAGGCCAGAATGAACAAAATCTCTAAGAATGAACAAAACCTCCCAGACTCACCTCCAATGACTTGTCCTTATACACTAACTTTCGAATGAGCTCCAAAAGATTTATCTTGTTAATCACCAGTGCATCAAACACTGCATTCAAACCCTAAGCAACAAAGAGAAAAATAACAGCATAAGATGAAGCAGCTAACCACAAATATTTTCTTTTAAATACATCTTAAATTGCACTTCTACCATGACCTACTGTACATCTTAATTCTGATTCCAAACAAGCAGAGAGATACATTGGTAGTAATGATGGCAGAATGGAAATGGAGCTCAGATTAGTAGAATAACATTTTACTGTAATGGGAATTCTCTTGCTACATGGAATAACCCTTCAGGGAATACCATGTACCAGCAAGCTAGATAACAGATGCATGGTCACAACAGAATTCTGCTCTCCATCTTCTTCCCAAAATGTTCTGCAGTGTAAATGCTGCAGTCAAAAGGTAAGGCTTCTGTCAGTAACGTGGAATTTCTTTAAGCCTTCTACTTATTCTTTGTTTGATAGTATCTTTGGACTCTCAGGTTTCAGAAATACTGTTTTTAAAGGGTACAGACAAAGGCTCAGAAAGATTTAACTCAGGTATCAGGCTTGCTTTTCTTGCAATTATAACAATATACACAGTGTAAGCTGCTGGGAAAAAAAAAAGAAAAAAAGGAAGAGTTCCATATGACATCAGCCACTACACATAAAACTAGAACACATTCAGCACTTTGGAGGACTACACTTGTACATAACTACCTCCAAGCAGGCAAACAAAATGTATTGTATCAATGTATCCAGGGGTAATTCTGTTGAGGTTACCAGCAAAAATCAAGCTTCAGCATTTCCGCTTCAAAGTTCCAGCATATCACCCTGATAATTCTTGAGTATTTATCCTATATTCCAATAATTTCAGAAATTACCTTACTGTTCTAAAGACTAAGTGGAAAAAAGACAGTAAAACTAATTCCAGGTGAAGCAAAGAGCTGGTACACTGGGAGGCCACAAGGCCATCACTAACAGCCAAAGGGAAGGGACAGAAGATAGGTTAGAGTGTGGCTTGGTTCCATGTAGAACGGCCACTTGGCAGCTAAAAGGCTTTTGGCCCACTCACATGGAGATAGGAAGGCAAGAATTCTACTGAAAAATACATTCAGCCTCCAAGTAATCTTTTTAATGTGTGATTTACCCCTTAATCCCTCTGACCTGTGCCCCTTAGCACAACAATAAATATAATCATCCCAGCAATGCAACGGCAAACAAATAAAAAACCCAAATCCAATAATAGTTTGTGTCTGCTAGCTCATATAATTACTTCATGCTTCTAGAGTAAATAATTACACCATGTTTTAAGAGAATTTCTTACGTTTTCCTTACAGACACCTTCAAAAAATATATCAGTCTACAAACATCTATCCAAAAAAATGTCCCAAATCAAGAAGTTTTCTGGAATTTCTTTTCCCTTTTCTTCCAGCAAGGACAAGAGGGTCCTTGATGCAAAGAATTTTCTGATTCTGTTGCTTATCTATGTCAGCTAAAGCTGTAAATTTGATTTATTTATAAAGATATATAGCTATATAAAAGGTAAAAATCACAGATAAAGCATTTCAGGTCGCCAGTTTGGTCACCCATAAGAGAATTGTCTTCACTGAAGTTACAAAAAGCCAGACCACAATAAACACAAACAATAACTACATCTGTTTCCATAGACAGATCCTTAAATAAGGGACAAAATGAAGAGATGCAGTACTGGAAGTGCATCAACAATGGCCCTAATTATAATTACACTGTTCACAAAAGCAAGGGGGAGGAGCTTTTAAAAATGCTCTCCTCTAGCCATATCTTTGTTCATAAGCTTTCAATGAGAAGTTTGTAGTCGTGCTATTTCGAGAATTACATTCAAAAACAAGGGCAACAAAAGCAAAACTAATGCTGTAAAACCCTTAAACTTTGCAAAAATATATGCAACCTGCTTACAAAAGTTATAGTGAAAAACTTCAACAGATTGGCAGGGATACAATCAAGACAGCTTTACCAGAATACTGCTTTTTGTCAACATTAACTAGTTTTCTGAACTAAACAAAAAGGTGCGCATGTCATTCATTAGCTGTGGATAAGATTAATTTCTGTAGACTTCACAACTACACCTGACAGATGTTGAGTCAAAATTCAGTTAATAAGAGAATTCTTACCAGTATTGTAATTCCTTGTTCTTTGCACAGCATGGCTATTGCACCTAGGATAACACTCATCAGCACCCAGAATACAGAAAACGTATATCCTTCCTTACCTGTCAAAATAAAGAATGCCATATCTTTAGGCATTTTGCACACTTGAAGGTAAATTAAAATTAGAATTTAAAAAATAAACAGCATTTAGTATCACAATCTTTTCCACCAGTCAAGATCTGGATACATAGACTTAAAAA
Organism: Corvus moneduloides; assembly: GCF_009650955.1. NCBI lineage: Eukaryota > Metazoa > Chordata > Aves > Passeriformes > Corvidae > Corvus > Corvus moneduloides. The sequence continues at coordinate 82,774,109 of NC_045477.1, forward strand.
ACATAGGGCACCTCCTGCAATATGCTGGCATTTGTCCCTTTATTGCAGTCATTTTCTGTTCTTGGAGACATTAGAAATCTCCCTATTTGCTCGATGTTTTAGCCAGATTAATTAGAATGGCAGAAGCTTCACATAGTTTTCACAATTCATCATCTGCAAAGGTTAATTCCCAATGTTTAGAGACATTTATCATCCTTTGCTAGAGCTAAGGATGTCATTACTGGCCACTCTCTTCCAAGCTACCACGAGAACAAGAAATTCTTTATTATAGTTACCCATGAAGTGTCACACACACAAACTGTTTTAACTGCAGTCTAGTCTACAAAGGCACAATGAGCTGCTTCTCCAGAGCTCCTGCATTTAGCAAGTACCACATGTCATTTTATTATCACTGCAATAGAATGCCATGGAGCTCAAATATGTCAGTATCTGAGCAGAAGCAGTTAGTCCTTGCATGCAGGAAGCAGTTTTACAGCAGGGTGAGGAACTCTGGGGTTAAGAGATCAGGAGCAACTACAGCTTCTACTCAAAGAAAAAGTCTTTAAAGACTGTACCATGTAGCTGATTTTGGGTACTACAAGCAGGCATATCTGAGATGAATCTAACAATAAACCCTACTGAAGCCAAGGTACTATCACACACAGAATACACGGGTACTTCACATAAAAACGTATCAGTCACAACCTCTACTCCATAGGTGCAAGCAACAGAGGAAAGCACTCTGCTCATTCAGAGGCAGTTTCTTGATTCAAGTAACATGGGCTCTACAGGCATCACAAGAATCAATCTTTGACTTGGAATGTGAAAAAACGAAGTTGAACTTTGCATTCATTGACTGAACCCCTTTCCTACTTTCCTTGATCTCTAGAGCAGTTCTTATCTACTGCTAATGAGGGTTTGACCCTCTGTGCTTAAAGAGAATGGCAATAATGGCCTAGGGAAAGGGTAAATGGCAAGATTAAGATTAATTTCACCAGAAGTAAGCACCTACACCTAAGGTAGTACACTAGGCTTCCTTTATAACTGGCCATGAGAAGAGGATACCTTTAGGGATTAAATTACCTAATTAAATGCAGCAGAACACCCTTCAGAGAAGTAACCCTGTACTGATTATACAGGGAAACCAGTACACTACCTCAAATGTTGGGGTCAGATACAAACCATAACCACAAGTTTGAAAAGGATCTGCTGACATTGGCCTCCTCTTTCATTTTGAACCAGGCTACTTCTTTTGTGTGGCAGAGAGCAGAAATTTTTCACAAAAATATGTGGAAGGACAGGTTCTGAGGTTACTTCTAACACTCCTTTCTTACCTAAGGCTTCTAAAGCTTCAACAGAGTGAATATTAAGATGTTTGAGATTCATCATTGCTATACTTAGAGGGCATTTGATCCTTCTCCCTCCACTCCAAATTATGTCTCCAGAGGTGAGGTAAGACTTAACATTAGAGGTGCAGATATTATAAAGATAAAAAGAAAGCTTTCTTTTAGGAAAGAAGTCATACACACCTGAATAATGCTAAAAACAAAGCAAGAAAATACAAAATACATAATGAATAAAGAGACATTGGAAGTAGAAAAATTAAAATGCAACGGGGAAACTCCAGCCCACATCAATTATACAGAAGAACAGCTGAGGGCTGTAACTCATGGAGGAAAGAGCTTCAATGTTTGTTCTATGAGTATTGCTAAGACAGAAAGAATTCTGTCTAAATACATCCCTTTGAGGAGCTCTTCAACTTTTCAGACTTTACAGTACAACAGACTCTTCAGCCAGTTCTTGAAAACCAATTTTGTTTTAATTTTTTTAATGTAGAAATAAACTAGCACAGAGAATGCAGGGATTGAAGGCAAAGTAATTGACTGTGTTCACAAAATGACCATCAATCATCCTTAGTAAGTGTAAAAAGGAAAACAGTGAAGACAGCCAATGGACTTTACTGCATTTATGGAAGGAAACTTTCTTCCATTGAGAGATTTCTTCTTCTCAGAATCGAATTCTAGTGGAAAGGGGTCAGGACAAATAAGCACTTCTCAGAGAAGCAGTATTCAGTACACAAATACAAATTATCTTAACACAGAAGATAGTGGGAAGTATATATAGAGTAAGAGAGCAGCTATCAATTCAAAAATGCTTTGATGATTCAAAATATAAGAGTAATAAAGGGAACTAGGTCAAATCATCAAGGACAAGTGTAATAGCAGCACATTCATATAAAAAAACAAACACAGAAAGGTCACATCACAAAATGAGAAAAGGTAGTGTATGTAAAGAACAAACCCCCACAATTCCATAGATATATTAGCAAGAAGAGTAGTGAGGAAGGAGTTATTCCAATACTCATTGGGAAATAAAATGGACAATGCCAAGAATATGGACGTGTTCTGTGCCTTTTTCCTTCATCTTTTCCCAAAAAGGTCAGTTGCAATCAGGTGGCAAGTACAGCATCAGCAGAAAGGGAGCAAGAACAAAAGCGAAAATAGTGAACTACAAGACACAGAACTGACAGAGAAGTTAAACTGATTTAAATTATGATTGGTTACACTCACTTCAACAGGTCCTGTACAACCCAGATGAACCTCAACTGTTACCTCTGCGAAATCATGAAAAATACATGAGCCTCTGGGAGCTTGAAATAAAATAAAGCAATGCCTACATGTCGGCTTTTGAAAAGGAACAAAATATGAAAGGACAGACTACAGATACAAAGCTAAGGTGACTGGTCAAAATTACAAAAAATCTGCTACACTTAGAATATTTTCTAGGTGACACTCTAAAACATAAAAGAATATGATTAATTGTTTGCCAAATATTTTAATCATTTATATAGAACTAAGTATAACTTTTGACTTGGACAGAAAAAAAACCTCTTCCTGAAAAAAGGAAATCTGTAAACATTCTATACCTTGACTTCTCAAAGGCATGAGAATGGAAAGAGTGTGAAATATGTCACAAACTATATGGGCTGCATGAAGTTGTTATAGAATGGGTACAAGTAACAGCTGGAAACCTACATTAAGATACTAGCTTGCTGTGAAAAAAAGTAAAGATAATATTTTGTACTGGATTCTTCCTTTGTCTTTATTCTGTTTGGATGGTGGAATAAGAAATATGCTTATTAAGGCCAGGAAGCATACAAAGGAGAAGTCAGAATTCCACTGACAAACTGGAAAAACCACAGAATCATATAATACCTTGGTTTGGAAGGTCATCTAATTCCAAACCTGCTGCCATGGGCAGGGACACCTTCCACTAGACCAGCTTGCTCAGAGCCCCATCCAACCTGGCATAGAGAAATTGTCCAGCCAAATAAAAGAAAATTGAAGCCATTCAATAGGCACACGCTCAAAGTTGAGAAGAAACAAGTTTGTCTTCTTGTGAACACCCCAAGTCTCACATGCAAGAAATGTCTCAGCTTGCCCAGCAAAGCCAAGTTTAAGCACGGACCCTCAGAGATGATAAAAACATCCAGCAAAAGAGAAATAGTGAAGGACGTAAAAAACGAGCATCAAAGACCTGGACTTTAATATGGCCTTTGACACAGTCTCCCATAAGATCCTCATAGAGAAGCTGATGCTGAACAGGCTGGATGGGCAGAGAGTGAGGTGGGCTGAAAACTATCTGAATGGCTTGTCCAGAGGGTGGTGATCAGTGGCACAAAGTCTACTTGAAGGCCAGGGTACTCAGGGGTCCAGTCCTATTCAACCTCTTCATCAATGACTTGGACAATGGTCCAGAGGGCACCCTCAGCTCATTTGTTGATGGCACCAGGCAGGGAGGAGAGGCCAATACACCAGAAGGTTGTGCTCTCCAGAAGGACCTTGTCAGGCTGGAGAAATGGTCTGGCAGGAACCTCGTATGGTTTAATGAGGGGAACTGCAAAATCCTGCAGTAAAGCCTCCTGGACAATTGGCTCTAGGTTACCCTGTGTGGGCAGGTCGGCTCAGGTGACCTCAAGGCCCCTTCACCTTCAACCATTCTGTGATTCTGTAAACAAGATCTCCTCCTGAAAAGCATAATCTCTGTTCCTTTGTTTTCTTTTGCAGCCTCAAAAAATCAACAGTTATACAGAGAATTGTAGTATTATCAAAATTCATCAGTGATTAAACTTCAGTGAGAGAAAGAATTTTAATTAAGAAACATTTATTTTGTGCTTGTTCCTGAGTCAATAAGCACAACATCCCTCCATCCCCACCACCCCCCCCTCAACTGCAGAAATCTCAGTAAACTAGGCTGGCAAAATAGATACAAAGGACAGTCATTCAGCAATGCCTTCAATTTTATTTTTTTTTAACAGTGATTTGAAAATGTAAAGCACTGCATAAGTGCTTATTATGAGATATACACATGCCAACAGAAGCAATCAGTCTAACAAAGCATATTCCCCTAATATGGCGCTGCTTCCCACCAGTAAAATCTTGTGTCAGAAAACGAAACCAATCTTTCATTGGCACCTGTGCCTGGTTGAAGCTGGTACACCATATTGTGAGTGGGCATTTTGCCATTCTAACAGATGGACAAAATTGTAAGCATGCCAAAGAAATAGAGTACTTGCTTATTTTTTTTTTAAGCCGGAAAAATGTAGTGTTTCTACGCAAACCCAAAAAGCGTTGCTCAGATGGTCCCTCTTTAGGGGTACATGAAGTCTGAAAGTTGAGAGAATTCAAGAAAAACCTATGTAAACCATAAAAAAGCCATGACAGCTCCTCCATTTAGGCTGCTAGACTTGAGTATAAGCATTTCTAGAGCAAGGATGCATACACAAAGTGTTTTATAGTGTAGAATTGACTGATCCTAAATTTATGAGCAACACATTGACAGTGCACTTAAACACTAATCCTGTTTCAAGAGACCTTATTTTCTGGTGTCCTAAATCCACAGGTCAATGAAAACAAACTCCTTAGAAGTGAAGGATATGAAGAAAATGCTACATTTAAACTACTAAGCTTAGTTTTATTGTAAAGCCAAACTAACAAAATCCAAAGCAATTACTACCAATTCAGACACTTAGGCATTCAGCATTTCATTCTTCAAACCCAGCTGAGCAACTTAGAGTCAGCCAGGTGACAGCTTGGAGCAGTTTAAGGAGTCACCATCTTTAAGTGAAACACAGCAACTGATTCTGTGAAAGCACCTTCTCCTCTAAAGGTTGATGCAAAGTAAGTTATGCTGAGCTCCTGCAAGAAGCTTTACTTTTTAACTGAAATAGATCACAAACACTCACATATTCCATTAATGTGCCTTGTCTGTGGGGACAGTGTCTTCCAACTAAACTGCTACAAGTATTCTTCTAACCAAGTTCTAAGATTTCCCTGCTTGTGAATTGCTAAGCAAAGGGGGAAGAATTACCTAGTCTTAAAAGATCACATAAGAATCCACTGTTAGAATTAAATTAAGCCCAAAATCTCCTTGTGTGTCTCCAAATGTACATACTACTGCATCTCAGCTCAGTGTTTCCCTTAATAATGAAATTACAGTAGAGAATGCCATTCCTAAACATATCCAGCCATCTCAAACTCATTACCTAGAGGCCGCAATGAAGGAAGCATCTATCCCCTGAATTACAGCATCTTGGAGAAGTGAAAGTTAGCGTTAATTCTACCACAAAAAAGGTCATAGTGTTTCCTCAGACAACTAAAATCATAAAATTATTAGGTTTTTCACTTACAACTATTCCCTCCCAATGTGTTCAAATATGAATGGTAGGGCACACAGTTGAAGAACCAGGGCCCACATGTTTAACAATAGTAACTACCTCTTGACCAATTGCAAAATAGCTAACAAATTCCCCATATCTTAACAATGATCTCTTTCACACAAGAGACTTAAATATTTCCAGTCTGTAGGAAAACTTCCATAATACAAACCTCCAATATTCACAAAACTCTTCACTCCTTTGCATGCTTTATTAAATTAGCAATGAACTAGTAGATGATTAACAGACAGCTACACAAAACATAACAAAACAGAAACACACAACCAGAACAAAGTAATTTTTAGATGTCATAGCATATGAGCAAAGAGTTGATCCCCTATTTAATATCCAGACCAATATTATTCACATGGATCAAGTCACGAACTCCTCATTTTATGTTACTCAGAGATCGCCAGTGCAGATGGCAAATACATGCAACTGGATCACTGTCAAAACTGAAGACAAAGGAAGGCAAAAATGAATACTACAGCAGTTTTAAAATGCCTTATGAATTCCCAGAGAAGCTGCATTAAAATTCAACAAAGTTAATAACCCACAATTCCCTTCAGAACATACCTAAACAGTTGTCAGCTCTTGCTGTCTCCAAAGCCTATGCAGTGGATTTGTCCCCACAGTTGTGTTTAAAACAGCAGGACAGAATGAGAACAACAGATTAGTTCCTTGCAATTATAAATGTTATCCTTTCAAAGATGCTAACTATGAAAACGGTATACTGGGAAAAAGTAACAGAATTGTAGAACTTCAGTAAGACATAACTATAGCCCACATAGTGTGTTAAATGCTTATACTTCAAAAAAAAAAGCCAACAAAACCTACAGATTCTGGCTAAAAGAAACTGTCTACCCAAAAATCCACTGAAACCACAAATAAATCAGGCAAACAAGCTGCAGTATATCTTGAGCTTTATAAAAACCATTATTTTCCTTTGGAAGTTTTCCAGCCTGACACTGATATTTTTCTGGTCTCCTGACTGTTTTCACTATTACATATACTTTCCCCATAGAACTTCCAAATCCTCCTCAGACATTTCATGAGTTGCTACTCCCACGCAAAAAAAAAAAAATTATAAATCTTTACATTCATTTTCTCAAGTGAAAAAAAAGCACTAACCACTCTCTCTCACACATAATTTTTAACGCCTTTTCTTTGAAGAATGACAATTTATTAATTTTTTCTAAACCAGTGAAACATAAACAGTTTTTTTGAATTCAGCCATACACAAATTTCACATTGCCTTGCTGCAAGAATAGTCAGGTTCTTTACTAAAGGCTTAGGTAATCTGTCTGATAATAGCATTGGGATGCTGCTGGTAGCCAAATATACGTTACTGACCCAACTATGTCAGTAGCATCAACTCAGGCTTTTCAATGTTTATTTTACTCTGATGATCACTTAAAGTTCATGAAATAAAAACAAACTGGCATCAAACATGTTTTGGTAACCATATCCAAAAGACAATAGAAATGCAGGCCACAAATCCCGACAGTCTGAAGAGTTGTACCCTCTTTTAAGTGCTCCAAAAGAGTCATACTACCACACATCTATTGGTAACAATAAAAAAAAAAAAATCAACCTTTGATAATTCTTCTTCTACTCCTTGTAAAAATTTGGTGAGCTAAGCTCTATATAAATGTGACAGCCAAATCCAGGAACAAAGACACATGCAGTTGACCTACAGTGTAGGGCCATGCTTGCCTTTAACATATAGAAAACCCAGCAGGACAAAAGGAAATATGATATTAGAACAAACAGGTACAACCCACTTTTGTGTAGGATCACCATAAAGCATCTCTATTTGATTAGGAACATAAACCTGATACACAGAGGGGTTTTTGGTTGTTTTCTCCCTCTCTTTCTCACAATCAAAGACAAATTACCTTCTTGGTCTGACCTAGAAAATGATGTAATAACAGCTCTTAACTTGCTCTAGAACAAGCAACATGCATTGGCAGTATCACAGACATTCTGGATCTTGAGGATTTGACATCAGAAGGAAAACATTCTAAGAGAAGAAAAGGTACTTTTTCTTTGCTGCTTAGGAGACATTGTCTAAGTCTGCTTTTTAAATAGTATGTGCATATTTTTAAAATGCATGTTCTTATATTCACAGTCAGACCAGCTTACATTCGGGATTGACTCCCTCAATCTATGCAGAATCAAACTCAGCTAAAGTCAGATAAAAGTTCTTTACTCCTTATTTAACCTGTTATTTGAGAGTACCTAGAAGAATTGTTCACAAAAGAAGGAAATTCATACCACCAAAATGGAGGCATCCAAGGGTAAAACTTTTTATTTACTTTACAAACACACTGAAGAGTCATTCTCTACTACAGCTACTTCCTCATATTTGGTTACCTCTTCCTAAAACCTTTCATACAAAGAATCACAGGAACAGCTCAGTTTGGAAGGGGCCTCCAGAGATCATCTGGTCCAATCTTTGTGTGAAAGGGAGCCTAGACAAGATCACCTAGACCCTTGTCCAAATGCATCTTTGAAACTTCCAGTCATGTGGACTCTGCCACATTTCTGGAGACACTGTTGCAGTGGTTGATTGTTCTTGCTGTAAAAAAATTCTTATATCAAGGTGAAACCTTTCCCAGTGCATCTGCACCCATTGCCCCCCGTCTTCGTCATGTAGCTCCTGGTGAATAGAGATCCTCCATTCTCTTTGTAGCTGCCCTTTCCAATACAGACACGCCCTTTCCTACACAAGCACCCATGTTCAAACAGCTGCAGGTCAGACCAACCTCTCCTCCACAAAGGAAAATGAATTATAATAAGGGCAGCAAGTAAAACTGCTTGTGGTCTTTGGTGGCAAGAGGATACATGGATACAATGGTGAACAGGACTGCTGTTTGGAGGGGCTATGACAAGCTGGAGGAATGGGCCTCATGAAAATCAAACACAGCATCACACAACAATTAAGGCCTGGGCAGCAGCTCTGCAGAAAAAGGTCTGGAGCGCCTGGTTGATAAGCTCCTGGCTGATGAGTCATTAGTGTGCCTTTGCAGCAATGAAGGTTAAAGGCTCAAGTATGTAACTTGGATACAAATTCTTGTGTACAAAGGCAGTCTACATTTCTTAAAGAAGTTGCTGAGGGAAAAGCAGGCAGTGAAGGTGACAGTAAACATTGAAAACTGAGCTGAAAGGCAATGCTGGCAGACTATAATTTTCCTTGGCAAAATTGCTTATAAGACACATCTGCCCCCCTATTATGATGTAACGTCCAATAAAAATCTGTACGTGCTGCTTCGTATCTTGTCTTTACACCATTTTCCTTCTGTATCAATGACACAAATTTCAGTCCAAGAATACTATTACATAGATGCTGATTTCTAAAAGCTGTTAAACTGGCCTTCACAAGTTGAAGAGCATCCTTAACCAGAATACACATCCTTAATCATTCCCGAGATGTCCTCTATAACAAAATAATTAGAGGGTCCTATACATAATTGTCTCCAGTGCACTGGAAAACACATAAGGCAATATTTTGATTTGTCTATCTTACTCTACCACTAATATAAGAAACATCATAAGCACAATCATATCCAATAAAATAGGTGAGAAAAGAATAAACAAACAAGCAAGAATCCAAGGCATCTTTTCATCAATAAATCATTAGCTCAGTTAAAAGAAATTAAACCTACACAAAGGGAAGAAAAATATATCCAAAGTAAACAGGAATCATCCTAAGTAACACTTGAAATGGCAAGATAAACTTATTATATCAGCAATAGAAATATGCACAATAGTTCCAAACAATCTGAACTGAACCAGCAGCAGCTGTTCACCGCATCTTACAGCTCACTGTGGACTCACTCACTCCCCTCAGCTCACACTAAGGTCTCTGTGGTGCCATGACTATGTTGTTAAGCCAGATCACAATGTCAGCTCAGGTACCTCTGAAATACACTGCCAGCTCTGGTTAATCATTACAGGCCGTGCCTATTGAATGACAGACAAGCTCTTCACAACACACCTCCTTGTGGGTCCACCAAATGATTCCCCTATTTCCTGTGGCAGAGCACATTCAGATACCAGACTGCATGTCCTGCATAGCTTTTCATAGTCATGAACTTGTGCTTTCTTGAATGCTTATTTAACAGAGCCCCAAGATAATTTCTCCACAACTGTATTTGAACTGCCAACCTGCACTCAGATCAAATAATACAAGAGATCTCAAAGCTCACTTGAAAAAACATCCACCAAGGAATTGTTCATGTTAAATACAGCTGTCTTACAAAAACTCTATGAGTAACACTATATTCAGCATTATATGCCAGCACTTGCATATTGCAAGAATTTAGAAGGCTTAGTCATATGAATAATTCTTTGCAATTCATTAAAAATACAAGTAAGGTTCCAAAAAGTTGACTCCCATTTAAGACATCCAAACATTATGGCATAAAGAGTAGTAAAATATTTAAGAATATACATTTTTAGGTTTGATTTTTTTTCTAAAATACTTATTAAAATAATTCACTACACTTCTAAACTATAAAACATTTAGCAAATAAGCATATTAAAAAAATGGACTTTTCTTAAAATAAATTCAGTGTTTAACAGGAATTAGGAACTGCAACCTCTTCAGAATTTCTAACAATAAATAGCTGCTAAAGCAGGGTTTTTAAAAAAATATTTTATGAGGGTAAACAAATCAGTCTGACTTTTTAAATTTTGCTATACTTCATTGAAATGTACAAATTCTGAAAATACACACAATAGGAAATTAAAGGGGCAAAGAGAATGCTTACTTTCTCTAAATGCTTTACAGTAGCCAAGGAATGACAACAAGAAGAACAGGGCACACAGTAGGTCTGCTCTGCCAACAATCCCAGCAACCTTCAAAAAAAAAAAAAAAAAGAAGTTTCAAATTATCAGATTTCTATTCTTAGAAAACCTGAAGTAAAGGTAAAGTGAAATATATAATAGAATATAACTGTATGACTTTTTTTTCTTTAACTTGGTTTACTGGATTAGTTATATCTAGTTTTTTAAGATGCATTTTATTTTTTATTGGGTATTGCTTAGTATCAACTACATAAATGGTTTGGCTTTGGTTTATGAAACTTTTAGATTATGAATTTTTTTTTTTTTTTTAAGAAATGAAGGAGGACTTCACTGAATAAAATTTAGACTCTACACAATTCCATCTGTGTTTTGAACCAAACTGCATTTCAGTAGAACACTTGGAAAACATGAAAATATAAAACAATTTGGGTTGGAAGCGACCTTAAACACCATCTCGTTCCAACCCCCCTGCCTTTCACTAGACCAGGTTTCTCAGAGCCCCATCCAACCTGGCCTTGAACACTTCCAGGGATGGGGCATCCACAATTTTTCTGGCAACCTGTGCCAGTGCCTCACCACCCACAGAGTAAGAATTTCCTCCCAGTATCTAATCTAAATCTACTCTCTTTCAATTTGAAGCCATTATATGGCTTGGAAGCCAAACATCCAGAACCACAATTAAATTGGCAGCTCTCTGAAACACAAATCAAGACTGTTCACTTTCAGAAGACAAGCCAGCCTTCAAATTGCAATCTGAACACTCAGAATGGACAAATAGCTTCCAGCTTGCAGATTCAGGGGGGAAAAAAAAAAAAAAGAAAAAGAATCCCCCTCTGGCAGTTTTTTGTGTTATATTAACTGACTGCATTAGAGCTATGTCCAACTTCATCTTGAAACAGAAGCTGTACTAATACAAAAGAAAATGAGAAGCACATCCTGGGACCTCTGTACTCGAGATCTGTGCCAACTTACTCAAATCAAGTGCAATCTCAGGGCTATCTGCAAACTGTGGTTCAAACCCCATAACCATTTACAATAACTAGCTGAAATAGAACAAGACACTTTTGGACGTTCAATTCTCAATTACACAAGTGTCAGGATACACCACAAATTTTTTGTGAAAATCATGACATGGAGTTGGTAAGGAACTGTATAGGCCCTGATGCTGGAACCGCAGTAGAACATACCCCCAGAGCAAGGATCATGTAAATACACCTTATTTTTCAGTCTAGCTCTGCTTCCTGGAGTGCTGAGTTCCATGTTTTCAGGAGAAGTACAAAAGCAGGGCAGAACAGCAACAGGTTTTCTTTTTAAATTCACTTTTTGTGATCATATTTCAGGGACAAAAGCAGAAACTTCAGTTCTTGTATAATACACCAGTTGACCCATTTTGTGTGTGGAACAGAAAGAAGAAAGTAAATAGGAAAAGGGCATTTTTTGTGTCAGGGTAACATGATGGAACAACTATTTCTAAATAACATCAGAGAAAGAGAAGCATAGAGGCATGACAGTATGACTGATTCCACTGCAGAGACTCTCTCCCACTTTACCCTCAGCTTCACTCGAGCACCATAAAAGAAGAAACTGTTGGACTCCTAAATTAGCTCAGAAGAACTTCTTGATTTATCTAAAGCTGTGCACCTAACTTCTCTGCTTCTTCTTCTATCATACAAAGGAATTACGGGAATTAACTCAATAGCTGTGGAGTGCTTTGAAAGGTGAAAATAATGAAGTGTCATTCTGCTTCAGGAGCCGCTCTTGCTAATGAGATAAAACTTAAGGTGAGCTGACGCAATTTCGAAAATAAATGTCCACTTGTTACAGCAGAGATTGAGGGACTAATAACACACACGGCCTCATAGGACTCCAACAGCACAATGTTATCTAAAATGCAAGGTAAGGTATATAGATTCTGGTAAGAAGGCAAACAAAGGAAAAAAGAACAAACCAATTTTAAATTAGTATCAGAAACATTCTTATGTCCATGATTCATTTAGCATTTCATCACTGAAGCATTACAAAGAACAGGCCTTTTTTAGAGCAGAGAACTATAGCACAAGAGTATTTACTTGTAGGTAGAAAAGTTAGTGTTTTCCTTACATAGGTACTGAAAGCATTACACCTTTCAAGATCTGTTTTACATGACAGTTTGTTTTGCTGTATAAACCAAAACCCAAAGCAGCAAACAGACGGATTCTTCACAATTTTATGTCAAAATATGTCAACTCATTTCCAAACCGGGATGTCGTGATACTTAAAACTCACAGGTTTAAAATCATAAGGAATGCTTTTTAAGAGATGCTGCCAGACACACACTCATCCTAGAACTGTAGCAATAATGACTCCTTCACTGCAGCAAGATTTATTATTCACCATGTAAATGATTAGAGGCTTTTTTGTTCATTTCTGTATCTTAGAAGATGCCTGATAGATAAGCATGCTACTTTCCCCCCCTCTTTTTCCAATGTTTGCCCGCAGCATATGCAAGTCTTCAAATATGCAAGCAGGCCACATCACTTGTAATTTATTTGACATGACAAAGGGCTTATTAATATTCTCATGCTGATTTAAATATATTTTTAGAGTCAAATGGAATGAAGAATAAATTTATGGATATTGATAAAAGAGTCAATAGTAGGTCTGCTACAAAGTTAAGACTCAAACAAGATTTCTCTTTACATATCAGAACATCAAAGGCACTGAAGACTTGTTCTACTTTACTCTGACATCTAAAACTGGGTTTGGAGAACAAATATGCGGGGCCCTTCTGACACAGTGCACTCTCACAAAGAAGTTATTGTGCAGCTGAGCAAACATCAGAGAAGGATTGTCAAGATATTTTAGCCACACTGCCAGAAAAGGTGCCAAATTACTAATGCATAACTTTGCACCATCTCTAGGTCTTCAATACATGCAAGGTCTCCAGTCAGCTGAGAGCACAGCTTTCAATAACTTTTTCCCCGTCAATTGTGTGCAGAGCAAATGCAAGAAGCCAAAACCATGGCATATTGTGAATAAACGAAAAATCAGTGCCACAGATGTAGAATGTGCACTGTAGGATTCACTGTTCATTGCTAGGACAAAATCAAAATTAAAGCTAGTACTTTTTCTGTAGCACAGACCTTCCAAACTCTAACAAAACCCCCAAAAACATTGTGATAACTTTATATTTCATTTATTCCTTATCACAAGATCAAGAAATCAGTGACCACATCCAGCAAGCCCACTAGCATAAGGCCATAAGATTTTCTTAACTATGAGCGCAAAAGAGCTTTTTAAGAACACCATCTTCTCTTCACAGAATTTCCACACAAGGACTTTACGTTTTTGTCAGATATTTTAATTGATTGCTATACACATGCCATGCTTCTATTCTGCATCTTCACATCTTTGCTTTTGCCTGCACTATTAAAGGGCCCATTACTGTCAAATCTGTGTTCCCCATGTACATAATTACAGACTGTGATAAAAAAAAAAATCCTTTAATCTTCTCCTTCATATTAAAAATATAAACCCGTGGAGTTTGATCTCTCATGAAACAGGATGATTTCCAGCCCTTTAATCACTTTCACGGCTCTTCTGAGCACTCTCCATTTTTTCCAGTGTTGTCCTTCAGCAAAACTGAAGGCAGTATTCTAAGAGTCACATCCAAATTTCATACAGTGCCCCTACTCTGATTTTATATCTCTTTGCTTTTTTATCAATGCAAATGGAAATGGAAAGTAATTAGGGAAATCCAGCAGGTAGGGAAACTGTAGCATAGTGCTATCCTCCTTTAGTTATTGTACTTGAATGATTTATCTTCCTTAGTAAGATCTAGCTCGGTGGAATTACAAGCCTTGGACGTACTAACCATAATAATTTGATTGTTCTGTTAAGATGTGGGCCGAGAGAAGCATTAAGAATATATAAAAGCAATGTATAAAGTATAAGGCTATGCCATAATTAATTAGTCAAGATGGTCAAGAACTTCTAAAATAAAAATCTTTGGAGATAATTATTCAATACTTACACACTCGGTGTGCACTGGATGTACAGCAAAGAGCAAAGCAGCAAGAAGAGAGGACTTTGGTGCCAGGTTTAGCCGTCTTCCTTTATTATTGAATTGCAGTCCACCCAATAATATGGAGAACACATCAACCATCAACACTGAGATAGTACAGTGCAGTACTATATTGATGACATGGAAACCAACTGGGTAGAAGCCTCCAGCAAAAAGGTAATTAATTCTATATAGAAACAAAAATATCAAGGCTAGGAATTACAACAATGGTTAGAAAAATACAAATGGAAAAACTAAACAACCCCATAGCAAGACATATGCACCCAAAAATAAAGCTGACATGTCTCAATACGCATGGTGTTATCATTTAGCCATCACAACAAGGTAGAAACAGGTCCCAGTCTTTAGGCCAAGGTATTCATATGGAATATAATATGGATACAGTATCTATCCTCTCCAAAGACATATGTTAGCACTATTATGTTAATCATACCTATAGTTACTTAGAAGTGGCTTTTGGTCAACAAAGTAACTTCAGTGTTGCAACACAGGAGTATCCTAGGGATAAACAACCCAGCCCACTGAGGGGATACCGCTGGGCTCCAGAACAGCCAACTTGATGGAATTATGTTAATTAAATCCACACAGTGAGGAAACTAATATGCACTGATTTCCACTGACATACTATCTGAAAGAGGTCCTAGCATTTGGGTGCAATCAGTATCCACCCAGAAAGTAGCCAGCACATCTTGGTAACTGATTCGTGAGGCTGGTTAGAGAGAAGTTTCGTACAAGTATTAGAATCAGAAGGAAGTGTGAGTGAAAATTCAGTCTAAATCCTTATTCAAAACAGGAACTTGGCAGTAAAATGGAGGCTGAGAAGAAAAGGGGGAAATATCGTGCTATTATCCATATACTTTATCAGTAGGTAAGATATACAGAAACTTAGTTTGAATAGGGGATTTTATAGCTCATTTGGTCAATCTGCATCTGGCATAAATGAAACCTATTTAAAAACTTAACCTATTATAAATATGATACGCATAAAAGTTGGAGCTTAGGGAAATTAAGGAAACCCATTTCTCACTTGTGAAAATAGCATTTTACGGACCATCTCCACAGGCTCATCTATATTTTCAGATACAGAAATGATTGTATCCCAGTTCACTCTTTAAACAAACCAGAATGTTATTAGAGATGGAATATACCACAGAGACAAGAAAAAAAATAAAAAGCAAGGCATGTTTCGTGTAATGCACTGAAAGCTTTAATAGGTTTAGGACTCTGACACGTTCTATTCAGTTGCGTATTTTTCTTGATGAAAATGTGAAGAAAGCCCAATAGACAGTGAAACGCACAGTGCTAGGTACTTAAAACACTGACACCACCCCAAAGGGTCAGAGTTTTTGCTTGCATATGAGGACTAAGAGTGGGAACATTTCCTCTGCACTTACTTAGTCCCTGGCTTGGAATGGACAACTGCAGAATGAGCACCAAGTCCCCACTGACACCATTGAGTCACGTGGGGAAAATAAAGAAATTAAGACTGAATCCTCAAATATTCTCTGCATTACTGTGCCAAATTTCTACATGGTCTACTGTTTGCTCAAATCTTTGTGCAATAAACACGAGCTAAGTATCTACAAAAGTAATCCTCTTAAACGTTTAGTTATTTGACAAAACTAGCAAGTTATATATAGGCAGACATTTCACTAGATTCTCAGACACTCACTTAAGTTAGAATATTGGAGTGAAGAGGTAAAAAGACTATATAGTGAGCTGATGGAAAAGGGCCACAGTACCTTGATGCTATTTATAAAATAAACCATTTGAAAGGTCAGCAGGAAAGCAGAGAACAAGAACTACAATAGCAGTATAAGTGGCAGCATGGCTAAGTGAAGGGAACATACACCTCCTAGTTCTTTGATGTTGGGACATACTAAACCACACTGCCCCTAGTACCAGGTACAGAAGAGCATTAAAATGAAATCTCTGAAAAGTAGATAGAAATACAGAATGTCAAAATAATGAATATTTTGGGAAAGAAACCATTGGAAAATTAAAACACAATTTGAGATTAAGGTAGTGAACTCAAAAATCATATTCAGGAAAGGTATCCAACTACCCTCCAGCTACTATGTTCTCTCCTTTTCTGTTGCCTCCTCCCTAAATTCAATTGAGTCAATAGAGGTTAAAAAATATTCAGACCTTGAGCAAAAATTCAAGTCTCACCTGAAAGTTAGGACAGTTAGCGGTCGATATGACTTATGACTGGTATTGCTGCTGAGTTTGCTACCCCAAAAGTCATGATACCACAGGTCCCCAAGTGGGGTTTCTGCCCTGAGGTCCTAAAAGAAAACAATAAATTACCAGATTCTTAACATTTCTCCTTGGTTCAAAGCAGCTAAAACACAAGTGAGTTCTAACTAATACAAGCTCACACTAACATGGACATAGCAGGAGTTTTGTTGCCTCACTACTGACATTTGACCCACGGTACCTGAGTTTGCAATAAAGGTCACATCTTGAATGCCTGTCATTGTAAAAGCCATGATTGTGGATTCTGTAAGTAGGCATAACTACATGCAATTTAGAGCTATATTTGCATCAGATTATAAGATGGTCAATAGCTGAGATATGAAACACATAAACCTCCTTACCTTATAATTTTGTAAAAAGCCTTTGATTTGAGGTGTAGGCTATCTTGCGAAGAAGGCCAACTACAAACTGCTGCAAAATATCAATTTTTTACCAGTGCAGTAGCATAACTACTAATGAAAGCATGAAATCAAGTAGACTAAAGGTAGGAAACAACAATTAGCTCTTTTTGAAGCCTTGGTTCGCACAGAGCTATTCAAATAGCTGAGGTCTTTTTAGTTCTTAATACATGAAATCAAGAATCAACATCTCTATATACTGCTCTAAAAGATTAAAAGACAGAAAGGTAATGAATTATTTTAATTTAGGGTGCAATAGGGGCCTATAAAAAAAAACCACTGTAAAGAAAAGGTTTTGCTTGCTTGCTCTTCCCTTTTATCTCAAAGCCATGCTGATAATGAAAAAATCCAAATAATGTAGGCTATTAAATGGAAAGCATAGCCTTTGGAGAATAAAAATCAGGATCTTGCCAGCATCTGCCTCAGTTTTCTATGAAGACAAACTTGGAAGTTCAAACTAACATATACTTACCCCTCTTCTGCTTCCCTAGTGCAATTAAATACCAATTTATGCTACAGCAAGGTACATGCAGGTTAAAGACACTTGAGACAGAACCTAAGAACAAAATTGTACTAGTTAGTACTACACCTGCAATCGACAAGTTACTGTGCCCCCACCTTCTGTCCTGAAATTGTTTAACAGACCAACAAAGCAAAGGAGGTGAACAAGGCAATTGCAAACACAAGTAAGTAGACAAACAGGCTTGCTAACCACATGAAAGGTTTTACAAAGCCTGGTGCCCCTGTCTTATTATTCCTACAACTCCAGCTACTTCTAAGATTCCCACATTGCAGTTCCCTTGGTTTACTAATTCCAGTTCCTCTCCAATGCTGTTACCACCTCACTTGCTTCTACAGTATCTTGAGCACTTCCTGTGGTCTCCAGTACCTTCCATCTCACCCTTAGCTAGAATTTTTGGCCTGCCCATACTTCCAAACTACTGCCAAATTGCTGATGACTGGCTGCTGCTAAACTGAACTTAACTCATTTTTATTTGCTTCTCTCTTAACATATTCTGACTTTCATCCATCCAAAAAACACAAATTAAACAAAAAAAAAAATCCAGGAAGAGATTTATTTCTATCACTTGATCAAATTTGGCCAGTATTAGACAACAGATTAAAAAAAAAAAATTAGGAAGGGGAAATAGGCTTAAGTTCCTAGCATACAGTCAAATGAACTGAAGCATTCTCTAATAGGTTACTAATCAATACACAGAAAAGAAAGCAGGGCTAAAACTGCAGTCTGAAAAACCAAGACTGCAGCTGTCAATTAAGGCACTCTCAGGGAAATTCTTAAGAAATCAAGAGCCACAGGGGATCCTACTTGGGCTTAAGAATTACCAAGGTGAAAAATCTCTTCATGCTCTCACAGATGTTTCTACTGCCAAGTAATACCTAGAAATTTCTTTCGTCTCTCAGGACTGCAATTTCAGCCTTAGGCACCTAAATTCCTGTTCCATTCCTCACTGGTATGCACAAACCCTAAAGGTCATAATTTGACTCTCTGAGCAGGAACACACTCGACTAGCAGCTCACTAAATCAATACAGCCAGCTTTTCCAGGGGCAAGTTGGGACAGTGATGTACACCAAAATCTACTGAAGTCTTTGTACTCTGCAGGGTACAGTTGTCAGAGGGTGGTGTGGCCCTCAGACTGTTTTTCCAACCAGCAGCACAGCTCTTTATGTACATAAAGTCTGAGAAGGACATACTTCTATAAATTTTAGTACTGAAAAAGAAAAGTATGTCTTTCATGTCACAGATGGTCTTCAATAACTTGAGATGGGAAATGTATTTGAGATGTTCAAGGCTTGATTTCACGTTCCGCTATAATCAGCCTTCTTTTGTCTTCCATCGGAAGAATGCAGGGAAAGCTGAATGCATGGAATTACTTAGTGATTAGATTATGCTTCCATATGACCTAAAAATCTTCAATCATGTATCTTGCTCTTGTATCCACATTCTGTGAGAAAGTTTCTTTCATTAATTTTCCTACTTAGTGAACTTACCCTAAAATAGGAATGGTTTTCTCCAGGAGACACAGCTGTTTAAAAGCTACAAATGATTTTCTCTTTAAAAACCAAAAGTAGCTATCAAATAATCTCTGAATATTTTATTAGCAGCAGCTTACACACAGCAGAGTTCAAGATTTGAAGAAAGGTCAGTTTTTCTATATAAAGGCTTTTGGAAGCTCTGAAGTCTGAAGCTCTGCTTAATCCAACTGTTTGTCTTGCCAAGCTAGTAAATAAATAAAGACAAAAGTCACTGTTGTGTACCAGTTAAAATGCTGCTTAAAATTATAAGAAAGCATCTGGAACACAGCCTTTAACTCCAATAAATTCTATTAATGGAATGTTCCATGATACAATAGGCATGGGGTCAACTAAATGTGTATCTTTTGCTAAAAAAACAGCAAAAGAAATGAAAGATTGGGATGATGGCAGCTAGTAAATTAACAAAAGGGGCACTGTGTGGTACCCAAGAAAATACTACAGTAGCAAGGCTCAGTAAATCTACAAAATTATTTCAACTGCTATCTCCTATTAAATAGGAATAAAATATGCTATGCTTTGTTTAATAAACTGTGCCATTGCCAGATAATCTCCCTCCCCATTAAACTGGTAAACTCATTGTCTCTGTATTTTTCTTGTGGATTTTGAATTTCCATATATCCATACAACCCCTGTGTTAAAATGATATTGTCATAAAATCCTCATTTAATTTCTAAGGAATAATAGAGGATTTTGATGTGAAAAATAGAACCAGCCTCCCAGTTTTTCAAACATACAGATTACATATGAATTAACTTATTTAAGCAGTTGGTTGAATTTCTCAGCATTGCCAACAACTAGAATCCCACTTCGAATTGTTGGGTTGCATAGATAAATTGAAACATTTTTAGAGTAAAGACTGAAAGAAGTGGGGAGAGATTACAAGTGCGGAAATTTCACATTAACAAAACAACCTGCCTTGTTTCAACATCAGTCTTTTGTTCATTCTTTCAGGAAATTAAAATATTATAAACAGGTCCCAAATAAAATTTTGCAGAATGAAACACTGCCAGGAGCTGTGCAATCTAAAATACAATACTACTTTAAAAAAAACCCAAACCAACAATGCTATAGGTTCTTAATTTGTCTACAGCATTCTCTTGAAAGCTTTAAGATTTATTTTCACGTTGACAGATGTATTTTCCCCCCATACATTTATAACTGAAGGTATGATGACTTACACATGCATAATAGAAATTTGTCTAAGGAAACAGTAATTCTGCATGATTCTAAAAGGCACATTGTGATAAGTTGACTCTATATCTTGTGCAAGGAAAAAAAAAAAAAGTGAATTGTGTTTTTCTAGCAGTATGAGTCTCCAGATTATCCTCTTTGTAACCCCATGGTTTCAGGAAAACAGAACCAACAGATGAATGTGATTATTTTTACCCTGTGCTTGTCTTTCTAAATGTTTAACAAGTACCTTCCAGAACAGCATAAAAGCTGTAACACCAATACCCATCCATGGGCACAGGCTCGCTCACTGTGATCCTGTGATGTGTCCCAGCAATTGAAGACACTACACTGCTCAAAGTCAAAAGAATCTCAGCTAGAGGTTTGTTTGAGTCACATGTCAGTTTCTAAGCATTTAAAGGTCTGTTCATTGCACGTATGATCAGCTTTAAAATTGAACACAAGAACACTCTGCCTCTATTTAAAAAAAAATACTGTTGTCACAGGAACTTTAATGGGGGAAGGAGCATAGGAAAAGGGAGCTTTGCTTGCTCCTGTAACATTTCTATGGTATAAACTACACCTGGAGATCCCCTGCACCCTACAATAGCTTAACGATGCCTTATATACCTGTAACCAGACTAAGTTCTTTCACTGGTCTTATTCTGTGACCCTCAGAAGATAGTGAACAAAATCTCCTATTAACATCCATGGGTATCAGGAAAGTTTACTGTACACTCTCACTGACTTAGAAATCAGCATAAAATTAGAACTACTGGCAGTCTTGATGTACAGGTACCTTTAAATCAGGCTTACTTTAAAAAACACCCAATAAGACAAAAAGGGAAAATGAATTCTAAAAAAAAAAGTAATACCCAAAGAAAGCTCTTTACTAGGCTGAAACTTTTGGGCCTGTTTAGATCAACTGTTGCATTATTTCTTTTCCTATGGCCATTTATGCCAAACAGCATGAGGAAAAGAAGAGACAAACCTTATTATTGATGATGGCTTCAGAATCATCAAAGACAAAATCTCCATCATAGCTGTTAGCAAAACAGAGGAAGGAAATTAACGCCACAACCATTTTAGCCCAGTATGATGGAAGGAGGAACCATGATACATCATGGTCCAGATTAGGTTCCATTTGTGCCATTCTGTGAAATGCTTGTTCCAAGTTGGGAGCTTCAGCATTATGTTAGTTGAAAATCTGGAAGAAACACATACAAATGCACAGTTACAGCTCTAATTCACTAAAAAAGAATTTTAAAAGGAAAGCTGGGTTGGGAGAGGAGATGAAGTTTCATACAACCTTACATTTTTTCTCTCAGTGCCTTTCATAGTTACTGAAACATACCTAAACATAATTTTGTACTTCAAATGGGGAGATAAAGGCAGAATTTTTCATGGTTGGAGCACAGAGATAAATACAAGAAATTCTTAGATGTTAAGGTAAAACTTTGGCACAGTCGAATTCTAAAACCTAGAGCAAATCACTGTTTTTCTGTTTCTTACTGTTCTTTTCAAGTAATACAAACAGAGGCATCAGGGGGACTGTGGAGCATTTACAAAGTTCTGTAGAAAATTATAAACACTATAATTTCCTTCCACATTTGAAAAGCAAACATCGCCAAAAGAGCTCAACTCTCTTCAGTTAATCAAATTAAAGGACCTAGTCTTATACATTCCCCATAAAAGGACTTCATACAAACATCACAGAAAGACATATGGAGATAGCAGTTAATCGACTAGGCCCTGAATCTCAACAATTCAAGCAATGAGACAACAAAAGCCATAGAATTAAGGTGGGGCTAGTGTTCACTAGATCACTCTGCACTCCTCAAGTAGAGTTGAAATTCCACTGTTGTATTCATGGGCTCATGAGGTTGTTGAGGCAGATGAAAGAGACCCTGCAATCCAAGCACACTGAGTGATACATCAATGTGGAGGTAGTAAGGCTAGAGGTTTACACCCATAAGCCACTTTCACTTGGATGGGTCTCTTTGAATGCTCCAGAGCCAGCCTTCTGTCTGAACTATTATTCTGCTTCCGCTTCTCGGGTGCTCAGACACTACTGTGAGTGGTCCTATTATCAAGTGCTGGTATAAACGGCAAGGGAAGGAGGTTATGAATGGAAAACTGCAGTAAAAGCCAGGCAGAATATGAATTTTTTATTTTGGAAGCCTAAAGAATGATAGGCACATATAATAGCCTATCTTCAGTTTCTTTTATTTATTTGCTTATTAAATCAACTGTTGCACTCCTGAAAATATTGCATTTAATATCTTCATACAGGAAAACAGAAAATCTAGAAAAACAGCTCCAGTGCACCCCTGAAAGCATTGCATTTAATGTCTTTGTACGGTCTAGGAAAACAGCTCCAATGATTTGGCTTCTGGAACAGAGCTGACCATTAGAACTGCTACAGTAACTGCTCTGTATCTTTCTCTTTTTGCAATATTACATTCCAGTGTCCGCATATTCCCAATTCCTGCACACACACGTGCACAGGGACAGGCAGTACACCCTGCCACACCAGTGCCCCTCCTCGCTTTGGGGACCATATGGCGCTGCTCCTAAATCCAGATAAAGTCAGTAACCTGGAGCTGTGCAACCTGAGAGGCTAGAGCTCCCCGGCTGAGCAAAGCAGCTGCTTTATGAGCAAAACCTTTTCTCAGAGTAGTTCACCCTTGTGCTCGTAGTTTGACGGAGACAAAGAAAAAGCGTGGCTGTTAACTGAGGGAAGCGCACGGCGTTGCTCCCAACAGCACGGATACAGCATCAATACGCACCACGGAATTAAAATATTTAATCTAGTCAAAATTCATTCCGCCGTGAAAGTTTCTCCCATTACGCTTGCTCTATTTATCCGGCGCACAGCTGCTGCCAGCCCTCTTCCCCGCGGTCCAGGAGGCCGGGCCGTCGGGGGCTCCCTTCGCCGGGCAGCGCGGTGACCGCCCGGGCGGTGCGAGCACCCACGAGGGACCGCCACCTCCCCCGCAGCGGCGCACAGCCGCTGCCCGGCGGCACGGGGACAGGGAGGGCGCCTCCCCGCCGCCCTCTCCGGGGAGAGACGAGCCCGAGCCGACCCGAAGAACGCCCGCCCCACACGGCAGGCACCTCCGCGGCCGGGCGGGCACGGTGCGTCCCGCCGGAGAGCGCCGGCGCCGCGGGGGTGCCTCGCACCCAGACGGGCACTGGCCGTGAGCGGAGCCCCGCAAACTTGGGGGCGTCCCGGGCACTCGGCGGGCGGTCGCAGGGAAGGCGCCGGCCCGGCAAGGCAGCGGCGGCTGCGGAGTAAGGGGCAAGGCTGGGGGGCAAGCGAGCCCCGCCGGGAGTTTGGCGGTGGCCCTGCCCCGCTCGGCGCTCCCCTTTTGTCCTGGCGGCGACGGCTCCGCCGTAGGGGGTGGCCCGTCCCATCCGGCCCTCAGCCCCCCCAGGCCGGTCCCGCCAGCGGACGGGGCACTGACAAGACCCCCCCCCCCCTTCCCCCACGCAGCGTTACCTGCGAGGACACGGAGCCCGCGCGGCATCTCCCACCCGGGAGAGAAACTCTCCCGCCCGGCGAGCCCCGAACCGGAGCGGCCGGCGGGGGAGGGGCCGCGGCGGCTTCGCCTCCGGGATCATCCCCGCAGCCCATTGGCCACCGCCCCGCCCCGCCCCCCTCTGGCCCCGCCCCCAGGTGCTGCCCTGCACGCCCATTGGCTGCGGCTGCGGTGACGCGCGGTGGGCGGGGCCGGGCGAGCGGAGCCGGCACCTCACTCGCGGCGGCAGCGGGGTCGGTGCGGGTCGCTCTCCTTGCATCCCAAACTCTGCACCCCGCGCACAGGCGGGGTCGGGTGGGCTCCTGGTAGTGCCCGCTGCCGCCTGCTCCGCGTTCCCGGAGCGCGCCCGCCCTCTCTGCCCCGGCGGTGGTCATTGTCCCGCGTATCTGGCTGGCTGCGGGGTGGGGGCTGAGCCGGGGAGAGTGGGGGCTGCCCGGCACCGGGGCGGGAGAACCGCCAGCCCCGAGCCCCCCACTCCTCTCGCAAAGGCGAGGCTCCTGCGGCGGCGGGCGTGCGCGGAGCGATAATCCCCCCGGAAAGCTGATACAGAGCCAGTGGGGCGGCGGCGGGGATGGGTGTCGGGGTCTCGCCGCCTGGGGCGGGTAGCGGGACGAGCTGGGGACTTCAGCAGAGCGTTCCAGCCTTTCTGTAAGAGGCTCTGGTCCTACCGGGGTTGTTGCAGGTGCTCTCCGCAGGACAGGTCCTGTAAGGAGGCAACAAAAAGGCTGTATCAGGTGTAGTTAATTCGTACGTTTAAACATCACCGCGATTTCCTCGTAAGAAAGTGTGATTAAACATTGACCTGGTAGCACCAAATGTTCGGCAGAAGCTTCCCTAAAAAAGCCCATTAAAATCTTAATACGCTGAAATTGGATGAGAACTCCTGGCTGTGTGCCAGGGAGTGACATACACTTTGGAGTGGAATTTTTTAAGATGTTTGCATTATCAAGCGTCAAATTAACAAGGTTATTTCATGGCTCCTTTGAGGCTTTAACTCTCGAGTGGAAACACTGCTTTGGGAGGGCTTTGGTGGCTGCTACCCATAACTGTCTACTGACACCTGCTTTGGAACATCTGCTCTGCAGCACGGGCAGCTTAGCTGCGTGTGAGGCAGCAGCTGAGCCAGCACAATTGCCAAGCTCGTATATTATTCAGCTGTATATGCAAAGCTCCTGCTTTTAAGATGGAGGTCTGTAACTTGTGCCTGTTTAACAGCTACCACAAAGCGTCTGAGGTGCTTCTTGGTCGTGAAGTGGTGGAAAAGTGGCGACCTGCCGTCATCGAGGACCCAAAGCTCTGAGAACTGATTGCAGACTTCTGGTCCCTGTAGTACAAGAGCTGAAATAGATACACAAAGACCTGCAAACCAATAAATTGAGCCTTGTACTTTAAAATGATCTTGTCTGTTCTGGCTTTGTCCCTGACTTAGTGATCTAAGTGGGCCCAATGAGGAAGATTTCTGTTTCATAAATTGCCATCATGAAATGGTGAAAGATGTCTTTATGACTTTTGGGTCATTTTGCCTTATAAATACAAGGTAAAGCATGAGATAATCAACAAAAGCATGTTTTCTAGGTTTTTGCTTCTACAATCCAGAGCATTGAGGTTTATATCACTTCCTAAAAATAGCTGATTGGCCATATTAGTTCGTGATAAGGAAGTGCTGGTTGATGTTTCCTGACATTTCCTTACTGTTTCAACTTCCACCTCCCAAACTACCACAAATACGTATTATCAAGTCAAATTCTTGTCAACAAGAGTTCTCAAATTCAACAATCTTCCTGAGATTAAAATATTTATAGAATTTTTAGTTAGTGTTTGCTAGTGGAAGGGCCCTGACTCAGAAGAGAGGGGCCCAATTTAGAAAGAAATTCCGTAGTTAGAAAAGACAGTATATCATGTATTCAATCTTATCTTCTATAACTTCTAATGAAGTAAATGAAATTTCAGTTCATGCTTAAGTTTGCCCATATGTAAGAATTTATTTTAATTTAAGCATATGTAAATATATGTAAGGTTCTGTGAATCAAGGTTGAGATTTGCTTCACCAGACTCACTGTGACAATTGCCAGACTTGTACTATTTGACTCACTTTCATGTTTCTGGGTTTTGTTCCGTAGCTAGTTTGATGTTATCCCATTTGTTATTTATTTATTTCTACTGATGGCCCATTCAAATCACATACTCTTCTTAGTAGTTCCTTTGCTCACATTTCTTGGACATCTGCACATCCTTGAACTGTGCTTTACAACTGGAATTTCATTTGTTCAGTGTGTCTGCTGGTATCATCAGTTCTGGTCAAATATATATATTTCCACACAGCCAGATGCACAGATGGTATAAATCACCTCATCACCACTTATGTCAATACAACAATAGTGATTAACATTTCCTTATTAACTAGTTAACACATGCAGAAGGCTCTGCTTCCCATTATTTTTCATTTTGAAATAACCTTTTTCTTAGGGCTTTATTATTTTTCTTTTTATAATATAGTGCTTTTATGATGACCTTCTGTTCTGTTTTAATTAACATGAAGAACTGCAGAGCAAATACCTGTTCTGGAGAGTTCCCCAGTTCCCTCAAAATCTGATTCAAATCAGCTACAGTTGCATAATTTATCTCCAGTCTGCTTCTTCGGAAGGTTATTACAGCACTTCAATTTGAAGCAGTTCCTAAATACAACACTTCTTTTTTTTTTTTTTTAATCTGCAGTTTCTGGGAGGGTTGTATGTATGAAGTGAGTATCTCCTCGCTCTGTAGTTTTCTCAGCATGCTAAATTGATCTGCCTAAGTGGCTATTGCATCCTTATTTTTAGCAGCCTGCCATTGCAGATCTGCACAAAGGCCAGCCTTTCTCTTGTAAGAAAGGAGTGTGCAAAACCCGTCATATTTCAAGGGATCAGCACTTGACAGTATCACAGTGACTTTGCAGACAAGAGAATAAAATGTCAGGGGCTGTGGTAATGCGGAATTCAACCAAAACGTTTCAGAAGCTTAAAAAGGCTGTCAGTTGCTACCGCAGTTGTTTTTCGAACAGCTGTGTCTACTCCATCACCTGGATTTTGTCATCATAAATGTGGCTGTTGCCACTGACAGCCACTGCTTGTGGCTGTAGATAACCAGCTGGTCCCTACTTGTTCCATGGTTGGGGCATGCACAGGCATTATATATGCAAATATTTTCATAAATAATAGGCATATTGTTAATAGTATTTCGATGTTCTCTTCCTTTAGACAACTGGTGTCCTAATTAATTACTCTGTATGAGGGGTTTTAAGTAGCAGAAGGTCTGAGGCAGCTTGTTTTGTATGTCATGTATTGTATGTGTGTGTTTGTGTCTATAAGTACACATACAGATATAGAGATAGGCAAACTCATGTGCCTGGTGCAGTTGCAGTGTTGATCAACTGTAAGTCCTAAAAACAAAGTAGAAATGAAACAGAAGTTAAACAAAATTGTTTCAAGAGGAGTGGAATTAATGGAGTCATGTTTCCTGTTTTTTCTGTGTCTCATCTTCCTACACCTCCTTGCTTTACTAACTGTGGTTCCCCTTGTGACCCATGTAAGTCATCTGCATTAAGATCCCTCGATATTCCTCACTTTGCTTTTTGGCTTGCCACCTGTTCCAGGTTCACCTTATTCTATGACTGACCAGAGCTATGAGTGTGTTCCCTAGTGAAGAGCCTGCCCAGGCTTCCTGGCCAGGCAGTCACCATGAAGAATTGATGACAGCTGGGTCTCTCTGTAAAGTGTCTGTCGGGTTGCTACCATTTACACAGCCATTATGGGCTTTTTTATGAAACACGCAGGAACTGAACGTGCTTGAGGCCCCTGGGCTTTGATAACTCTGGATTAAATGGAACAGAAGTTATTCAAAAAGGATTGACAGACAGACCCTACAACTTTAATTTTCTTTAGAATTGAGGCTTCCAGTGAAGTACTGAATCCTTTAGCCCTGCTACTGTAGACATATCCTTGCACGCTGGTTGAGAATGAACAGGTCCCTTGAAGACTTGTTGCTACTATGTTTTGTTGCTACTAAAATATTTAGCATAGATTTGAAGGATTATGGCTCACAGTCTTAAATTAGGTTAGAAGTATATATTTAATCACACATTCTCCTTCCCCTAAATAGGTAGATAAGAAATATATTTTTAAAACAGTTTATTCTGAATGAGAGAACCATGCTCTGTGGAATGTGTTCTTTTCAATATAAAATGAAAATGTAGCAGGTCAAAGACTTGTGAATAACAAAGATTCTGCTATTCTGTTGCTCTCTGAACCATAAGAATACTCATCACTACTTCTTACTATAGTACTTTAGACATAGTACAAGCTATACTTCAGCTTTTATGGGAAAAATGAAGAACTATCTATCACTAATCAACCTAAGCAAGGAAAGTACCAGTGTAGTTATTCCAGCTCGTTACAAATTCACCATTACTTCTGAACTACTTCACTCTGTGCATCTGCCTAGCTTTTGTTACGTTAGAGAAAATACACCTCTCTTTGCCAGACATTGAAATTAAAATATCTATGCTTCACACAAAGAAGCAGAAGATAAAAAAAGAGAATTTAAATGGAAAGTGGAACTCCTAAATCATTCTCAAAGGTTCTCAAATTTCCTTCCTAAAATTATTTCAAGCTGTATGAGGAGAAGGTTGGAGACATAGTCTGAATGATTGCATGTGCTAACATTATGATTTAAGAATGTACCAAAGTTTTACATTTTAAAATTGTATTGCCCGAATCAAGAGGCTGTACAAGCATCTCTGCTGTCAGAATCAATTTGTAGTTCATTATTTTTGTCCTCCAGTTTAATAGTCTTTAAACTACAGACACATACACACACAAATAGAAATAGTTATTTTTAAAGACCACTGTATCTGTCTTAAGGTTAAGTTGACTAGAACTTTACTGTAAATAATACAAAATTGCATTTGGCAATACATTAAAAGATTAGGAAAATAATAATCTACTGCAAAAACCTTACAGCATCTAAAGAATCTTCTCTTGAAAAGCATTCAAAACCCTGGTCAGAGCACCAGAAAAATTATTTGCCTTTCCTTGTTCTACCTAATGTTAGCAAATTGGACCTTCATTTTGCACTCACATATTAATTTGCCTAAATGAAATATAGTGCTGAATGTGGTAAGTCAGTCAGATGATGTCATTTGTACTGAGTAGTATGAAATTATGATGATGTGAAGTAGAAGAAAGAATGAATTGGGGCCTCTACCTTTTCCTGCTATTTTTAACTTTTCAACCGTGAGTCTAACCTTGTCTTTTATTCCATTTCCACACACCAGCTTACCTAACAATGGGTCCCATGAAATCCTGAAAGTTCATCCACATGTAAAGAGCTCCATGGCCGAGGCCTATATTTAAAAAATAGGAGGGAAAAAGGGATCTTTGATCTCTAAAAGTGAGAACTCTGGGGAAATACCTGCAATAAAATACTATAATATAATGAAAAAAAGAGAGAAGTTAATAGTGCATGATTCATATGAATCCAGTTTATAACTCCTAAGTCGAAATCTTTATTGAAAGATCTTAAAACTGCATCACTGTTTGAGGTATAGCTGGTGAGCAGCATGATCCAACAGGCAGCCATTTGACATCAGACAGCAGGTCAGGGTATCAGAGAGTAACACTGACATTAACCACAGAAATTATTTTAAACTTTTCTTGTTGCTTTTATTTGTGAAATTAAATTGTTATTCTTGCTAAAATAATTTTGTTCCATATAATTGTGACTATATGCATGAGATCCTACAGTAATGCTGGCATTTTTAGTGTCTACTCAAGAAAGCAGTGAGATATTTGAGACATATGAGTTACTGTGGAATGTAGGTAGAGTGGCTGCTTTTAGATAATTTCCAGCTGCGATTTGTAAATAACATTTTTCTTTCTTTCCCTTCTTGCTCAGGGGTAATTAAGACTATATAACAAATTTAAGAAGGAATACTTTATCTATATCTATACAATCTATCATTGTTTTCATCTACAGTGCTTTGCAAAGGAAAGCATCTTGCTTTAGATGTGGAAAACCTGAAGAATAATGAGATACAGTTGCTTATCCATGATTGCACAGTAATTCAATGGCAAGAACAAGAAACAGAACCCAACAGAGCCGGTTATAACATAATGTTTTCCATCTAGTGAGGAATTCTGAGGTTTCAGAAGAGCTTTAGCTGAGCTAGAAGGAAGTTAAAACCCCAACAGTTTCATAGGACACAAACTTCACTCTTCTTCTTCTGCCCATCCAAGAGAGCTCCATCTCAGGAGGAATGAGAGTGAGTTTTCCATCTTACCAATTATCTTCTAGAAGACTTCTTGTTGATGGAAGGAGGAGTTGATAGGACACCCCATGGCAGGCTGCCATGGACTGAATTCTGCACCTCTTTCTCTGACCCTCTAAGTAGGGAGAGAAAAGACAGTTCTTTTCTCTCTCCCCACCCTGGCTTCAGTTTTGTGCCTCCCAGTCTTGAAGATTTTTGCCTGTTATTTTGACTGCTTCCTGTGAGGAAGTTTTTCAGAAAGATTTCACAACCAGCTTTGTACACCTGTGCATGTGGCTTGTAAGAGCCCCTTTTTCATAAGTTGGTCTGAGTAACACATTGAGCACCTGGCTTTCTATGGAGCCTGTAACATTTTCTGTTGTTCTTCTGGTGCCTACTGAAATGCAATTATTCTTTCCCCCCCAGTAAACTAAGGCCTGTGGGTCAGACTCCCATAGTGATAGAAAACATAGGAAAGACAAAATTCCTGCCCCAAAGAGATAATTTTTAAGCACCAGAATTTTGCAACATTTAGATGGGTAGAGCAACATTTATCTAATAACATTTAGTAGATCTGGTAAGGAATAAGGCGGGGCCATCCTTCTATTGGTGGTGTTCTTTTGCATGGACAGAGGCAAACTATTTACGTGCTCTTCTGATACTGCTACAGAGCTCATTAAATCTCCTTTTTGCAAGGAAGGCCTGAGGGATACTAATTACTCTGATTTTCCATATATAAAATGAGAAGAATGCTACTAATCTGTTGACAAGTCTGCATGAAGCTGTCCAACTGTGAAATAACACTGAAAATTTCATTTTCTCAGAGATACTGTAACCTCCCCATTTTTTCCCCCCAAAATAAGTTAGTACAGCACTTCTCATTACCATGGAGACTAATATTTTATTGCAAAAATTGTAATTGCAGGGAAGTTTCAAGGTTGCAAGCAGATTTTCCAGAAATCAGGTCAATTGATGAAGTACCTGCACTCAGTGTTGGCTGCTGCAGTGCACATCACTTTAATTCTGAGTCTTATTTACATTCCAAGCCTCAGGGTTCGGCTGCCAGCAAATCAATCGTGGAATTGTTTGGCTCTGATAGATTCTGCAATAGGATAATAAAGGAAGAATAACTTCACTGGAGGGTAAACTTGCTTGCATCTACCCCATGGTACATCAGAGTAGCAATGTGTGTGCAGGCAGTCTCTGCAAAAGAGCTGATGCCCCACAGGAACATGTATGTTGGCTTACCCATAGCAGGTCGTTCATGTCACCACAGCAGAAGATAGATAGCTCAGTGTATCACAAATCAAGGCCTGCCTAATAATAAACATCTCTTGCAATTATTAGTTTGATTTACTAAGAAAGAAAAAGAAAGAAAAATCTTACTGCCTATTTTCTCACTACTTTTTTTAACGTGTCAAAAAAAAAAGGTAATAAATTTAAAAAAAAAGCAAGAAGAAGAATAAGTGGGTCCAGTCTGCAAACTGGAAGTAAAAATATCAACCATGCACTCCAGTCCCACTCCCTGAGGCAAATATATGGAGAGCTTTCAGCAAGTCTGTCTCTTTGAACTTTCTGTAGAAACCTTCAGGCAGAATCCAAAGACATAAGGGATTTCTTGACCACATCTTGATGGAAGAACATTTTTACTCGTGTTTCTTACTTGTGTATTTATTCCCTTCCAAGTGAGTCAGAAACGTCAAGAAATTGTTCCACAGATGCAGTGGCCTGTGGAACATGATCAAACACAGGCCAGGCATTAGTTATTTTTGTGAAAGATATCTGGCTTTAAAGAATCCTTGGCAACCCACATGCATTCAGAGCACTTACAGTTTTTATCAGTATCTGCTTGAGGACCCAGTTCTGAAAAGTGCCAAGTGCTCCTAAAATGTGTGTGTTGACTTCAGTGACAATAGTTGTATGAAAGCATCAGCACTTGGGTGGAGAAGACTGGAACCAGGCAGAACTATAGCCCTAGCTGGTACGTACAGACAGTCACATTAGCTTTCAAGTCTTCCTTTTCCAATTGCAATTAGTCTGAAAAACATTTTGCAAGATATCAGCTGTCTCTGAGCAAGTTTGCTGTGCTCAGGATCAAGGCCTGGTGATGCCGTGTCCCTGACCTCAAATGCCAACACTGGTGTGTTGCAAAAATTTAGTCTTGTACTGTCCTGTACTCTCTTGCCTAAATTATCCCTTGGTACGACACTACAGGGAGCCATCAGGAAATACAGTTGTGTAGCTCTAACAAAAAAACATTTATGAAAGACCAAATTAATCCAAAAGGAGAAATTTGCTGTTCCTACAGGGCTATTATGGTGCTCACTAACAGCAGAACTAAATGCAAAGTCTAATACAAGACCACTAACTCCATTAGATGTAAAATAGTAAGACAGGGGTTTAAATGTATTACTACCCTTAAATTCTGGATATCATGAGAACAGATACTGGAACTCCATATTCTGAAAATGTATTATAAAATACTTTATTTTTGTGGGTTTTTAGCATATCACATTGTCTGAAATACTGGGCAGTACTCAGCAAATGGTATACTGATACATGAAGAGGAATTTTATCTCTATATAGCGGAATGAGAGAGAAGGGAAAAGTAGAAGAAGGAAAAAAAAAAATTAAGACCCAAGGCAATAATTGTAGCAGGCAATAATTCCAATTATTTTGTCCCAGAAAGTTCTATAACATGAATTTTTAAACATTTGCTTTCATGCAATTGTGTTCCCCTAAATATGTGGCAAAAGATTAATATCTCTTGACTGCAATAATAACAAAAAATTTTTCTGCAACTGACTTGTGTTCATGTTGTTGATTTTATAATTCCCTCAGGAACCATTATTTTGTGTTTAGCTTCAGCAAGTCTCATTCTGAAATGGTTCACCATGATCTGTGTCACATCCTTTAAGTAGTACAGTAGAGCTGGTTCATAGATTGTAGGATTTATTTTAAGTATTTATCCATCTTGGAAGTGATAATAAAAAAACCCAACCAAACAACTTTGAGAAAGACTTTCTAAAATATTTTTAAAGGCTGGAGTCTTCTTCTGAATAGTATATAGAAAATTATTTGTTAAGATTGTACAGGGTCCAAATATAGTGATATATTTATCTCAGTGGCTGCCCATGCTGTTGTACACTCAATAGTTTTGGAAAAGTGATTTCAGCTTCTTGAGTAGTGAAGCTTCTGGCACCATCCATGTGCACTACCTTCATACATCATTGCATCCATCTTGAAGCTGAGAGATGACCAATAAACTCGCCACTTTCAGCTTGATTTTTATCATTGCAGGACTAGCCTTTCCTGCTTAAGAGTGTCTGGGTGGAAAGGAACGTGGGGGTGCTGGTCGACAGCCGACTGAATATGAGCCAGCAGTGTGCCTTGGTGGCCAAGAAGGCCAATGGCATTGTGCTAGTTTGAAAACAAACCAGTGGGAGGCACCAAGTCAGAATAACAATTTAATGGAAATTAAAGAAAAGGAGAAAAAAAAAGGTAAAAGAAAACACTATCAAACTGACAGAGTCAAGGTACAACCTGACACCCTGTTAGGCAGGGTGGTGGTAGCAGTCTGGTAGAATGGTGGCTGCAGTCCTCTGAAGCAGTGATCCTGTAGTGAAACAGTCTGCTCTTCCTCTGGAAGTCCAGTGGTGGCTGTGTAGCTCCTGTCCTCTAGAAATCCAGTGGGAAGCCCGAGTCTCTGGTGTTCAGCCTCAGCTTATATCCACGATGGGATGCTTGGTTCCTCCCTCTGGGTGGAGCATCTCACAATGGGGTAATGAGTCATGAGGCCAAGTGTTGATTAGGCTCATTAACAGAAGATAGTCCGGAGGGAGTTATCTCTGAGTCAGGCGGCAGGACAATGATGGGCCATTAACAGCAAGATAGTCTGGGGGGAGGAGGCAAGGAAACACTGCCCCACCTGGTTTCAACAGCTGATGGGGATGGTAATAGAATACACTGCAACCCAGGACATTATCCACCCCTTATTCTATTACCATCTACATTATCCCAAATCAATACCTTCTTAAACTCTAAAACACACATACATATATATATATATATATATATATATATACACAGTGTAACCTACACACTGTTCTCACCTAAGATTAGGTCTCCTTGTGGTACACAACGGGTTTCCCCATCTTTCTGCATTACCCACCAAGTGCAACCAGGTCCTTGAGCAAAGACAATCCCACGGATGGGTTTGCCTTTGCCTGAGGTGGGATTAATCCAAACAGTCTTTCCTAAAATACCTCTCAGGTGTACCACAGGGACTCTATCTCCATCCACTGTGTGCAAGGGTTCAGACTTGGCAGGACCAGCTCGATTGATGGACCCTCGGGTATTGACCATCCAGGTGGCCTTTGCTAAGTTCACTTCCCAATTTTTGAAGGTCCCCCCACCAAGTGCCTTTAGGGTAGTTTTAAGTAGTCCATTGCAGCGTTCAACTTTTCCAGCAGCTGGTGCATGATAAGGAATATGATATATCCATTCAATACCGTGTTCTCTGGCCCAGGTG